>NW_021604676.1:2981850-2995965 GCF_004785775.1 Grammomys surdaster | reverse complement strand
TAATATAGAATATATAATTAATATATAATATAATATTATATAATGTATAATTATATAATATTATATAATTATATAATATATAATATATAATACATTATATGTTATATATTATATAATTATATTGTATTATATAATATATACTATTTTATATATTTTATATATAGTATATATATAATTGATATATAGATATGGTAGAATCTCTGTATTTGAAAATATTAGAAAAATATTATAGGCACACTAGGCAAGTGATGAGGGAGGAGACTCTTACCAGCCCATGTTCCCAAAGGAAATTCTTGCACTTGCTGAGTTGCATACAAGCCTTGCAGAGAGCTCCAGGGTTGCAATTTCCTCATTGTTACTCATATTGAGATGGGCTTTATAGTGATTCATCTTTATTTGAATCATTCTTTCTCCTGTATTTCTTTTGTTGTTGTTGTTGTATATAGGATTTATTATGTGAAACTATATTACTTGTATTCCTAGTTTTTTAAATTTATTTTTATTTATTTTTTAAATCAAATCATAATTTTTACTTATTCACAGAGGGGTTATAAATGCAAAAAGGCAGGACACGGGGAAGGGGATGACAGCGAAGTGTTCAGAGGGAGTACAAATATCTTTCAGAACAAGGTATCGGCTGGGTGAAGGTTCAGGGGACAGGTCACTATGACTCTGCCTATGATTCACTTGTCCTTATCAAAGTTGGTATTATCTGCCAAGGCTACCTATTTACAAGGTCTATGACTACTCAGGCTTGTAAATTTCCACGAAAGCTGCCTGTTTACAATAGCTTATAGCCATCTGTTTCAATGTTTTTCGATAGAGACCCAAGACTTGGTGTTAGTATACATGTATGACAGGCCTATTGCTGATTTTAGGCCTATGGCTGATTTTAGGCCTTCAGTGTATAAGCAGGGCTGCCCCTGACATCTCCTCCCTTCTCTAAGGATAGAAGGGCTGTGGCAATTCTAATCTTGGCAAGGCGAGGATAGAGGCTTGACCTCCAGTAATTAAAGGGGACTTTGTAATGGCCCCAGTCCCCCGGTTGTTGTCCAGTGAGGCATGAGGGCTATACCTATCCTGATGTCTTTTTCCTGGAGGGGGGATACTGTTGACATCAACCCCTATGCAGTCAGGCTTGCCCCTCAGGGAACCCAGAGAAATATTTTTAACTTTTATTTATATTCCCTTGCAGTGCTTAGCCTCGCAGCCTAAGCAAGAATTCAGATCACCAGTCAGAGGGGGTTCTGGGTGGCCCCTCTCTGCTTGGTCTAGGGGCGGAAGTCCTCTCTTTTAGGTTGGGTAGAGATGAGTTTTGGGAACACCCTGGATAGAGTAACAATCTTATCTTGAGTCTCGTGGTCCTCCATAGCTAACTTATGATAATTTATCTGAGTAGGTTTTGCTACCAAATTATTTATCTGTTGTTTCACAAAGTTAGTCAGCCTATTTAAGGCCCAGGGACCAAAAGAAATAAGCAAAAACAACCCAATTAATGGTCCCAAGATGGGAGGAAGTAGGGTTGACAACCATTGAGAGGTTGAAAGCAAATTCTTGTACCAGCTCTCATCTTTCTCTTTCACTCTCTGTCTTTTCTCAGGGCCTTCTCGGACCTTTTTCATGCTCTCTTTAATCTCCTGTATTTCTTTATTCATGATCTTGTTAGTTATTTCAATAAACTCATTGGTTCACCAACATGAACTTTTGGTACAATCATTATATTAGCTTGGTGTAGTTTCCCAATCTAGAATAAGTAGGTATGTGTGCATGTGTGTTTGAGAGAGAGAGTGTGTGTGTGTGTGTGTGTGTACGTGTGTGTGTGTGTGTGTGTGTGATGTCTCTCTATGGAGATTCTCATATATCATACAAATTTCTAATAGAGCCATGTAGAGCAAAGAAAATGTCTACATGGCTAAGGAAACTGCCAAATAATCACTAGTAATTCATTTGACAATTGACAATGTCTACCTACTCTCTTGCTCATCTGCCAAATTATAAGACAAATTTACCAATATTTTGACATTTCCTGGGTTTGGGGAAATATAGTTAGTTTTTGTTTGCTTGGTCAACTTGACACAAACCACAGTCATCTAAAAAGAAAGAATATTAGTTGAAAAATGCCACAATAAGATTGGCCTATAATCCAAGCCTATGGGGCATTTTCTTGAACAATGCTTGATGTGGAAGGGCCTATTCCATCGCTCCATCCCTGGACTGGTAGTACTGGGTTCTACAAGAAATAAAACAGGGCGATTGAAAAAGGGCAAGTCAATATACAATGTTTCTCCAGGGTTTAATTTCTTTCTCTAGGTCCCTGCCTTAGTTTCTCCTGACAATGGACTGTACCCTGTAAGTTAAATAAGTTACTCTTGATCACATTTATCACAGCAGCAGCAAACAAAGACAAATACTGAGACTGGTGCTTGATGCATGTTTAATCAACAAAATTTTTATAAAATTCCAAGGCAAGATATCCTTACACAAACTTGGGAAAGGTTTGCTTCGAATGTAGAGCTAAGTAAATACAACATTAACTGAAGATATATAATACAAGCACACCAGTTGGAAAGCACACGATTTTGTGTTTGGAGATAAGTTGACTTTTGGAGAATTTGGCAATCATTTAAAAACCAACCCAGCCTTCACATAAAACAGAATGGAAGATGGTCTTTTATGAGCAGATCACCTCTCTGAGGGTAACTCATAGTAGAGTAAGAGGTTCTCTTCCAAGACTGAGCTATGGAAGGGATAATAAAAATGATGATACTTAATATTTATTGATCATTTACTAAGTGCCAGGCACTTTGCCAAGTACACAGCATTTTTTTTTATAAAATCACTCCAATAGCTATATAAAAACTATTGTTTTGTGGGAGGTTTCTGTCTGCATTTTACAGGTAAAGGAAGTGACATTTAGCGGCATTAGATAAATTTAACAAGGCTATATTGCATTGAGTAAAGACTGAGACTAAGAAAAAACTGCTTGTCTCCAGAGCCTAAACTCAGGTGATTCCAAAAATGTCCCATAAACAGCATGGATATATATGGTCCATGATGGTTCCTCTCTAACTGTGAAATTTGATTCTCTGTTTCTGGGGACACCTTGTTTTTCAACTCCTTTGTGGCTATTCCCATTTAACTTATGTTTTTAGTTTCATATTCATTTTGTAAACATATCAGACATCATGGTCTTCCAGATCTTAAAGTTATTCTGATTTCTTCTGTGATATTTCCATTCCCAGAGCCTTATGTGCAGTAGATATGTTGTAGAATTATTGGATGAGGTTGGGCACCCAAGAATCAGTTGTTCTATGCTTTCTTGGCCAATTATGACTTTCTGTAATGGTCTCTGCTGCAACGAAAAGCTTCTTTGATTAGAGATGACAGCTACACTCACCGGTGGGTATAAGGATAAGCATTTAGAATGCAGTTAGAAATTATGCCGGTTTAGTGGCAGTAGATAGTTTTCCTGAAAGGTCTATGACCATACTAACCTGAGGATAGTTGGCTAGTCTTCCAGCGCCAGACATGCTTAGCTCCTATTGAATATGCCTAAAGTCCAATTAGACAGCTGTTGTTTACTAAAATTATATGAGAGACACTTACATACATTTATAGTTATCTTTCAATGTTTATTATTGTTGTGAGTCATTAGTGTCCCAGTTCAGGAGGACTATTGGTTGCTTCCCTCTCTTGGCAGTTTCCACAGCATCTTCTGGTACTGTAAAATCTAGTTCTCAAGGAAGAGATTTCCAGTTCAGGTCCAGCTTGAATCCTTCACACCCTGGGTCTGAAACTCATGGTGCCTTCAGCAATAGGAAATGACCTTCAACTTCTGAAACAAAACCAGGATCAACAGAAGTAGTCTATATTTTTTTGGGCATCTCTTGAATTCCTCTGACCGTAAGACACTGAATTGTTTTCCACTGTGTGTATGTTTCACACTATCATAATTCATCTATCACTTGAAGGACATTTGGGTTATCTTTAATTTCTAGCTATTGCAAATAGAGCAGGAATACAGCTGAGCAAGACCCTGTGAAGTAAAATATGGTGTCCCTTGGGCATATATCAAGAAGTAGTGTATGGATCAAATGGTAGACTTATTCTTAGCTTTCTGAGAAGTCTTCATACTGATTTCCAGAGTGGCTGCATCCATTTTCAACCCTGCTAACAGTGAATGAAGTTTCCTTTTCCTCTTGTCCTTGTCAATATTTTGTGTCATTTTCTGTGTTGATTTAAAATCAACTATTCTAACTAGGGAAGGAGAAAATAATGAACTTCTTTTGGTTTGTATTTTTCTAATTGCTCAAGATTATGAACCTTTTTTGAGGTATTTCTTAGCCATTTATATTTCTTCTGTTGAGAAGTCTATGTTCAGAACCATAGCCTGTAATTTGAATGGATTGTTTTTTTTTCTTGACATTCTTTTTGAGTTCATCATACTTCAACATTTTCATAGTCCTCTGTCAAGTGCACAGCTGGCAAAAATTCTTTCCTACTCTGTGGGCTTTTTCTTCACTATATTTCCTTAGTGGTACAAATAATTTTCAGCTTTCTGTGGTCGCTTGTCTATCCTACATTCCAGGGCAATTTGAGTCTTAGTCAAAGTCCTTGCTTACACCTACCTGTATCTTGTAGGATCTTCCCTAAATTTTCTTCTAACCAATTCGGAATTTTTACATTTTACACTGAGATCTCTAATTTTCCTGGAGATAATGGTTTTTGCAAAGAGATAGACATGGATCTAATATTATTCTTCTACTTGTGAATATCCCATTTTCCCAACACCATTTGTTGATGATGCTGTCTTTATTGTATTGTGTATATTTGGTCACTTTGTCAGTTATCAGATGGCTGTCTGTGTATTCTTCTTAAGGTCTTTTAATTTGTTCCATTTGTCTGTGTCAGTACCATACTGTTTTTTTCTTTTTTTTAACCATGACTCTCTAATGTATCACAAAATCTAGAATGGTAATTACTCCAGCTTTACTTATTTACTTACTCAAAGTTGCTTTGGCTATCTAAGAGTTTTTGTGGTTCCACATGAATTGTAGTATTTTTTGTGTGTTTCCATATAAATATGTTCTGGGAATTTTTGTTGAGATTGAATTGACTCTATAAACGTCTTTTGGAATTGAGTCTGTAAAGGTCTTTTGGCAGAAGGTAATTTTTTTTTTATATTATTTCTACCAATCCATGAGTTTGAGAGTTCTTGATGTTCTTCCAGTATTTTCTCACTCTCTTCATAGACGTTCCACTGTAGGGGTTTTTCAGCCCCTTGGTTAGATTTACTTATAGTTATTTAATTTTCTTTGAAGCTGTGGTGAATGAGTGACCATGATCTCATTTTCAGTGTCTTTTATACGTTGCTATTGGTGTGTAGACACTTTGCTGAAATTGCTGATCATTTCTAGAAGTTTCTTTCTGGAATCTTGGGACATCTTATGTATAATATCATACCATCTACAAACAGGGGTAGGTTGACTACTTTATTTCCTATGTTTATGCTTTTATTTTCCTTCTGGTGATATTCTCTGTCTCTCTCTGTCTCTCTCTGTCTCTCTCTGTCTCTCTCTCTCTTTTTCTCTCTCTCCCCTCCCTCTCTCTCCCTCCCTCTCTCGCTCCCTCCCTCCCCCTCTTTCTCTCACCTTCCTCTCTCTCTCTTCTTCTCTCCCTCCCTCCCCCTCCTTCTCCCTCTCCCTCTTCTTCTCCCTCTCCCTCTCCCTCCCTCTCTCTCTTCCCAAGTACTGCTTCTTGCACTGTACTCAAAATGAATGGGGATAGTGGGTAGTCCTTTGTTGTTCCTTATTTTAATGTGATTTCCGTGAGATTTTGTCCATACAGGATGATGTTGGCTATGGGTTTGTCAGATAGAACATTATATTATTGGGATTTGATCCATCCAGTCCTACTGTCTCTAAGATTTTTATTATGAAAGCATTTTCTTTTCTGCATCATCTGTTGAGATGATTATTTAATTTTGTCTTTAAGTCCATTTATTTGATTTATTAAAACGTTGACTTATGTTGACTCGTTCCGTACATCTAAGGGATAAAGCCAACTTGATTATAATGGGTAATCTTTTTTATATATCTCTGTATTCTATCTGTAAGTATTTTATTGAGGACTTGAAAATCTATGTTCTTCAGGGATATTGTGTTGTTGTTGTTGATGTTGTTGTTGTTGTATCTTTACCTGGTTTTGGTAGTAAACTAATACTGGCTGCATAAAAAAAGATTGGAAGTACTCTTTTTATGCTTTAATTTTTATTTGAGTAATTTAAGATGTACAATATGTAGGTCTTTTTTGAAAATATGAATAAAGCATTATATTCACATAAAATTATATTCATATATCTTTCATTGAAAATATAATTCTGCTAGAAATCCATCAAGTCTAGACTATTTTTAGTTGGATTGCCTTTTATTATTGTTTTACTCTCTGCATTTGTTATGAGCACATTTGGTTTGTCGATCACCTTCCTGGTTTAATTTGTGGTTTGGATGAATCTAGAAATTTATCCATTTCTTTAAAATTGTTCCAATCAAATGGAATACAAGTTTTTAAAAATATTCCCTTATAATTATATATTTCTTTGGTGTCAGTTATAATATTTCCCTGTTCATTTCTATCTGTTAATTTGAATCATCTCTTTGTTTTCTTTTTCTTTCTTTCTACTTTCTTGTCTCCCTTCCTTCCTTTCTTATTTTCCTTCTTTTGATTAACTGTACCAAGAGCAATTTGACTTTGTTTAACTTGTCAAAGAACCAGTTCATAGGTTCATTGATTCTTTTGTTTATGTTTAGTATGATAATTTCTGCTCTGAGTTTTATTATTTATTGTCATCTACTGGATTTGATTTTGTTTTTTTTAGATTGTTTTTGTTCTTTTTGAGTTTTTTGTTTGTTTGTTTACCTCCAAATTCTTGAGCTACATCATTTTAAGTCATTTATCTGTACTCTTTTATTTTCTCATGTAGGCACACACAGGTAAACATTCTCCCCTTAAAGTTACTCTTATTATGTCTCTGGGGGCTTGTTATATTGTGTTTTAGTTTAGTTTATTTCCACATTTGATTTTTTTTTCTTTTACCCATTCAATGTTCTATAAAGAGTTGTTTAATCTCTATGGGTTTGTGTACTTCTTTGAAATTTATTTGCTTTCCATTTAAAGTTTCATTGCATTATGATCAGATAGGATGTGATTTATTTCAATTTTTATGAATTCTTATAATTTGTTTTATGTCCCAGTGTGGGGTGTATTTTGGAAAAGAATCTGTGGGCTGCTAGGTAGACTGCATATTAGTTGATATTTTGGCAGAATATCTTATAGACATCTATTAAGTTCATTTGGTATATGTCACTAAATTCTGATGTTTCTGTTTATTTTTGTTCAGATAGGCTGTCCATTGAAGAACGTAGAGTATTAAAATCCACCTACTACTGAAAAGTGAATGGTATTGTGTTTTTATTTTCATTTACAACCTTTTTAAAAATACTTATAGACTTTATTATAAATACTAGTAAATAAATAAGACATCACAGATCAAAGTTAACCAGATTCATAGTTTATACAACTAAAACCACATCTATACAGTCAGAACAGATACCTGAAATATTAACTATGGAGCATCACATTAAACCATACTTTCAATGTCTAATGTGTTTTTGCAATTATCCACTACCAAAAACAATAATAATAACATCTATGACAGAATTAGAGCTAGAAAAATAATTAGATGCATGTCCCCATTCAGATTTTTGGTCCATGAGATAGAGTCAATCCTCTTCATCCCTTGTATATAGACTTTCTTGTTTTCTTTTCTTCATGTTATATAATATTCGTGTATACTTGTGAATATGTATATACATAAATACATACATGCATATATATATATATATATATATATCTTTGGGTAAATTCAACATATGAGAAAGAATGTGTGGTTTCCTTTTTTTCTGGCTGAGATTATGTGACCTTAATATTGGTCTATCCATTTTCTTACTGTTTTTTGAATTCATTTTTATAAAGCTGAGAACTATGTGTGTGTGTGTGTGAGTGTGTGTGTGTGTGTGTGTGTGTGTGTGTAATTATCCATTTATCTGTCGATAGACAGTAATAGGATTTTTGTGAAATCGAGTGCTAAACTACTTTATATTCTAACATATGGAATCTATTACTTTGCTTAGTCTACGGATGGAATATACACCCATCCAAAGTTTGGCTTCTATGTGCTGATTTCAAGGTCAGCCAGTTCTTCTAAGGGAAGCACCTGGAAAGTACAGACCTTGCTGCTTATGTTTCTTGCTCCAGGTCACAGCACTGCCCAGAGAAAGGAGACTTTCTACTAAAACTCAGCATTAGCACTCCCTAGTAAATGGCTTTCAAACATTGATGCTTGAAGCTTCATTCCAGACAAACTGAAGCCAAATACTGGGGCTAACATACAAATATATGTATATTAACCTGCTTCCTCCTCAGTCTCCTTAGTTAAATCTGTCGTGCAGTTTGGAATGGGACCACATAATAAATTTGTCTGTACATCAGCAACAGAGAAACTTAATCCTGAAATACACATAACTAAAAATGTTGGACTGATAATGTCTGGAAACCAAGTTATTAACCACATTGATAACAGATGGCATAAAAGCCTGCCTTTTCCTTAATAATACACATAGTAGTTGTTTGAATAAATGTTGCAAGGTCAAGTTGCTTGTTAACAGAAAGAAAGATTACAGAGTTTGGTTTTAACTGGCCTGGCAGAAATGAAGACATCCTAAAGAGATACTTGTGTGTCTCAATCTGACCATTAGACAGCTCCAACAATGGACCATGCTGGGAGAGGTAGAAGGCGCAGCCCAGAGGAAAAACCTATCTCCAAGAAAGCAATGTTACACAGTACTTGCACCTTCTCGGCCCGCTCTGGAAGATGAGATTAAATACCTAAGAATAATGAGTTGGACCACACCTTGACCAGTTGGACCACTTAAGTGCACATTTCCCTAGCCTTCTAATTAAGCCTCAATCTTAATCAGGACTCAAAAAGTATACTAGGCCAATGGATCTCTTTGTCTCTTTTTCCATTGTGGCTACATTGATTAAATCCTTTCTTCTGCCCTTCTTTCCAATTTAGTTGTTTTCATTGGCTTCTTGAGAATTGTTTGTTGAACTGGTCTCTCAAGGTACAGAATGTGAACCCCAAGTTTGGTAGCATGAAGTGGAAGCTGATTAATTGCTAGATGCAGCTCTTGCTTCTTCTTCTCTTCAGGAGGATTTTGTGCTACCAAGCCCAGAAGTTGGTTTTACTTTCATTTGTTTCATACTGAACAATTAACACTTTTAAGAACTTGGACAAGGTGGATACAATGCAAGTGAACCATAAAAGTGCAAATATTTCTCTTGAATTTTTTTTATTTTCTCTAGCATTCTTTATATTATTTGCTTTCCTTGGCTTTGTTTTATTTTCTGTGCTGGGAATGGAACCAGTGCATTCTAGGCAAGAATTTAACCACCAAGCTCCATCCCTAGATGCTAATATTTATTTATTTGGCTGTTTGTTTTTAATATTTTTGTTTTTAAAGATTTAGAATATATATGTGTATATTTAATTTATGTATATGAGTACACTCTTTTCATGCACACCAGAAGAGGTCATCAGCTCCCATTACAGATGATTGTGAGCCACCTGTGGTTGCTGAGAATTGGGCTCAGGAACTAGAAGAACAGCTAGTGCTCTTAACCACAGAGCCATCCTTCCAGACCAATGCTGATATTTAATAACAATCCGTTCAGTGCACAAATGCATCCATACATATACATATACATATACATATACATATACATATACATATACATATACATATATATATCATATATATGTGAGAGTTTCATTATTTACATTTATTTACATTTCAAATGTTATTCCCTTTCCCTGTCCCCCCTCTGGAAGCCCCCATCCCATCCTCCTTCCCCATGCTTCTGTGAGGATGTTCCCCCATCCCTTTCCCTGTCCCCCCTCTGGAAGCCCCCATCCCATCCTCCTTCCCCCTGCTTCTATGAGGATGTTCCCCCATACACCCACTCACCTACTCATTCACCCACTCACACACTCCCACCTTCCCGCCCTGTCATTCCCCTACACTTAGGCAGCGAGCCTTCACAGGACCAAGGGCCTCTCCTCCCATTGATGTCTGACAAGGCCATCCTCTGCTACATATGCAGCTGGAGCCATGGGTCCCTCCATGTGTACTCTTTGGTTGGTGTTTAGTTTCTGGGAGCTCTGGGGGTTCTGGTTGTTTGATATTGTTATTCTTCCTATGGGGTTGCAAACCCCTTCATCTCCTTCAGTCCTTTCTCTAACTCCTCCATTGGGGACCCCACACTCATTCCAATGGTTGGCTGTGAGTATCCACCTCTGTATTTGTCAGGCTCTGGCAGAGCCTCTCAGGAGACAGCTATATTAGGGCTCCTGTCACCATGCACTTCTTGGCATCCATAATAATGTCTGGGCCTGGTGACTGTATAGGGGATGGATCCCCAGGTGGGGCAGTCGTTGGATGGCCTTTCCTTCAGTCTCTGCTCCACACTTTTTCTCTGTATTTCCTTCTGTCATGCTCCAGTACAGGGGAATGCCAGGGTGGGGAGGCAGGAGTGAGCGGGTGAGGGAACACTCTCATAGAAGCAGGGGGAGGAGGGATAGGATAGGGGGTTTCTGGAGGGGAAACCAGGAAAGAGGATAACATTTGAAATGTAAAGAAAGAAAATATCCAATTAAAAAAAAAGAAAAAATATCCAAAAATTACAGGATCCCATACCCAGGCAATAACACCGTATCCAAGAAGAGTCCCAGAGAGGTTCTAGTATTGATAGAGTAGCAGAAGTCAAGGGCCTCGTACAAGACCAAGTCATTGCAATGAATATTTGCAAGCAAAAATGTATGAACAAACTGTGAGACACACTGCAACACACTAAAGCTTTGACAGTGAGATCTTTCCCCCTCTGGGGGAGGTTGCAAGGGTAGAAGGCAGGTCCAAAGGGGGTGGGGGAAGTGGGATTGGGGTGCATGATTTGAAAGTCACAAAGAACCAATAAAAGTTTCTTTAAAAAGAAAAAAAAAGGAACTGCTTTTCCTGGTGCAGGTTCTTGAGTCTCTTTACAATGAACAGAACTGAGATACATGGATATTACAAGAAAGGAGATAATTTACTACAGGAGAAATACAGCAGTGGGGGATGGGGGAGCTTGGAAGCATGCCAGACTTCACTGTGTTTTGGTTCTAAAAGAACAAAAGGGAAAGGCAGGGCTACATGACCTCATATGGGTAACTTGCATAGTTCTGACAGTGTTCCCTTTAGTGAATAGAGTCCACACAAACTAAGAGCTTCTGGTCTTTCTAGCTTTGAATTTGTTGAACCAGTCCAGAGGCACAGGGTCCTACAGGCAGTAGCAAAATCTCGCCAGGCTGGTGTCTGTACAGTGAAGATCATGAAGAATGGTAACACTTTAAGGTCACTGTGTGGTGAATTCATGACGTCATCAGGCTTAACTTGTTCTACTGATGGTCTGCTGTGGCTGTTTCAGGAAGTTCCCTGTCCTACCTCCTCCTCCACTTTGTTCTCTATTCTTTACATTGTTTGGAGAGCATGACAAAGACATAGGCTAGGGTACGACGCCTGATGAGGAAAGTGTTATAAATATTTCAAGGCTTCTGGTGGTTATTAGACAGCCTAAAAATCTGAAACAAGCAGAACAGGCAAGTACTTACCAACTCAACTGTAAAGCTCTTGTTAAAACGTGAGCTGTGACACAGTGGGTCCACAAGTCTCACAAAGTACCTGATACCACAATCCTGCTGGGCCTGAGCACTTAAGTACTAAGTACAGCTAATAGAGGTAATTGTGCCATTTAAGTCTGAAGTTAAAGATGCAGAAGAGGAAGCCAAAAAGCTGTTGAAGTAAGGAAGACCGAGCCAGGGACAATGGGTATGGAGGGGGTGCTATGTAATAAAATCAGAAAATACCTAAAGCAAGTGGGGATGTGGCACACTGGTTATGTGGTGAAAATGGAGTGAGAACAGATAGATGAACAAGGGTCTACTTGGAATAGCTGACACAGCTCTGATGGCATTATGCACTCACCACAGTGATTTTAAAGAGTTATCGTATGTATCAGCTTGTCTGTCTTTGTTCAAACTGGCCAACCCCAATTTAAGGCAGGAAGACCACCACAAAGACCCATAAGACCCAAGCCCTCAGGGTAAGACCTGACTTTGGCTTCCTCCATACCCTCTGTGCTTCCCTAAGACCCATTTCTCTGTGCTCGGTGTATATGTTTTTTCCTTACCCTTAATAAAAGCCTTTTATTCTGGCTGATTGTTGGCTGCTACCGTCTGCTGTGTTTGAGAATTTCTCTCTTGATCCCTAGTAACATTTTTCCCACTTTTTAATTTTTCACCTGGCAAAAATAATGAATTTGAACAAGATTATAACACTTCCATATTAAAGACTATATGATTGAAGTTAAAAAACAATTATTCCCCTTCCCTACTGTCTCAGAGTTGTTAGACACAGGATTCTTTTGAGATTATAAACTCACGTCTCTTTTTTCTCACTATAGCACATATTTCCGTGAGAATTTCTTTACTGATTACTCCCAGATGCTTTATTTAGTCTTCCCTTGTGGTCTAGTCCTACGGAATAAACATCTTTGGAAAGGGCTTGTAATGATACACTCACTCCTCAATGAAACATGAGAGGAAGTTTGGAAGGGCGTAAGTGTATACTGTACTTTGATAATAAAAAGTCACAGGAAAAGAAAAGGTTCTGCACATACTGCAAGCTGTGTGGAATGCAAGGCTTGACGAGCTGCAATGAGCTTGCACTCTTAGGACCCAGTGTCTAAAGGTGAGCTACACCTTAGGGTGGGAAGGGTCCTTCTAGCATGAATAAGCCACTGAGTTAAATGCTGGTGGAAAAGTAAATTCTGAAGATGTCTCAGATAAATGAGTTTTAAAATGTATTGTTTCAAGTTTTTTTCTGCTTGCCTACAGTTTAAAATATCCTGATGTGGACCATCATGGTATAATATGTGTGTCTATAAGTATATTCATTGTAAAAAAAATAGATGGTTTTGTCTTTCTCTTCTCTTTCCCTTAGTCCATCCCCTCCTCTGCCTGTTTTCTGTACCCCTTCCTCTTAGGTCATTTTTCCCCACTCTCTTCACCTTGGAGCCCACCCAATTCAAACATAAAATCCATATCTTCTAGTTCATGAGAGCAAAAGGATCAAGGCTATTTACTGGAATCTTCCTTGTCCATTATTGTAATTCATATTTGTTTTGTTCTGAGTCTTTAGCTTTTACATATTTACAACTATGAAAGGAACAATAGGTATGATTTACTCAATGCTAAATCCGTTCACTCATATTGAGAATTCCTCCTTTACAACATATAGTATGCAAAATTATCAAAATTGAGAGCATACATGTGGAAATTAAGAGCCATATACATACAGCTAAGAAAGTCTTTATTAAATTTTATAGTAAATAAAATCTAAAAATGTAAAAAGAATATTGAATTCACTAGAAAATTACCAGATTAAATTTGTTTGCTCTGAGTTTGTGAACATGAAATTTATAAAATTTGTAATTTTCAGAAAGCAAAATTATTTCTGCTTATTGGTTTGTTGAGCTGTAAGATCAAACCCAGGTGCTTACACATCCTAGGTAGAGTCATCAACTACTTACCAACAGTCCTAGCTATAACAGCAGCAGCATTACATAGCCATGATAAATGTACTTCAAGTTGCAGGATACAGAATAGTCTTAACTTAAAAATAGATGTGCAGAAAGATTATTTCTATTCACATTTCAACAAAAGTTGTGTTTGCCTTGTCATGCTTAAGCCTTTCTAGGTAAAACCAAAGCAAAATTTGGTATCAAAATACGTGTGGGTGAGTTTTTTTGTTTTGGTTTGGTTTTGGTTTTTCCAATGAGTCATGCAGTGACTGCAAGTTTTCCTGGATAGCTGAAATAGTTGAAAAAAATCTTTTTAAGAAATTAAGACAGTACAAGGAGTAAGGGAGGGAGGGAGGGAGGGAGGGAGGGAGGGAGGGA
>NW_021604676.1:2945501-2981750 GCF_004785775.1 Grammomys surdaster | reverse complement strand
TGTGTGTGTATATATATATATATATATATATATATATATATATATATATATGAAGTTTCTATTTGCTCTGTCTTTGAAAGAACTTTGAGCTTTGTTTCAAAACAAAAATGCTGGTCATGGTCATTATTTTTACAAGTAGTCTGCATAAACAGATGTTCTCACTAATATCTCAAAACTGCGTATTCCATGTCTCTGAGAGGGAAAGATCAATTTTGCTCAGAAATGAAGAAAGAAGCACATCTGATGCTGCTGCCTCTTAGCACCCTAGTCTGCAAGAGTGACGGGCAGGGAGATAGTACTAAGGCAAATCCACAGTTAGATGCCACTTTGCTGCCTCTGTGTCATCCATATTCCAACCTGAGTCCTCAACCACAGAACTACTTTCAGTATTCTAGAAGAAAAGCATGCTGTAACAAAACCTACTGAAGAACCATGTTACAAGCTGACAATTTGAAGTCTTCCATGGAAATTTAGGTTTCTTTGTCAACCTGTATGTTTCCATTCCAACTATATACTACTATATACCTTTAATGACATTTTACTTCTAATCAATATCCTTCTTATTTTCTGGAATATTATCAAATCAATATTTTTACTATTTTCTAGAATGTCTATACTATTTTATATTAATGGATGTTTTACCTGCATATATACCTGTGTCCTGCTTGCCTGAATAGTTCTGCAGAGGCCAGAATAAGCCATTAGATTCCCTGAAACTGGAGTTATAAATGCTATTGAATCACCGTATGGGTGCTTAGAATCAAATCTATGTCTTCTAGAAGGACAGCCAGTGAGCCATATCCCCAGATCTTGATCTTTAACATATTAATTTTTGTTATCCCTGGCAACATTTTCTGGCACCATAGATAATATTTCTGTCATTCAACTTTAAAATAAATATTCTAAAGTCAAATAAAAATAAACAGATATAGAGTACAGTAAGTCAATGAAAACAGACTTTTCATCAGTTAAAAATTATATTAACATTCTTAAAATCACAATAGTATTTCCTTGGGCAATTCAAAAGTAAACTAGATATTAAAATAGACCAGGGTGTTCTTATCAGCCTACTATCATTACTGTCTCTTAGACACCAGATTAAAAACCATACCATATAGTTTCTCCATATTTAAATAACATTTTGGACTTTTTCTACAATTGATTAAATGTAAAACACAGCAAACTGGATGCACAGAACAAACATGGGAGGTATTGTGTGCTTTCAGGATGTGGCATCTTGCCATTGACCACAGCATCTTGGAGCTCAATAAAGTCATCGAAATAGTTAACAGATGTTAGCCGCACTTGAAATATAAAAGTTCTATTGCTAAAAAATATGTTGGGTCAGATGAAACTTTGGCTCTTGGTCCATAACTTAACAAACTTGGCAGATGGAGAGTCGGGATCCAGGGGAAAAAAAAAACACAACTTCAGGGCCACACACTCTGCATTGTGCCGAGGCTCATAAACCACTAACAATGTGTACCCTGCAGTAAGGTAGCTTGAGGAGGCATTAACACAGCACTTGATGCTTAGAGAAATCTGAAGTCAATTTTCAGTTCTACTCAGCTAAAAAAGAAAATGATTTCTGTAAGAGCAAATGAGCAGGCTTTGTTCACCTCCAGACATGCACCGGGGTTAATTCCCAGCATTCAGTTGAACAGATGCCTTGTCTTGTCCTCCTTCTACTTCATGGTCTACCCACCCAGTGGTAATCTTTTCAAAGTATATCTTCTTCCCCTGCTGTTTTTATTAACTTCCACTTGAGAACGAGTTGGCACTAATGACACTGTGATGAACCAGGGCTGGAATGGCTCTGCTGTCTCTTAAATCCTAAACTCATTCAAATCGAGCTTTGAAGGAGGCTTGTGAGACTTTAGAGTTTGTGGTTTTATTCACTGCCTTGCAAATAAACTCACCAGCTTCCATCACCTTGTGGAGATTCACACCCTGGAAGAGAAAAGAGAAGACACAAGGTGGGATGGGGATGAGAGTCAAGAAAAGAGAAAAAAAAAAGGATGAAGCAAATTGTTTTAATCTCACTAGTAGTAGCTTAAGTCTTTAAAATTAGGAAACGTTTTGTTCATCACCAATTCATGGTCAGCATTTATTTCCATGAACTATGTAGGTTGTGTTTTAGGTTTCTCCACTTTATTAAAACATAATATGTAGGAGACACCTCTAATAACAGTACAATTTGCAAACATGTCAAATGTTTAAGACGGACAATCGTAGAATTTGAAGAAAGAGAAAATAAAGCAGCAATGGATTGGAGAAGTTTATAGTTAGAAACTGAATTGGGAAAAATGATGTCTTGGTTATATGTAAAGAAACAAGCTGAGTAAGTTTATATGGATTCTCCGGGGAAAATGAGTGCTTTTTTTTTTTAACCATATGCAGAATTGTGACATAGTATGAAGTGGGAAACTGTAAGGCAGATAAAATTAACAGTATTTAGTATGCAATGGCACCTACTGTGCCTGACACTTTGTACTGTCTGAAAGGAAGTATAAGAGCAATCAAGACTTAGGAAAATCCATGAATGAAAGATCGCAGTTGGTCTGAAGGCCAAGATCAGGGCATATTCCTCATCTGTGGGCCTTGGAGTAACAGTGTTTCGCCTACTACTCTTGTTGTGATGTGAGAGACACACTGTGGGAGTGTCCACTATATATTTGTCTCACACAACATCTCTCACGCCCTTACATCTTTCTTCACCATGAACTAGAAACTGTGAGGACTAACAATTAAAATTAATCTTTGTTAGTAAACTACTAATAGCTGTTTTAAATAGTTCTCAAAATCTGATTTCCTCCTAAACTGGATTAGAATGAAATTTCACAAAGCTTTTTATAACCTATTTATCTTCATTTTTCTTTCTAGACACATTTCAGAACATTCTTTGTTATTTCTCTTTTTACTAATGATCAAGAAAATATTTTGTAAAACAATTCTTTTAAACTTTTTGTTCTTTCACAATATAAACATGTTTTCAGGGTAGCAATATTCTTTTTGATTTGTGAAAATTGTTTTGTTGTGGAACATCTGAGTCGACATTTTCATTTAAATTCTTAATCTAATGTTATCTAAATAGTTTCAATTGTCTTACATTTCTGAATTAAATCTATTAAGGGTTTCATGGAATATTTTCATCATTAATGTTCCTCTAAACATTGTACAAATTCCATTTCTAAGAATTATGCATCGATGATATGCTAATATTATCTCAAGAAAGAATTTTGTTTTGGTCTTTTTCTATTTCATTTAACAACTGATATGATTTTCAAATATTGTATTTAATCAAATCATTTATCAGATGTCTGGAAAGCAATATGATAGGTTGTGAGGTTTCACATAAATAGTATATTTATTGATCTCCATGAAACTTACATGTTCCTGGGCAATTACAGACTCATGAATACAAACTTCTGTACTAAACTGAGGTCCATGGAGCAAGATGTGCCCAAGTGTTGAAAAAAGACCAAGGAACTCCTGAAGAAAGACTAGAGAGAATGTGCCGGGGCAGAGGTTATGAAGGTACAATTCTGACTCATGTTTTGTGTGGTAACTGTGGTAAGAAGTTATGAGAGGCACTGCAAATAATGAGGAACAATGCAAAAGGCCTTAAAAAAATAGTAGCACAGTACATGTGGAGGGTGAGGAGCGGGAGGGCCATGGTACATGTGGGTAACAATGGGCAAACCAGTCACCAATGCTATTTGTAATGGAGACGGGACCAACTGGCCAGAGTGTGTTATACAGTAAGTCTTCTCTTGGAGGAAATGCAAGCTCTCTGGGTGCTTAAGCAGAGGCATGGTATGTGTATCCTTCCAGTACGGAGAGTCCTGTGGTAGTGATGGACTCAAATGCAATCAGTGTAGGAGACTATCATTCCTTCACCAGAGATAGCTCCTATAATTGCTTGCACTTGGTAACCAACTGGGACTGTGATCCATAGTAACTGTGGTGCACTTCAACCTGAGAAATTCTTAGGGTGGCATTAGATTTTCTGGAATTTGGCATTGAACCTAAAGTTACAGAACACACTGAACACTGGTTGTTAATTAAACTTAATTCAACCATCCATGTTCCAAGAAAGGTTCAATCTCTCTTCCTTTTCAGTCACTGCCTTCTAAAGAAATAATTAGGCCACTGTGTAAGTAAACTACTACTTTCATAAACAGAAGATGAGCAATAATAGATTTTGTTATTTTTAGACAAGAGCTGTTAGTCTTTGGAGCCAGGTAAAATGTCAATAAATATTGACTAAGCATCTGTATGTTAAAGACACTGAGTATGAATGAGCTATAATTGCATTTTGGCTACGAAGGAGGATAGAAGAATAAACAATATCATAATACAACTCTAGGGAACATGAACAAATAAAAATGCAGAATTTGAGGAATCACCAAGATCCGTA
The DNA here is from genome assembly GCF_004785775.1 of Grammomys surdaster. Classification (NCBI taxonomy): domain Eukaryota; kingdom Metazoa; phylum Chordata; class Mammalia; order Rodentia; family Muridae; genus Grammomys; species Grammomys surdaster. The sequence continues at coordinate 2,977,330 of NW_021604676.1, read as the reverse complement.
AAACTTTGCCTGGGATGTAGACAGATTCCAGGAGTGGACAAGTTGGCTTTATCTTACTTTCTAGATGAAATGGGGCATGATGTAAAAGACTACTCAGAATCACATGAAAGCAGTGAAGAAGAAAGTGGAATTACAGATAAGTTAGATGCCATGGGAGCATCAGTGTAATTACAGTAAGGCTGGAAAGGCAGGAGGCAAGAGAGGCAAATTTCTTCTGTAACCTAACTGATGCTTTTATGGTTTGGGTGTCCAACCATCACAGAATTGTTTTCTTACCTTTCCTAGTTTCCCATGAAATAGAATCTCCCCTGTGCTTATAGATTTTGTTACTAAGCATAAAGAAAGGTCACAGTTAGCTGCAGTAGGTGCATGCAAAATCTACATTTTCAGGTACTCGCAAAGAGGCTCTTTGAGACCCAGGATCTTACACGTCAGGTTTAATTAACCTTTGCTCTTCCATTGACTATTTGCAAGGTGTCAGGAGCCCCAGGCCAACAGAATCCAAGCCTGACTCAGGATCATCTCAGCTTCTCTGAGGATCCATACTAAAAGCAAAACTGCAAAATCAAAGCATTATAATTGCAAAGACACGAGCTCTTGCACAGTCGATAGGCAAAGTCAAAGCAGATAATATATGAAGACATATTTCTGAGTTCACAAAGCTTTCTAATGTGGAGTAAGAACACTATTAGTAATGTTGCCACAGCAATAAACACGTGCAAAGTCCTTGCAACTCTTCCATTTTGGTTTCCTTCCATACAATATAGCAAATAGCAAATGTGTAATAAGACTTTGATTTCAGCTGTTTTTCAAGTTTGAGAATACATTTCTATTTGAACATGAAAAGAGAGCGTGGATTTTAAAAATACATTATAAAGAACTTACTGTATTGAGCCCCATGCCGTTGAGCATATATATCAAATCCTCAGTGGCTACATTCCCAGAAGCACCTTTCGCATAAGGGCAGCCACCTAATCCGGATACAGCAGAGTCCACCACACTAATTCCCATCTGAAAAATAAAGCTCAACAGTAAGGCATGTTCATGTATGGAATATGAATCACTCATTTCTACTTAACCTGTTGTGAAGAAACAGCAAAGTTTAAACATGCTATGCACAGTTAGCATTCCCTTGATGCTAGAATCATCCCTGGAGAAACAACTCCTTTTCTAAGTTTGTCTCTTAGACCAACAAAATCTCTGCTAAAACTCTCTGCAGCTGGGCCAGTATTACACCAAAATTTAAAAGGTAAGGTTTTTGTCTGTTTGTTTATTCCCTGTAAGAACACAGCTGGCATGGTTAGAGGTTGGAGTACAGTTAGTTCATCTCTGGTTTTATATATTGTCTAATTTCCATGTTTAAAGCATTCCAACACTACAACCCAAAAATCACAGTCACAGAAGACTGAGAGTTGGATCTGGAATTTTGAGATGAGTTTAGCATTTGCAAGGGGTTTTGTGGGACCAATTTACCTACCTAATTCACCAAACTTTCATGGGAACAGTATTTTACACATAAGACTCTGGAAGCAAGAGGTAAAGAGGCAAGGTGTCCATCTCTTTCTACAGCAGTTCACAGTCCCTGCTCCATGCTAACTGCTATGTTGCAGTTATAATGTTTTGTGTGCATTACTCACAACTCTCACTCATACAAAGATGTTCATATCATCTTCACTTCACCAGGAGAAACCTCAGGTTTCTTGCACAAGTGCATGATCTGGTGAAGAATTCTCTGTGCCCAGAGAGCACCCGCTCTGCTTGCATCCACAGCCTCTGGAAGCTGCGTATTTGTGTAGACTGGGTGTCTGGACTTGGGGTGCAGATACAAAGAGTTTATGTGCTGATACCATGAAAGATACATGAACAGTGATGTCAAGAAAAGTCCTGATAATATAAAAAGGGAGTTAGGCGGCCCATTCCTCTGGAAAACTAACAGCTTGATAATCAGGGCTGCAGAAATATTTAATCAATTCTTCACCCCTTACACTTTCCAGCCAATCTACTTAGTGGAATTTAATCCATCATCTAAAAACAGACAGAAGTTTCAATAGACTTGAGTACTGAGTACCTATAGTCCCTTAAACATACTAGTGGCAAGCCCTTCCCCAAACTTAGTTAAACCAGATATCTAATCTGAATGGGTCCTGCTATGGCTTTGAGCTGTTCCTAGTGACTTTCTGAAGCTGGACTCCAAGACCTCGCTCCTTTCAGTCTTGGGCATGCACCGGTTTTAATTTTAGAGATGTTCTATTCTCTGAAACTCCAAGATGCTATCCATGTGTGAGGACCAAACACTGATACTAGGAAAAGTCAGAGGGCCATTGGGATACTTGAAGTTGAAGACATTCAAGATTGAACAGCTTGTGAGGAGTTAAGATCAGATAAGACATCATTTACCATCACACAGGCTGCTAGGCAGGCAACTGCCTGCAGGTACCCATGCACATGCCAGCACATATGGATCACATATAGGCAGACACAGAAACAAACATAGACCAATTCACCAGCTTCATGGAGTTAAGCACATAGGTTTACAGATAAGACATACAGCAGGCTCTCGAAAGTAGAGGGGATGGCCTCTGACATCAAGATCATATTTATAGAAAACACACACAAAATGACATTCTGCCAGGAATAGTTATATAATGAATTACATTGATGTTTATTTGGTGGGGTCAATCTAGTGTAAGCCATTTTGTGATGATTCAAAGCCTTCCAGATGGCTACTATTAGGTATTATAGCCAATACTGTATAGCCACAGCAGTGCCATGTTGTCCAAACACAAACTGGACCTTGCAGCCTTCTGTTCCAAACACCATAGCTCTTTCACATTTCAAGGAAAGTGGCTTTAGAAAGAAGAACTCAATTGAAGGTAAGATAGCAAAAATCCAAAGCTTCTAGTATGGTGGGTGTAAGGCAGCATCTGACTAGCGTGATGGGCGTAAGGCAGCATCTGACTAGTGTGATGGGCGTAAGGCAGCATCTGACTAGTCTGTGGATGATTCACTCTTGGGGATAGTCTATGAGACTTTCCCTATAGAGATCATACACACACACACACACATACACACACACACACACACGCATGCATACATGCACACACTCATTTAAATATTAAATAAATGAGTAAATAAATACATAATTTTAAAAGGTAAGACTTTAGGAACTGAAAGCCAACAATAATTCCCAATAGTGGGAATTTAAATATAAATTTTATGATGAACAATTATTATCAATATCCAGTATCCTAAAAATTCTTTTTCTTAACTTTCTATTGACTCTTTGTGAATTCCTCATTGTGCACCACAATCCCACTCATCTGCCTGTCCTTTCATATCCACTCTCCATCTTTGTGACCTCCCCCTATAAATAAAATAATATAGAATAAAAAAGTCATAGTGTGTGTCACAGTGTGTCACACAGGTTAACCTTTTGTCCATACATCCTTACTTGCAAATGTTCATGCCAGTGAGTCCTTGGTCTGTTTTGAGGCCTCTGGTTTCTGCTACACTGTCAATACTGGATCCTCGTGTGATTCTTCTAAGACAATTTGTTTCCCTATGTCATGGAGATTCTGCAGCTTTGGGTCTGCAGGACTGGCCCTTCCATGCCCCCACTTCAGCAGATCACAGATTGGGTAGATGTTGGGGAGGCCCAACTCAAAGTCCTGGAACTGGGCCTAGGAGGTAGCTCGACTGACCAACCTGCCAGCTCACCTGCAACTGCATCACCGTGGAGAACTCTCCAGCATTGGTCTAGCCAGTTCACCCAAATGCCACAGCTGGCAAGGGGCAGCGGCAGCGGCAGCTCTCCGGCTTTCATTTCTCTGGGGCTGGCTCACCTGCACCTGTACCACCAGGGCCAGCTCTACCGTGCTGCCCAGGTGAAATACAGAGTTCACTCTCCAGAGTGCTGCAGCCAGTGAGGGCCAGGGCCAGCACTCATGTCCTTATGACCTCAGGACCAGCTCTCCCACTTGCCATACCAGAGAGGGGCACCAAGAAATTCTTTATCAAGGACATTCTGTCTTGAAATATTTAACACATCATGTGTAGATAATTAGATGATTAAAAGCAAATAAATATATGCATACATCTATGGAAACTTTATCCTGTTTTTAGGAAGGAAATTTATAAAACAATTAAAATGTCACACAGTAAGGAATTTAAATTGTGTCTATAAAATTGAATGATAAATGCTACAGAAACATAATTGGGGAAATGAAGTTGGTGTTGAAATGATGTGCACTACACAGAGTCATGATACCACTTTCTTAATGTGGCATCATGTATGTATCTTAATGATACATACACCAACATGCTATGTAAGCATGTATAGTGTGGTTATTCATAATTTTTATTTCAGTTTCATGAAGCCGGGCTGCTTCTGAACTCTACTTGTAGATGCATGTGGCCTTAAACTTCAGATCCTATTCCTTTTACCCCTTGAGCGCTGGGATTTCAAGCAAGTGCCACCCTACCTGATTTTGTGTGATGCTGGAAACTGAACTCAGAAATCTGGACATGTAAGTAGGTCACTCTAACAACTAAACTACGTTCATAGCCCACATATAATCTCTTTCACTTTAATTCTGTTTTTTTTTTTCAGTGACTCACAGTGCTCAGTGCAGATAAGGAAACAAAACAGTTTTCTGCAAACTGGTTAGTCAGGGTATGATATTAATAAATACATGGGATGATATTGAACAAAACCGCTGACTTTTCCAATTAATGTTATTTTGCACAGACTTGTATCTTGGAGTCTATGACTGCAAGGATGACCCACAAAATGTTCTAGGAGAGACAGACATACTCTGGGTAAAAGGTGAACTGGAGAAGGTTATTTGCCATTTTTCTAGTAATCAGATTAGCTCTGGACACAACTCTCAGGAAACTTTAACCACAGAGTGGATCCAGAATTTAAGTAAGCAATTTTAAACAGAGTCCATTCTTTATATTACGTGTGAAGAGAAATAATATAGATCCCATGCTGGGCACATTACCACGCCTCTTTAATCCTAGCACTCTGAAGGAGAGGCAGGTAGATTTCTGTGAGTTTTACTTGCTGTGGTCTACACAGCAAGTTTCAGAGTAGTAAGTCTACATAGTGAGACTTTGTCTCAAAAATCTAGTCAGAAGAAAACAAACTCCCTCAAGTATTTGAGGCCATTTAGATGGTTCATCTGGTAAAGGCATTTGCCACCACCCTGATTTTGAATCCTGGTCCCACATGGTAGAAAAAAAATCCAAAATTTTGTTCTCTAACCCTTACATGTGTGCCACAATAGATGAATTGCTCCCTCAAAATAAATGTAATTGGGGCTGAACAGATGGTTGTTGGTTAAATGTGCTTCTTATTCTTCCAAAAGACCCTCACTGGGTGCCAAGAAACCCACATTGAGCAACTCATATGACTACATATAACTCCAGCTCCAGGAGATCAGAAGTTTGCTTCTGCAGCTTCTGCAGCACATGGCATACAGACACACTCACATACACATAAATGAAAATAAAAAGTAAAATTTGAGGGGCTGGAGAAACACATCAGTGGTTAAGTTTACTGCTTTTTCAGAGGACCCAGACTTGGTTGCTAACACCCATGTCAGGTGGCTCACAGGTTGTAACTCCAGCTATAGGAGTCTCAAGACACACTCTGGACTCTGTTGGCACATGCACAGACAGGGCACACAGAAACTCTCACTGACACACATTTATGAATAAATAAATAAATGAATGAATCTTCAATAAATTTAAATAACTTTAAAAACTATTTAAGAAGAACAATGTGAGTTTAGAAACTGTTTAATGTCATTCAAAAGTCCTTAATTCTCAATTATATGTTCTGTCTGAATAAAAAGCTTTTCAATGGGCAGTTGTGACAATTAATCTCTATTTTCAACTTGGTGAGATCTAGAATTACCCAGTAGCCAAGCCTGTGAAAGATTTTGCTGGTTAAGTTTATTGAGGTGGGAAAACCCACCGTGGGTGGCAACACGCCATAGGCTGGTGTCCTGAACTGAATAAAAAGGGAAGAAGTGAACAGAGCTTTCATTGCTTTCCTCCCTAACTTTGAACACAATGTGATCAGGTATCTTGGCTTCCTGTAGCCATGTCTGTCTTCCCATGATGTGTGCCAAGATAAACCTTCTTCTCTTCTGTTGCTTGTGCCAGGCATTTCCATATAGCAACAAGTAATACTGTAATGTTATCCAAATACTAGATATACTCTCTGACAACATCCAAAAAGTAGAAACAAAGTAAGTGTTTATCTCTGGTGAGTGGATTACAAATTGTAGTGCGTATATACAATGGAATGCTATTTATCAGAAATAAAATGGCATTGTGTCATCTGCAAAAACACAGATGGAACTGAAGATATTTACAACAAATGAAGTAAGAAAAAAAGAAAGAAAAAAAGCACAGGAAGACAAATGCCACAAAGTCTCCTTATGTATGTGCAGCATATACAAAAGTGAGTTCCATAGGACAGTGGAATGGGGTGGGGGTGGGGGGTCAGGTGGCTTTGATCAATGGCAGCAGGCTTCAATTAAACAGGAATGGAACTATTTCACAGTATGTGATTACAGACAATGATGGTAAATGTCACATATTAAAAAGACAGGAGAGTGATTTTTAAGTTTTAAATCATAATGATGAGTGTTTGAGAAGACAGATATACATATTGTGATTTAAAAATTATAGCGTGGTCCATGGGTGGAGGCACCTGTGTGTAAGTTCAGCCCTCAGGAGGCAGCTCGTGAACTCTTTAAACTACATAGAATGACTTATAGCAAAAAGGAAAAAAAATAACACAAAAATCACAATATGTATACACATATTAAAACATTACATACTACCTCATAAGTACCAATTATATATATTTGTATATATGTAAGACATATGTATTTTAAAAACATATATATGTGTTTAAGAATAGAAACAAATATTACATTCTTTTACTTCTCCAAAATTACTGCAGAAATTTCTAGTAGTATGTATAGCAAACAGGTAGACAAATGGAGAACAAACTAAGAAAAAAGCATTATTTGCTCTGTTGTTTATTCTAAGTAGAATATTCTAAGTAGGAATATTTTAGAATTTATGACTGAATTCTTATTATTATGTTGAAAATAATGCACAGACCACTTTATCTTTATTTCAAAAAGATGAGCATTAGTATACTGCCCTATCTCTCATTAAACACAAAGCTTCGCTTAGGACAGGTTCTTGATGGGTGGATGTGTACAAGGATGTGTGTGCGTGCGTGTGTAAGTAGTAGTAGTAGTAGCAGTAGTAGTACACACCAGAAAAGAACTTGACTTATTTTCATCATAGAAGCAATGTCCATTTGAGATGAACAGCCACGTGGTGGCAGTGTAACATCAGAATCCCCCAAGTTCATGTCTTGTGCTCACAAGCCACTGGGTCTCAGTCACAGTGGATGGCTAACATGTAATACAATTCATCAAGTAAACAATTTTCTTATGTTCAAAATAAATGTAAGACTAATGAGGCTGCAGAATTCATGAGGCCACAGCTAACACACGCCTTATGTATTTGCTTACTTCTTCCTCTGACTTGAAATATTTATTAACCAAAATCATGACATAGCCAAAACTAGACATAAACTACCAGTGCTGTGGAACTTTGAGTTAAACATAAGATTTATTAACTTCTGTGTCCTGTGTGCTAAGAGATAATCTACTGGAATCCAAAGAGAAGCAATTTTCCCAGGGTCCCAAACACAAATAAAGCAAAGCAAACTAAACAAAAATATTCAGCTGAAGCATCGTTATTGTCCCCCATCCAATCTTTCTCTTATTAATCAATAAACCCCATGGCACCACTTGTGATTTTCACCTGCTTGACTTCTGAAGATCTGTGAAAATTTGATATTAATAGCCATTTCTGGAAAGTAATAAATGGGACAAGGTATATTATAAGCATAAATAAGGTATATAAGGTAAATTCTGAGGCATGTTAATTTTGCAAAATAACAGATGCTCAAACCATGAAGACGTACTAATTAAACGTACTAATTAACTATGCAGACATACTAATTAAAGAAAGGTTTGTCCATAAGTGGTGCTTAGAAATAATCCCTCCAAATATATAAGTGTGTTCACATAATGGAAGTATAACAAACAAATTTAAAAGCTTCCTATTCTGTTTTCAACATATCCCTGTAGTCTAAAATTTTAGCTATTGGAGTTATTAAAGTCTCAAGGTACACCTAACATTTTGGTGATGTAAATTTTTTGAAAAAAATCTATTCTTTTGTTCTCTAAAAACTGGCATCCTTTTAAAATCTACACAATGTTAGATTTAAAGTACTATTTCTAATATTGAAAATTACTCACTTTGAATTAAAATTACCAAGAGCTAAGTGTTCATACACTAACAGGATAAAATAACAGGACTATACTCAGTAGACAAGGAGGGATGGCTTGGTGGTGAAGTTTCTCTTCCAGAGTACATGCATTTAGATCCCAGCACCCGTGGTGGTTGGCTCACAGCTGCCTGTAACTCCAGCCCAAGAGGATCTGATATCCTTTTCTGGCCTCAGGGGCACAGATGCAACACACACACACACACACACACATATTTCTGGTAATTTGGCTCTTCATTGTGTTCATCACAGCCAGTGTTCTCTCTAGTGGGTGACTGCAAGTCACCAGTTTTACTATTCTCTTTACTGATCCATACATCACTAATGTCACAATACCCTTTTCAGTAAGCCCAGATCTTACAAAGAAATGCTTCTCAACCATTTAAATTGTTAGTCCACGTTGAACTATGGTACCCCAGACAGAGAACTTGCATTTGTCATGTGAAGATGATGTCTTACCATGACAACCATAGAAGATTAACAATTGGCACATATGAATAATACTCAATGTTTTGGCCATCTGTTATATGTCAATAATAGGATATCAGCCATTCTATGGGCATGCATGTATGTATGTATCTACATTTAGGAATGAATACAGTCATCACTAAAGCTTCCATATAACAGACATTGGATTTTGAAATAGAATTTCTTAAACTCTCTCCTCTTTTGCTCTAGAAATAGGCTATATCATACTTTCACTAGTCATATTAAAATACAATAGTCACATTGAAATAAAAATTAAAGAGATTAAATGGAAAATATGTAACAAGAAATTTGACCATTTAGGTAAGCTTGAAAAAATATCAAAGATATTAAGAAATATTTATTAAAGCTTACTTTTCATAGGAAGTGTACACTTCACAATGGAGAAAACTCCAGAGGACTATGTGAAGTGGCCAATAGCACTTGTTCATTTGATGGATGAGGAAACTGAGGCTCTAGAAGGCAACTGGCATGTGCCACTTCACATGATTAGAATAAGACACAGAAAGAAAGGGCCAATTGTGCACTGGGGCTGATAGAGTGGTTCACAATCGTCATGAACTAAGTGACAGGCCCTGCCAAACCCCTTCACACCCATCCTTCTCTGACTTGAAGCATTGCTCTGGGATGTGGTGTGAGCTGAGAACAGAGTGCTGACAGATAAGAAAGTTCCCTTTCCTTGGGAGACTCTCTTCTTCTTAGTAATGGTCACCAAGACATTCCAGGAAAAACCCACTTGCCCCACTTCTTGTAGTTCTAGGAGGACAGCCCAAGAAAATCTCAGAAGATGTTGACACAGAGTTGTGCTCAAGGTCAGATGTTCTTTGTACTATTTCTTGTAAGAGTAGAAATCAGTTCTTGTTTTAAGTGCACAACAAGGAGAAAACAGTTAATAATTTATTAATAAAGATTAGTTAGTATGACAGAATACTTTCAAAGAATATTTAATGGTTTTAAGTGATTTTTAAGGAAATAAAAGATAAAAGAACAAGATACTTTGGCATTTATTAGAATTTCCAGATTATAACTAATAATAAATATATATTATATAATATAATTTTACATAATATATGTTATATATAAATATATAGTATAATTGTATATGTTTTATATTAATATTATATATAATATATTTTAATATGTAATGAAAATATAATGATAATAAATCTGGTATATAACTGTTTTCTCTATAATAATTACATATCACAGGTACTTAGGGCAAGTGGTCCTTATTAGTGAATGTTTACTCTTTTTTTTTGTAATTTCCTTCTTCTGGCAGTACAATAACCACAGACATATTTTGATCTAATTCAGCCTCTCACTTACTGGATTCAATTCTGTCTATAATCTCTCTGAGTGTTACCTATTTTAAGTTTGTGTATATTGCGTGTACACGACACTGAGCTAGATGGCAGTGCTTCAGACATGTACATAATGTACTTCAGCCATATCTAATTCCCTTCGTATGCCTTGTCCCCTCACTGCAGAAGCATTATCTGCTTTTCTTATTCTTGAATGAATCTCTTCATTCTTCATCCAACATCCTTGTTTTCTAGTATGTTAATATAAAATGACTAGACCAATGTCCCATAAACACAAGGATTTTAATAAATGCATGGTTTCGTTAATAGATAAATGTAAGGTATACATACCTGAGCTTCCATATTACTAATTCCTAAGTGATAACTAAGGTTTAGGCTGCTAATGCAGACTTCAGAAGCAAGAGATAGACCCGACATTTAAAAACCTCGTATGTCAACACTGAGATGTTAGCAATGCTACTTCCTGGCTTGTCAAAAATAGTCCAAAGTTCTAGCTTGACGATTCTGTGTTCTGTGCCAGAAAACCAGCATTTTCCTTTGTGAACACCAAAAACATGCATTATTCCAAATCCCTAAAGGAAAGTTAATGCATAAAAAAGTTTGGACACCCATAATCTTTTGACCTGACTGTGCAAGAATTGCAGTCATTGTAGCTTTTCACCAAAACCCTGTTTCATCTCCTTTCAGGATCCAGCAACACAACAGCACTTAACTGTGTTTAAATGTGTGAGACTATGCCTGAATAACAGCATATAAGCAACTCAATATGAGCCGTTTCTCAAACAAGTGTTTTCAGAAACTATGTGGCTTTTGCCTTTCAAATAATCAAATGTGGATGACATTGAGGCCTTCAGAAATGGAGAGCCATGAGCAAGAAGACACCTGGGTTCCTCAACGATCATGTGAACACAGAAACATACAAGCAACATAGGGTAGGTAAAGCAAAACATTGTTTGAGGCATTATCCATCTTGATCTGTAGTATGATATAAAGATATCCAACTAGAACACAGTTACTAAGTTCCGAGCTACAGCCTGCCTTTTGGCTCATTTCTTTATTTGCTCTACATTCTTGGTCTCTTCCTTTTTTATGGCTGCTCTTTTGTTAATTGGCTAATTTTTTATTATGTTTTATCTACAATGGTAACTTAATATTTTGACTTCTAAGTTATTTTGTGGTTGCCTGTTGCTATAATGCCCTTCTTTAATCACAGTTACCTTCTAATAATTGTCTCCATGGAAAACCCTCATGACAGTTTGCTTTGAACTACTTTGTGTGTCCATTACCCTACTTTTCACTTTTGCATAGATCCCCATAATGTTAATTCTATTTGTGCATGTGCACGCAGATGTGTGTCATATGCATGTGTGTGTGTGTTTGAGTGTGTGTGTGTGTTACATGATTATGAGTACTGTTGGCTGTTGCTGGCAAAGGTCTGAAGAGAGCGCCAGACCCTCTGGAGCTGGAGTTACAGGTGATGGTTAGAAGCCTGGTGTGAGTGCTGGGAACCAAATTCTGGGCTAACTCTCTTAATTATGAGCTATCTTTCCAGGCTACTGTTCAATCAGTTAAATCCTGAATTTATTTTACTATTCCATTCTGGCCATTCAGAAGGAACGTGTAGAAGATAAGAATGGCAGAGATTTGGGTCTTTGTCTTAGTGAAAAGATTAAGTGTGTGCAAGCACCTGTGTGTGTTGTGTGTGTGTGTGTGTGTGTGTGTGTGTGTGACATAGGACAAAAAAGAAAGATGAGTTATGAAAAGAGAACACTACAAACCAGAGTAGGAACTTTCCCTAAATTTATAGTACAGTGATAAGAATTATCCACTGGTTTTCTGTCATTGACAGGATCTGAAATAAATAATGTCATCATTATGACAGAAAGGGGCAGAGGTGTCAGTAAATTTAGAAAAGTTGGCATAAAGCCCTGCCCCTTAGTCAAGAACCCATTCACAGTGATAATGGCTGGAAGATAGTTCTCTTCAAGAGAGTGGTGCTGACTTATCAAAGGCAAGCTCCATGCTCAGGCGTAGTTGTCCAACACAAATTGAACTCCACGTTTTTAGTGATTCTTTCTTTTGTTTTGTTTGTTTTGAGAGAGAGAGAGAGAGAGAGAGAGAGAGAGAGAGAGAGAGAGAGAGAGAGAGAACCTGGTTGGATAGGGACTAGGGACAAGGGATGGATAGGAAATGGGTTATGAAATGGGAAAGAAAAATAATAAACAAAAAACACTGTATAAAATTCTCACAGATTAAGTAAAAACACTTTAAAAATAAAAGTTTGCGTGACATTGCTACTGGGCAGAGTAACACGTTATGCAGAATGGTGACAAGAGTCGTGGAAGGAACTGCAGTGGCATCTCTAAGTGGCAGGAAGGAGACCATGGAAGTATTTAAGCTAGAAGCCATAAGCCATGTCCAGTTCAAAGAATGGTGCCATTTGTAGAAAACAGAACAGAGTTCTTATTACTAGTGACCATGGAACAGATATGAAGATGTCAGGTAAATTAATAGAGAAAATGATTGTTTGGGGTGCTGTGGGGCAGACAGATAAAAGTTCAGAGTATAAAGCAACAAGGGTACTGGATCTCTGGAAAAAAATAAGTGACCAAACTTGTCAAAAACAGTACTTGAGTTGACACTTCAGAGTCCAGAAAAGATTTGATTGTCTCATTCTAACTCTCTGACACTAGCATTAGCCTCAGCCTTCCTTGACACTACTCATAATACTCCATTAAGTTTGTACAAAACTGGGGAATCAGATGGGGGCAAGAAAAGTAGACAGCTATGTAACTGTGTAAATAGCCCCTGTAGGGGACCATGGCATGCTTCTATAATGATCTAAAAATTATTACAATTTTACAATGAGGTGATAGCACCCCCTACCCCACCCTCCCCTCTGCCCTCTCATCTACCCTCCCTCACCCACACCCAGTGCAACTTCTCAGTTGATTAACTGAATTTAAGAGAATTTTGCTGCTGCTCTAAGAGGCTGCCGGGATCACAACAGTTTCAGCTAAGGGCTGATTCAGAACAGGCCTTGTTTCTGGCCTGTTTCTGGTAAGAAGTAAATAACTTCCAATTCTGAAACAGATGCTGATGTGAGGCCCCCTAACACTGAAGCTACGACCGATTGCCAATAAACACAGGCAAAAGACGGAGCAACAAAGATGGGAATTGATTAAAGGAGAAAAGAGCTGGAAATCCTGTGTTTTGGATAGAGGGTAAATAGTGCTACCCATATTGACAAACAAGAGCGGGCTGATGAGACTGTGCAGAGCAGCTGTCTGGAAGAAGTCAAGGCAGCAGGGAATAGATTAGCTTGAGCATCACTCTATTATACCTGCACGATATGGCATAACACCTAGAAAGTAAGTATAGGAGTACAATATATACAAATTCCCAAGCGCAAGTGTATCTGCACATGGAATAACGGGGGTTGATCCAATTCACAATGCAGCACTTTATCACTATGCATGTGAGCATGGAAAAAATAATTCATTTCATTTCACATGTTCAATACCTGCTTTTTTTCCCCGTGGACACGAACCATATTTTCTTAAATATACATTATCATCAAAATGGGGTTTTGGAAACTGCTCTGTAAGTGTGTGTGTTTGTGTGTGGGGGGGTGTGGGTGTGTGTGTGGGTGTGTGTGTGTGTGTGTGTGTGTGTGTGTGTAATGTGAACTGAAGTTGATGACTTTTCAGTTGGGGCAGCCGTATGTCATATGTCCATCTCAGATCTGAAACAGGGCAAAAAAATATTTTTGAGATCTCTCATGTAAGAACTGCAGTCAAGCACAGTCTTGTGAACAATGGCAAGCAAAGAACTTCAGGCCTTAGCAAAAAGGACAGAAAGCAGAGCTAAACCAGAAGTGAGCCTTGAGCTCTTCAGCCCCTGAAGCAGCCCCACTCTTTTATTTATAAACTGTATCTAATTAAAGCTGTATTCGATGCTTTCAACTACTCAATAATCTTAGGAGGGTGGCTGCAATTTGTTATCCAACTTGCATAATTGAAGAAATTCAGACACATGATGTTTAATAATATCATGAAAATTGCTACATGTTTCATAAGACGTAGCACTGAGGTTCAGGACTGAGTAGAAAGGTAACTTCCCAGTCTCTGCTCTTGTCTTGTGGACTTCCTTCATGAGGATTCCAGACGCCACCAGAGGGTCTTCTTAATGTACTGCTTCCATTTAGAGAAGCATAAGTTGATTACTGTTACAAAGTGTAGTCCCTAACACATCACTAAATCAATGCTTCAAGTGAACAGAGATGTCTTGAATACAAATAAGCACTATACACAGCAGGATGTGTAAGCTTACAAGAACAAAGGTTTTGAGAAACACTGGTGAAATGTGTTGGATAGTTTGCAGTAGAGCAGAAAGGGGTAGTGAGAATAAGTCTGGTAAAGAGTTTGCCTTTAATTGGGCTTTGGAGGGAAGTTCAGCTAAGGAAAATGGTATCCTACAGATTGGGAATGGATGAATTAAAGACATAGATGATGAATAGAAGACTTTAATCAGATTATTGCTGGACAGTTCCATGGAGAATGAAGTACAGTCCTTACTTAGGAGGAGCCCTTCAAGTCTTTCCAAAGGGTATGAGTTTTACCCTCTAAGAAATAAGACAATTGATGGTTTACCAGTCCTTGCATCACCAATAGCGCTGTTTTAGTCCAGTCCGACTAGCACGAGAGCAACAGTGACAATGGTTAAAGAGTGAGCCATGTGTGAATAGAAATAATAGCTGAATAGTGCAAGGTATCATTGGACTATTGACGGTGAGTATTTAAAATAAAACAACTGTCAAAAACCAATTTGTTAGGAATAAAATGGAAATTAACTTGTGAGTTAAAATAGTATATGAATGAATGAACTGGGATTGTTACTAACAAACCCCTTATGGTTTGTAGCTCAAAAGCTAAGTCAAACAGGGTACACTCACTGGGGTAGGGTACAGAAGCCATTCCAGGAACTGAGGTACAGTACATTCTCAAATGGTAGTACTCCCTCTATTGCTGAAATACAAAAAGATAATCTAAATCCATAGAAGGAATCACTTCCATAATAAATGAGGTCATCAACTTTGAAAGAATTTTCTTCAAATACTGAGATTAGTTTGTTCAATCTACAAGTTACTTCTCTAGTGCTGTGATAAACACCATGACCAACTTGAGAGGAAATGGTTTATTCATTTGACATCGTCCCTGTCACAGTCCACTGAGCATGGTAGGACACACAAGGCAGGAACCTGAAGGAAGGAACTGAGGCACAGTCATAGAGGAATGTGTCTTGTTTGCTCCTCATGTCTTGCTCAACTTTATAATAGAAACCAGGATATCTGCTTAAGGGTGGCACCTCTCCTATACCAATCATCAGTCTAAAAATAGCCACAAGCAATTTGATGGAGGCATTTTTTTTCAACAGAAGTTTTTCTTCCTAGACAACTCTAGCTTTTTTCAAGTTGACAAAAACCAACTGACAGACTCAGAAAGACTTAATTTTGAAATAAAGCAACAAAATTGTCTAATAAATTCAATAAAATTCAAACATTAAAATGTCCTGCTATTAAATCTTGGGATAACATAATTACTCTGGTATATTTCTCCATTAACATATGAAAATACACTAGATCAATACTAAACAAAGACACAGTGGCTTCATATAAAGACTAGATAGCACACAACCATGATATCCAGTGACGAAGAAAATATAATGTTATCTGCCTACAAGTAACATTATGCAACTGAGCAGATTGTTCTTATGTATTTAGGAATACATTGTTCTTATGTATTTAGGAATGTTCGTGTATATACATATGCATATATGGATGTAAAGCAACTAATGAGAAAAAAGACCATGAATCTGAAAGAGAATGGCGAGACATACGTAGGAAGGCCTGGAAGGAGAAAAGCGAAAAATATGTAATTATAATATAATCTCAAAAATAAAAGAAATAATATTCATAAAGAATAAAGTTATTGAAACCATTATTCTAAAAAAAAAATCATTGCCAAAGATTCTGAATTAAGACAGCAAAATCAATGTGTTTTCTGTCAAGGCTATCAAACACTTCCACATTTAAATTCAAGGCAATGTCTAACAATTATTTTTATGATTTATATAACTTTAATTCTTCTAAAAAGATAAAATATAAATACTTCTTTAGTTAATAATGGAAACATTAGCAGACACACACCTTTAGGTCTTAATCACATATAGCTACTTCTTTATATTTGCCTTCTTTGGCTTGATCAGTTTAACAGAAAAAAAAAAGTCACTTATGGATTATGCAAAGAAAAAAACCTAAAAAACAAAACCAGGTTGACAGCTTATCCGGGCAAGAATACAAACTAAATATCTCAGCATCACAGCAGAATGGGAATGATGATTTCTGTATCCCAAATCCCAAAAACCAGGCCAATTGACCCCAAAAGTTCTTTCATGCTCATTCTTTCTCTTCTCTGTATTTCCAGGGAATTTACTGACCTCAGCAAGCTGCATTCCACAAGCTCCTGGGTCAGAAGATGGCTTTTATAGAATGAAGGAGCCAGAATATTGTCTTCACTCGGTGCTATTGGTGGCACCTCCCACAAAATTCTAATGTCCAAAATGTCTGATATTGACTCTGATCAGGCTGCGAGTGAGCCCAGTTCCTTTGTGGAAATTCTTGATATTTCCCTCTTCTTGTCTGAGAGTCCCACTGATCACACAGTAGACCAATGTAAGAAGCCCTGCAAGCTCGGCTGATGAGGGCAGGCTCAGTACCTGAGGGAGAATGCCTCCTCAGATCTGTGGCCTTGCTGTGGTGCCGGTCTTGTTCTAATAGAGCAAACACCCTTGTGGCTTCTTCATTGTCCAACGCGCTGCTTTGCGTTTCTCCCAGCACTAGAACTCCTTGTATTTAGATGTTCCCTCATTTCTGGCAACATTGAAAAGCTAAGGATTCTTTACTAGGAGTGCAATCATGGATATTTTTTTTCTGCTTAGCTCTCATCAAAGTCAGATGACAGAAATGAACAACATTAAAGGGAAACGCTCCATCAAAAAGTAGGTGAGCTTTAGCCTTCCACTAATGTGGACCAGAAAGACCTGCAGCTCACCTGCAGAGATAGCATCCTTGACTATACCCTGAATTTATGGCTTTACCTTTTACTTAAAGTAATTAATAGTAAATACTTATGCTTGAAGGACAAGTTTTCTGCCACGTTTATTTAAAAACTGATAAAAAAAGATTGTCCACTTATTTTTAGCTAGTATATCCTGTATTTATCAGAGTCCAATAAGATAAAATCTCATCAATTTTTAAGAAAATCATGTAATTTGGTAGACCAGTCCTTGAAGGAACCAGAACCTTGTTTTCTCATCTCCTTTCTCCAGGTCTGTCTCTTCCTCTAGCCATCTCTTTTCTCTACATTTTATTCATTCTTCAATGTTTCCCATACAAAAGTCACAGGTTTTTTTTTTAATAAAAGTTTTTATATATCAAAAGTGCTATATCTCTTGGGCTTTCAAGAGAAAACTCCTTGGAAACTACTCTTTTTTGGTCCTATCTTGAACCCCACATGCCAGTTACTGAACCCAATTCACTAACATAGAAGGTCTGAGTGTGCTGAGCCATGTCTGCCTTTTTAGCTAGAACTTATAAGAGGAATAGGGGAAGATGGTACAATATGCAGGCTCCCATAAAGGTACATGGCAAAAGTAGGGAGGAAGAGCTTTCTATAAGGGAGATACAATTCTGAGTAATCTGAACAACACATATTTGCTATATATTTGAATATATACGTGTGTGTGTGTGTGTGTGTGTGTGTGTGTGTGTGTGTGTTCAATATAAAGCTCAACACCAGGAATAAATTAGAGTTAATATCTCAAGTATCTTAATAGCCCTTACTTTTAAATATTAAAACAGTACTTAGTAATTGATAATGTTGAATATTGTTTCTATCACTAAACAGATATTTGGAGTTTCTACCACATGTGCTTTGGTAGCAATTATAGAATACACAATTTGTTCTGCCATATAGCTAATATTGTAGTGAGAGAGAAAACACTTCAACAGCTGTCTTAGTTAGGGTTTCTATTGCTGTCATAAAACACCATGACCAAAAGTAACTTGAGGAGGAAATGGTTTATTTCTTACAATTCTCACAGGTCACACTCCATCACTGAGGGGACTCCAGGTAAGTACTGGAGGAAGAAATTGAAACAGAAGCCTTGCAGAAATGCTACTTACTGACTTGCATCATATGGTTTCCTCAGCCTACTTTTTTATACCATCCAGGTATAAGGGGTAGCACTCCTACAATGGTCTCAGCCCTCCCACATTAATGATTAATCCAGAAAATACCACACAGCCTTGCCTGCAGGCCAGTCTTACAGAGGCCTTTTCTCTGGTAAGCATCCCTCTTCTGAGATATATCCACATTTTTGTCAAGTTGACAGAAAAAGACACAACAGCTAAGCATCAAGATGATAAACTGATACTGGAAAATGTTTGATAAAGACGAGTTGGTATCAAGGGCACTTTTTTTGAAGAAGTATTTGAGTTGAGTTCTGAATAAAACCAGATAGTAAGCTACTAACCAATATAAAGTAACAGTATCACAAGTAAAATGAGCAAAGTCAGAACCTGTGTCTTGAAGGGGAAAGTGTTTGGTGTTCTTAGAGTATACTGAGTAAACAGCTGTGCCTGGAATCAAGGGGGGATGGGGACGGATGACTATAAAACAACCCCAGACACACAACAGAGCTGAATCTTATGGAAAAGCACTTCTTAATGAAGTCAGTATCATTTGTGCATCAGTGTAGAGATCCAGCTCACAAGTCTTTCATTGATAAGAATGAATACGTTAGTATCATTGTGAATGAAGCACATCACAAAGGAGTTTTCTCTTTGACAGGTCACACTATTCTGAATAAGTAAGACACAGTTACCAGGGAACTTACAATGGAGTCAAAACTCAGCAGAAGACACTGACCATCAGGGCCATATTTATGTTTATTTTCACATACAATTTATTTTAGATTTTTTTATTCTTTATAACAAATTGTGGGGCTTTTAAGACTATCAGAAATGAATTGACTATATTTACATGACTTCCACCTTACTTTCTGCCCCTCTGATGTTTCCCTTCCCACCTTCCCTTCTTTTATGATTGTTAATGTTATATATATGCATATAGAATTGTGTGAATGTATAACATACTGAGTACATTTAGTGTTGTATATGCATACATGGGTGTAGGGTTGACCACTTGGAATTGGAAAACCATCAGGGTTCTTTTCCCTGGAAATAAACCTAGTTTTTCCTCTCTCTGTAGCCAAAAATTGACTGTAGCTCTACGTATAGTGGTGAAAAATTGTGAAATTCTCCCCTCTCCTTTGGATAGTTTACTGGTATGGTCATTATACGAGTCTTTTTTAGTGCCAGGCAATTGAGTTTTCATGGATGCAGCATTCCTGTCCTGTCTAGAAGACACTATGTTGCCCCAGAAATACTAGACCTGTGGCTTTTACAATCATTCCACTCCTACTTATTTTCCATTACCTGAGCCATAGGTGTATAGACTATGGATCTTCTAATTGGGGCTGGATACTACAGTCACTTATTCTCTGAATGGTAACTGCTGTGGACCTATAACCTCTGTCAGCTGCAAAAGGAAGCTTCTTTGATAAAGAATGAAAACCACACTTATCCACAAATATAAGGACAAATGTGTTGAAAATAGTTTTACACACACACACATATGAAAGACAGTAGTAGCTGTTTCTACTCTAGTGTATATGGCACCTCCAGCCATGTGTCATTGCACCCATGTACATGGTTTACAGTACCAACCATGATTTCCCTCTTGTTGACCAGGCCTTTAGTCCAATTAGACTGCTGTTGGTAACCCTCAAGACATAAGTACCACTACAGCACCACTGATTATCTTGTCAGTGCTGGTCATTATTGTATTCCATGGGTATGTAGCTGAGTAGGACTGTGGATTACTTTTCTCCCGGCAGCTTGCATAATATCTTTGGATATGACAACTTGTCTTGAGGGAAGAGGCTAGCAGGTAAGTTCAGGTTGATTCCTCTACGTCCTGTATAGTATCTTCAGTAACTGTGTCTGATCTTCAAGTTCTGGTAGTCAACCTATATTGTTTGCCGTTCTCTTGAACCAACTTAACCAAAACTTGAAGGGATGTTGCCCTTTTTGCCACTGGAGCATTTGTTATAAAATCTATAGCTCTTATGGTAAGCATTTTCACTCTGTGTGGTGAAACTCCACTAAAATTATAAATGTATACACATATATAAATAATAGATAACTTTAAGCAAGCTTATAAAATAACATTCTCTATAGCTTTTCAGACACCCATAGCATTTTCTCTCCTTTCTGACTCTCACTTTCTTTGTAGTGCACTTCACTTCTCTAGTTTTTTTTCTTTTTGTTTTAAATTGGTTATTTTCTTGATTTACATTTCAAATGTTATCCTCCTTTCTCGGGTCCTCCCCCAAAACTCCCATCTCATCCCCCTCCCTGCTTCTATGATGGTGTTCCCTCACCCTCCCGCCCACCCACTCCCACCTCCCCTGCCCTCAAATTTCCTTAGATGGGGCATTGGGGCATCTAGACTTCACAGGACAAAGGGGCTCTCCTCCCATTGACGACTGACAAGGCCATCCTCTGCTACATAATGCAGCTGGAGCCATGGGTCCCTCCATGTGTACTCTTTGGTTGGTGGTTAGTCCCTGGGAGCTCTGGGGGATCTAGTTGGTTGATATTGTTGTTCTTCCTATGGGGATGCAAACCTCTTCAGCTCCTTCAGTCCTTTCTCTAACTCCTCCATTGGGGACCCCATTGAGGATGGATCCAATGGTTGGATGTGAGCATCTGCCTCTGTATTTGGCAGGCTCTGGCAGAGCCTCTCAGGAGACAGCTATATCAGACTCCTGTCAACATGCACTTCTTGGCATCCACAATAGTGTCTGGGTTTGGTGACTGTATATGGGATGGATCCCCAGGTGGGGCAGTCTCTGGATGGCCTTTCCTTCAGTCTCTGTTCCACACTTTGTCTCCGTATTTGCTCCCATGAGTATTTTGTTCCCCTTTCTAAGAAGGACTGAAGCACCCACACTTGGTCTTCCTTCTTCTTGAGCTTCATGTGGTCTGTGAATTGTATCTTAGGTATTCTGAGCTTCTGGGCTAATAGCCACTTATCAGTGAGTACAAACCATGTGTGTTCTTTTGTCATTGGGTTACCTCACTCACGATGATATTTTCTAGTTCCATCCATTTGCCTAAGAATTTTGTGTTGAGCTACACCACTTCCCTCCTTTATAACACCTGCATCCTATGAACTCTTTTTCTAAAACACATTCTTGCCTTCCCTTACAGTCCCTTTCTACCTTCTTGACTCCCATGGTAACTTCAGGTTATATACTCAGGTAAAGAGGTCTGGAGCTTGAATATACAAATAGAGGTGAGCATGTGTCTGCTTTCTGGGTTCCCTCAAGCAGGGTACCATTTTCTAGCTCTTTCCATTTATCTGCAAATTTCATTGTTCCTTTTTTTTTTCAACTAAATAGGATTCTACTATATATATACACGTATATAATTGTATCTGTCTACCTCACATTTTCAGTATCCATTCAACTGAAGGACACCTGGGTTATTTACATTTCCATGTTGCTGTGAAGAGAGTGGCAGAGAACACAGCTGAGCAAGAGTGTCTGTGGTGGAATAGAACATAGAGTCTTCTGGGCAGATGCCAAAAAGGTGGTATAGCTGAGTCATATGTTGCATCTCCGTTTACCTTTTTGAGAATTCACGCTGGTTTTCAGAGTGGTTGCAAGGGTTTGTTACTCCACTAACAATGGATGATGGCTCCCCTTCCCCCTCCTTTATCACCAACACTCTTGTCAGTGATTGTGATCTTAGCCATTCCGACTGAGCTGAGATGAAATCTCACAGCAGTGTGATTGCTACACCCTTCTAGATATTTCTTAGTCATCTTTATTTCTTCTTTTGAGGATTCCCTGCTCACATCAGCCACCCATCATGTAAAAACAATATTGTTCACAGTGCCAAGTTTTATTTAGTTTTATTTATTCATTTGATTTGTGACACTCAAAACTTTTAATAAAAATTGTTCTTTCCTCTTGAGGATCAACCAGTGATTCTCACTGATTTATTTTTGTTTTGCTTTGTTTTGTTTTGCTGGGGCAGGGTCTCTCTATGTAGCTCAGGCTGACCTGAAACTCCCCCTGCCTCTGTCTGCCTAGTACTAGTGTTAGGATTTGTACCTTTGTATATGCCACGGTGCCCAGCTGATTCTCAGTTAATTTTAACTTTCTTTATTTGTTAGAAAATAAATCCATCAGCTTAGCTATACAATACATAGATAATGAACGACTGTTTATTAGCAAACAAACGTTTGGCCTAAAACTTATATCACTGTATTTGTTTTGGTTTAGTTTGCTTTGTTTTAAGCAGTAACTACACTGGGTGTCTGTTCCAGATTCGTTTTCCTAGGAACATCTTTGCATTCCAAGTTACTGAACTGTCAAGGTCAGGACAGTGATCAACACCACCACTTTACACTGTGGGGGATGAAGGCTTTTGAAAGTGGTCCTTACACAGTCATCAATAGTTTTCAGAATATAAAACCAAGTAAACTTATGTAAATATCCAACAAAAAAGCACACACATTTCCTTTGACAAGTATTTCCCATGGCCAGGAATTCTTTTACACAAAAGTCTTGTTTGGGTTCAGTATTTTGTTCCACTTTATAAATTTTGGCAGGAAAGTTGCTCTGTGGAATCACAAAATCCCTGGATACTCAAACAATCCTAAGCAAACGGAACAATGCTGGAAAGTTTACCATTCCAGATTTCAAGATATATTCTAGAGTCATTTTATTATAGGCTTGTTTTCTTGTTGCTTTGGGGTTTGTTGTTGTTTGTTTGTTTGTTTAGTTCTTTTATACTCTAAGCACTGATCCTATAACCGATGTCTAACTAACAAAGATTTTCTCCCACTTTTTAGACTTCCTCCTCAATCAACCTGTTATTTCCTTTGCTGGACAGAAACTTTTTAGTTTTATGACAGTTTCACTTTTATTTGTCAATTGTTGGCCTTAATTCCCAAGTAAATGGAGCTGTATTCAGAAAGTCCCTTTTAGAACCTATATCCTGTAGTGTTTTAGGGTCTTGGGTTTCATACTGAAACCTCTGATTGACTTGGAGTTTGTCTTTTGCGCATGTGCAAGGTGATAGATATAGATATGGATCTAATTTCTTTCTCCTACTTGTGTATGTCAAAAATAAAATGTATTTTATTACATATGCTCCTATTTGGGTGTTCTATTTTATTTGTTGATCAGTATGTGTGTTTCTGCATCATCAGGACCACACTATTTTATTACCATAGGTCTGTAATATAGCTTGAAATCTGGTATTACTATCCCTCCAGCTTTCTTCTCTTGGTTCAGGTTTCTGTGTAGGAAAATGAAATTCATAAAAATATATAATTTAAGATTTTTTCTATTTCTGTGCAAGCAACTCGGCATTTTGTGTAGGATTGCATTGATCTGAAAATTACTTACAGTACAACTGTCATTTTCACAATGTTAATTCCACCAGTCTATGAGCATGGAGAGTTTTTCTCCCGTAAGTGTCTTCCTCAATTTCTCAAAGACTCAGCGTTTTCATTGTAGATGCCTTGCCCTCCTTGTTTAGGTTTATTCTTGGGTGTTTTCTTTTAGGATATTGTGAATGGGAGTTTTTCTATGATCTCTTTCTCAGCATATCTGTCTTTGGTATACAGAAAGACTACTGATTTCTGTAAGTTACTGTCTGGATACTATGAAACTTTGCTACAAGTATAGATTATTTACAGTTTTCAGGTGGCACTGTTGGGCTTCTTATAGATAATGTCATAGCATCTGCAAATAGGATGAGTCCACTTCTTTCCCTATTGGTACTCCCCAGATTTCCCTTTCTTTTCTTTTTGCTCTATCCAGGCTTTAAAGGACTGCATTGAAAAGCAGTGGGAATAGTATTCAGTCCTGTCTCCTTCCTGATTTTAAGGTATTGCTTTGAGTTTTTAGTCATTTAGGATGATCTTGAGTCCCGGCCCAAGCTGCTGTTCCAGTCCGAGGGTCAGGATCAAGTCTCTCTTTATTGAAAGGAAATCCTGGGTATTTATACGCTTTTCCATGTGCCTTGCCCTTGTGGACAAGCAGGAGAACACAGCTGAAGGCATTATGCCACATGCCTTGCAGCGTGGATACCACATGCACCTTGCAGCTGGGGGCAGTAAGCAGCAAAACAAGATATGTGAAAAAAAACAAGATGTTTATCAGAGTGTGCTCAGCTGTTGTAGGCCATTGAAAACAAGTCTCTTGTCAGGGTATATGGCTCAAGATGGCTTCAAAGATGATAGCTGCTTTCGGCTAGGAGTCGGCTCCCAGTAATGTTGGCTGTGGGTTTGTCAAATATAGCTTTATTTTTGCAGAATCCTCCTACCATTTCCTATATTCTCTACAGTGATGATGATGTTTTTTTAATTTGTCTAAATCTTTATCTGCATCTGTGGAAACGGTCATAGGGTTTTAATCATCAAGTCTACTATATGATTTGTTTAATTTCTCAATCATGTATGCTCACCCATTTCTGATTGTTGTGGGTGATCGTTTTTTATATATTTCTGTATTATGTTTACATGTATTTTATTGAGAATTTTTGCATACTTCACATACAAGAGTGAGTGCTGCTAAACATGTTTAGATGTCATAGGATTGCCTCTTTTGATTTTGTTAAATAATCATGTAAAGTATGAGTTTCCACTGTGGCAGTTTTCACGCAGGGCTTGTTTTTGTTGTTTCTCTTCTCCCTAATCTCCATCCCCCAGCACTTCCTCCCTTACATCTTGTATAGTCTTGTCCGTAGAAGACATGACATATAAATGTTACTCGATTAAAGTAAATGTTTTAGGCTTCTGGTAGATTATTCTCTTAATAAAGGTTTTGAATAGTTAGAATATATTTCAAGATGAGGGCATTGTTTATTGAGATGTAGGCCTCCATACTTCTCAAGAAAAAAAAATTCTTCTAAAACAAAGTTCTAAATGTTTAGAAGGCATGGGATCTTTTAAGAACCTGTAGAAAATATTACACATTCTTCTTCATAGGAAAAAAAATGGAGAGAGATAGGTTTCAAAATGATGTACATTGATCTTATCCATGACAGAACACTTGTCTAAATGAGGCATGTTGAATTCATTTCACTGTTACCATTATCCAAACGGCAGGAGCAGCATTATGCTGTTATTTATGATTTTGGTAATTAATGTATTTTAACATTCTTTGGGTTGGTGCTGTTTAAACCAGCGATTTCTCTTGTTTATTGTGATGTCAAGTTTTAATGTCAACAGTATTTCTTTATCATTATAACATTAATATTAAGCAAAATCATTGTAACATTAACATTAAATGAAAGAAATAATCATATATAAATGATACACACACATATACACATACACAAACACATACAATATATATAATGTTAAGTACAGTTATCATATAATATGGCAATAACATCCCCACTAAACACCAGAGGCTAATAAATAAAAATTCAAGTGTCAGGAATGAATGGATTTCTTCTTTTCAAGACATTGGACAAGAGTTCCCATAGACCCACTGACATAATAGATTATTGTCATTGTTCTTAATTATCCTTCAACCCTTGAAAGAAAGACCCTATCTCTGAAGACTCCACATGCTTGATTCATAGAACATGATGAAATCAATCTGGTATGAACCTGGAAGCTTAATCTATACTGGCTAGCTTTCATAGTGCTGAAAGGTGCCATACAAGCTGCCAGTGAAGAAAAATAATCATCAATTATACCTGGCTATAAACCCTGAAAGCTACATAATGATCAGCATGGCAAGGTAAGTCTACCTCTACAATAATGTCATGGAAATCATGTGATCCCAGCTGCCTTGGTACATCAGGAAAACACTGTTTCCTTGTAGTCATCCACCACCTCTTAAAAGATGAAAATCTTTTTGCACTATCCTCTACAAAGATCTCTGAGATATGGAGGAGGTATGTGATCCACAAGTCCCATTTCGAGCTTACTCTGTTCAGGTTGGCTAGCTGTGGGACTCTGTGTTATTGGTCATCTATTACAAGACGTGTGTCTGCTGAGAGTTGTGAGATACACAGATCTGAGAGTGCAGTGATGTATCATTTGAAGTCATTTTAATACTATTTCTATTAGCAAATAATAGTAGTATGCTTTCCTCTAGGGAGACATATGTAGTTACAAGCCATTCACTCCATTAGTGGTGCCGTGTATGGTTTCCATCTCATTGAGTAGACCTTAGATACAATCAAACAGTGGTTAATTGTTTTCATCACAGTGCCACTACTGCAACAATGGGCCTCTCTTCTCAAGACAGATGTTATTGTAGCTTGTAGGGCTCATATCTAGGTGAGACTGGTGATTACTTGATCATCTGGCAGCATGAAGAACAGCTTCCAACACTAGGAAAGAAAATCAGGGGGAAAGACGCTTCCAAGAAAGTTTGACTTGATTTATCCATGTTCTGTGACTCAAGTATAAGATATCTTCAATAGTAACATCTTAACCTCATGTTCTGCAGGCCATCCAAGAGCAATGGCAAAAGACTGTAATTCAGGGAAGGCTATGGAATGAATGCCACTGGCCAACAATTCAAAAAGAAGTAATACTGGATTCAGGATTGCTTGTTTGTTTGCTGGTTTTTGCAAGTCTATGGTGTCTAGTTGGCATAGTGCCCTTCACTGTAGGAGATTCTGTTTAAACTATATTATATATGTATGTGTACACACCTAGCGTGTGTGCACATTTAAGAAGCATCTACAGTAAAAGGTTTCCTTATGGCTACTTCAAATGGCCTATATCATTACTTCTCTCTCCTCATTTCTTCCTCAGCTCTTCCTTCCAATTCTCAACTCATTTAATCCCTCTTCTTCCTATTTTCTTTCTACTTTTTATATCACTGTATTTTATCTGAACTTCCTTGAAACATATGAAAATCAGTGGGGAAAAATCCAGAAGTATATTTACCACATAACCAATCTATAACTCTTTGTGACTTATACCCCCAAAAGATTCTTGACCTCATCGCAGAGACACTTGTTCTTTCATATTCATTACAATAACCAGGAAATGGAAACAGTCTACATTTCCATTAGCTGATGGATGGAAATTTCCATTTCATGGATGATGAAAATGTTGTCTATTGACACAATAACATATTATTCAATTCTTAAGAAAAGATGAAATTATAAAATTCAGGAGTAAATGAATGGAACTGTAAACATCCATACAGAGAATGCTCAGACCCAGGAAGACAAGCATCACATTTTCTGTCATATGTGGATGTCAGCTTTGAACCTCTAGATATGTGTGCTTCAAGTAGAATACCCATAGAGGCTAGGAAACTAGTAAGGAGTAATGGGAGAGGTTACATAACACCGGTATTTTTTAGAAAGGATATATTATGAAACTGCTTCTACACGTAGAGAAGTGCTGCCCTTAGGTTTGATCAGAGAAGCTTTTTTTCTACACTGGTTGACTATGAAATCAGAGACTCATATGTGATCAAAGTCATAAACACAAGTTACTCATGAGTGCTTAGTCCTAAACAGGGCATGTAGAATACCTCCTCCGAGGCTCAGGAAATGTCACAGAAGAGTATGTGAAAATAATTCAAGATTCTGAAGATTTAAAAGGAGTGTAATGAACACTGTCTTCTAGAAATGGCTGTATCACTCAGAAACTCACAGGATTTGTAGTTACTTTCCCAAGACCTAGCCAAGACTGGACATGTCAATACTCAATCATGAATAAAGTGTGGCCCACAAAGCCCTATACCTTATGAAAAGCTATTCTTTGTATATAGTCACATTCCTCAATGGTGTGGCCACTGATATGTTGCTCTTGCTTATGTAAACAATCCTTCGTCCATGCGATTCAAGGAGTCCTTAACACAATGTGTTACAATAAAGAAAAATGAAAGGGCAAAGGGGTAGCTTTTAGGAAAAACAAGTTCAGTGGGACCAGAAAGAAGATGGGAAGATAATGGGACACAAATATGGTCAAAGTGGTTTTTATATGTAAAAACTTATGAGAGAAAAAATAATACTAGAATAATAATTTTGATTCCTAATTGTGCTTTAATGCTTCCTTTTCTTTGTATTACATTTTTAACTTTCTAAAATGCTAAAATCCTACCATTATTTATGATTTTTGTAATGACATTTATAAACTTATTAAGTATAGATGTTCATTAACAGTTCTGAAATATACTTTGTAAACTCTAAGTAGTCCTGAATTAGTTTTAGTTTAAACAATGTTTGATCATGAAGGGGTATTAAATTTTAAATATCTTTCTGTGTTTCTTAAGCAACATTTTCCCCTGTGATCTGTTCATTCTGATTATCCCAATATTAGATATCATTTTCTCTCTTATTCACTTTCATATAAATCTTATTTGCTGACATGGTATCCATTATCAGTAGATTCTACTTGCAACAATTTTAACATTTGTCTTCTTAAAACTATTCCACACATTCTTTCACATACATATGCCCCATTTTTACTCACATGGTGTATCATCTGAGACAAGATCTGTCTGGTTTCAAAGTCATGACAATCACCCTCTGCTGCAAGCACCACTGCCACTGCCAATGATGAAAGAAAACTATTCTACATGATGTTTTTGAGACCTTGCCACTCTGAGGTCCCACATCCTACTCGATCGATTTATAATGAGTGAGGTAGGTATTTGACCATGATTATGCCTTGCACATTTTATTATTTTGACTAATCTAGAACATTACAACCAGATGTGCATGGAGGAAATTAGTTCTAGGGGAAGCTTGACAAGTAAGAAAAAAAATTACATAAAATAGTCTCAGCTGAGGGCAGTGAGTGAGACAGCAAATGCCAGAGACACTGGGGCCCAGTTCTTTGAGCTGAGTTGACAATCTGCCACAATGACTTTGTTTGGCCATTTAAATTTCCATTCCCTCTGGCATGGTAGTAAAGAACTGTGTTTCTCTTGTAGCAGTTTACAACTGGATACATGTGACAACCCTTGATCGCTATCCAGTTAGGCACTCATGCTGAAGGCATGAGACTCAGCCCTGTTTCTGTCCTCTTTCTGGCTCTCATACTTAATCACTCATGAGATCTTATTATTACCACATTAAAACACGCTGGCCCCTGTGTTATTGTAATATGTTGTTGATATGCTAAAGTCTTCGATCTTATTTGTTTTGTTCTATGCTGTGTAAATATATCTTGTATTGATGTGTTAGAAGAGGTTTTCTACAATATGAGTCTAACATGCAATCATCTACTTCCTCCCTAAAACCCTTTGTGGTTATTAGACACCTGAAAGATGAAGTTCAAGATCATTACTAGTTAACACTGATGCCGGTTAGGATTTGGCATCAGAATATGTAATCTCACTCATTGTCTCATGTTATGTATGTTTATTCTGTAATTTGCCATTGTCCTAAATTATATGTTTCAGTGATGCAAAATTTCTTATGATTCTCTCATAGTGCTCTTAATTTTCTTGCTTGGAATCCCTGACTGTATGTCAGTGAGTTTTTCCTTAACTTAAAGCATTTGCTTCTTTCCAACAAGTAATGTGACTCCGAGGATGAGCTCTCTGATAGGATGTGCAACATCGAACTGTCATCCCTAAACATGTGGACATACAAGCTGCACTAAAGTGAGTTGTACTTATAAATTTATAAGCATATTGTATTTAACAATAACAATTAAACACTATGAGTCCATAAATTTGAGAAGAAGTTGGGACATGGGAGCAGTTAGATGGAGGAGGGGCAGGGACTAACAACCAAAATAGAGCTCTCATGTACTAAAATCTAAAAAAAAAAAAAAAAGGCAACTTTATCCTTTAGATTCAGTACTGACTTCAAAAGTCAGCCTTCCACTAGAAAGGCAACAACTTTGAGTGTTATTATTGATTTCAGTTATGGAGGCAACAACTGAGAGCTGGAGAGTCCTGCCAATGGCAAGAAAGGCTAACAATCCCAAATGCTATCTATTAATATTTCAGCTTTACAGATGAGGACAAACAGGGAACAGACAACTTTGATAGTTTGTCCAAAATAACAGAGTAAAATATTGATCTTAAATGTTCATATTTTATAAGTCCCTCATTTAGCTATCATGTGACATACTGCCTTTCAGAGGCTAAAACCCAGAAACAGTAACGGAAGGGGAAAATATCTATTTGTCAGAAATAATAGATATGCTTTACTTGCTTTAACTATTTATAAATGTATTTCTCTATGGATTGATTTGTTTTACCTAGCCATCACAAATGATTCTTGGAATTAGAGGGAGGGAAAGGCCCTTGAATAGTATGTTTCTGGTGGGTAACTCTATATGGGTCTACATTCATGGTCAGTATTTCTTCTGTAATCCCCTTTTCTGAGCTTAAATTCATGGTGGTTGTGGTTAGAATATAAAAATTTCAACACATATATTCATTTTGAAGAGAAAGATCTAGTGACAGAAGAACCAGGAAAAGACTAAAGAAAAAAGCCAGGAACAATAAGAACAAGGAAACTTGAAAGGAAAGATGACCCCCAAAGGGAAGCAATCTGAGTACTGACTCAGCACTGAAGACAGGAAACTGGGATGCTCTACTAGCCTGTTTTCTGTTCCTGTGATAATGCAACGACTAAAGCCAACCTGGGGAGGAAAGGATCTGTTTCATCTTATAACTTCCAGGTCACACTCCATCATCACTGAGGGAAGCCAGGGCAGGTTCTCAAGGCAGAAAGCAGAGACCATGGAGGAGGCTGCTTACTGCTCTGCTCACTTTACTTGCTTGTACTACCCAGATATGGCACCAACCACAGTGGTCTGAGCTTTCCCATATCAATAGTTAATCAAGGAATTACCCCTGAAGACTTGCCTTCAGGCCAATTTGGTGGAGGCAATATTTCAACTTATTATCTGTCTTCTCACATGACTTTAGCTTGGTCAGGTTGACAAAAACTAATCAGCACAAACAAGGAGTTTGTACCATGATCTGTTTCACTGTGGTGTGGTTTTATGCATCTTTTAGGGACTGCAAGACATAAATAGCTTCTAGAAAGACTGCTGTTTGTTTAGAGAAAGAGTGATTAATACATGCTCTTACAGGTTAACATATTCACACTCTGGTATATCTATACAGTGATCCTAAAGGTCATTTATCAGCATTATAAAATATATGACTACTTCTGTTATTTTATTTTTTGATTATTTGAAATATGTAATACAATGAAGGACAGAAGAGGAGGCTCTTGATCCAGCATGGAGGGCAAGCAGAGGGAGGGAGGGATGGAGGGCAAGCAGAGGGAGGGAGGAATGGAGGGCAAGCAGAGGGAGGGGAGGAATGGAGGGCAAGCAGAGGGAGGGAGGAATGGAGGGCAAGCAGAGGGAGGGGAGGAATGGAGGGCAAGCAGAGGGAGGGAGGAATGGAGGGCAAGCAGAGGGAGGGAGGAATGGAGGGCAAGCAGAGGGAGGGAGGAATGGAGGGCAAGC
>NW_021604676.1:2829605-2945491 GCF_004785775.1 Grammomys surdaster | reverse complement strand
AGGAATGGAGGGCAAGCAGAGGGAGGGAGGAATGGAGGGCAAGCAGAAGGAGGGAAGGAAGGGGGATTGAGGCGACAGGGGATGAAAAAGAAGCAGTTATTCGCCACTGTTTGCTGATTTTCACTGGCCAAGTGGAACCAATGTAAAAGTGAAAAAATTATAAAACCCACGTGTAAACAAAGAGCACAGGGTCTGCTCAGGCTCTCTCGTCAATGCAGGTACATATTCATATTCTGGTACCATTGGGAAATAAAACGCTATTCTGTATTCAAATGCCATTAAGTTATTTACAACTAGATCTGGAAGTTCCATATTTATCATCATGAAGTTTAAAGCCAAATGTCTCTTGTTCAGGAGCACCAAAGATTAACAGATTAGAATGTTTTCCACATGTCCATTTTTATTATCAAGAGAATTTTAAAGAAGTTTTCCAGCTTCCGCAGCTGAACCAGATGTCAGTGGATTCCTGAGAGAGATGAAATTGGCAGAGTAGCCTTCTCATAACCTCAGGGTTGTTTTATCGGGGGTCAGTTTAATGTCTAAGAGTCATTTGTTGCTGAAGGCTATAAAGTTTTGGGGTCTGATCTGCCACAATTAAAAAAAGAAATCTGCTGACTTGCGAAACCAGCAGTATTCCTTACAGCTTTTTTCACACAGCGCTGTAATTGATGCTGATGTTGGCATAAGAACAGTAAAAGGTCTCGTTTCCACTGCATGTTTCCGGTCTCTCGTTTCAGAAACATCAGCACAGAATATTTCATCAGCCACAGATTTTGTTGTACAAACATGTCCAGGGGGCTCTGTTTACCTGATTGGTCCCCTCACTGTGTTCTCAAACGGGTGAAAGATCCAATGGATACTGACTAAAATAAATTTCAGAGTAAAAATAACGTTTTATTAGTTTTTAATTGATAGTTTGGTTTAGAAAACCATGGACAGAAGTCCAAATGTGGCTATAATGCCGTACCTTATCTTCTTTTATCCTGAACTCTTACATTTCTGTTACTTTAATTGTGAAATCATATTTTTAAATAAATGCACATATTTAAACATAACTAAATGAGCCTACTTCTACTCCCTGCACAGTTTGAATAAATGAAGCATTATTAATACTTTGGATTTTCCTGCAAGCTTTGTTTGGTCATTTACTCTTCTCCTCCAGAAAATTCTAGAAATCATTCCATGTATTTCCATAAATTTTCACATTTTGAAATATTTGAATTTTTGTCTTGTTTGAACCTTTATAGATTGGAGATACCACTTTCTATGTTCCTTTGAAGTTTCTCCTGACATGTCGTTCAGCTCATTTACTCTTCCCTTGATTATGTTCAGTTACTGTAATCCTGACTGAAGCACCTTCATTTCTGTTAGTGTGGGATTGTCTGTCTTCTAACATTCCCTTTGAACTATTTCTTGGATTCTGTTAGTGTGCTCGTAGTCCTATTATTTCACACATTGTCTATGTCTGCTCTGAAGGTAAGCAACGTGTGACTCATATGTAACTCTGACTTGGTGACTTTTATATTTCCATAGCTGTATTAGGATACTTACATTACTATAGCAACTATAGAATCTGCTTTTTTAAATGACACAAATTTGATTGATTTTTACAGTGAATAAAAAGATCAACTTAGTGAAAACTGTCAATTGCTAAGTCTTCCAAACCAGGAATGTAATCTTACTATTTATTTAAATCTTAGTTCCCCACATACTATCAAAAAATCATTGCAAGACTAATGCCGCCTTTTGAAATTTTCATGGTAGTATAATCATAAATTCATTACTTCTTCTTATATTGATTTTTGCTGTTAAGAATATCCATATATCTATATGTGGAGCTAGAGAGATGGCTCAGCAGTTTCGAACACTGGCTGCTCTTCCATAGGTTCTGAGTTCAATTCCCAGCAACCACATGGTGGCTCCCAACCATGTACAATGTGATCTCATGCTCTCTTCTGGCATACAGGTGTACATGCAGATAGAGCACTCATGCATAAAATAAATAAATAAATCTTTTTAAAAATCCATGTAATATGAGCTTTTCTGTGCTGTGCTCATGTACTTTAACCTTGTTATATTGTCTGACTTTAATAATTTTCCTAAAATCTCTTTGGAGGTTTGAATATAAAATTAGGATATAAATCATAATTATTCTACTTTATCTTTTTCCAGTCTATGTCTTATACTTCTGTTCTGGTTAGAATCTCCTACATTGTTAATGATCTCTATGATTCTTTAATTTTTCTTTGTTTTAATTAATTTTTTTTATATTTTATATTTTGATCATATCTGCCCCCCAACTACTTCCAGATCTTTACTGCCACAGACATCCAATTTCATGTTCTTTCTTTCTCTTCCTTTCTCTATTAAAAACAAAACAAAAATGAAAATCATAACAAACAAAAAAAGAGTAAGACAAAAGCAACATAAAACAAAAACCAAACAGCCTCCCTCCCTTGAGGTACATTTTGTGTTGGCCAGCTACTTCTGGCCATAATTGCTCTGGATTGTGGATGATTTACCAGTGACACTCCATTGGAGAAAATTGATTTTCCACTCAGGTATCAATTGCAAATAAATTCTTGGTTAGGACTGAAAAGAATGTCAATGATTTTCCAAGTCATTAGAGATGATCATAAATCTGTTTCCCTTTATTGAATTGATATATTATGGTGACTGATTTCTGATCATCTCTACTGATGTATCTAAAAATGTCAAATGATTGTAAGAGTCAGAATACTAAAATGTCTTCTGAAACAGTCTTACGTAGAAATGGCTACAAAAACAAGACCTGAACAATTGCAATATCAATAGACAGGCCAATGTGGAAGGAGAAAATATGTCATGGGGTCTGTTAGACATTCATGCGCAGCTTAGAACAGACAACACCAGACCAAACGGTTCTGGGGGAGGGGGGACTTATTCAGGGCAGAGGGCAGAGGTGGGGGAGAGAAATAGGAGAAGATGGCGGAGGAAGAGAGAGAGGTCAGGGAGTTCTGCCTGTTTTATATGGGCGGTGACGTAGCCTCTCCCAGGTAAAGGTGAGGTAGCCAGGTGGATTCTGGGAGTGTATGACGGTTGCCTTGGCAATGATGTGGGGGTCGTCTAGATGTGATGTCACTGGGTTCGAGCCTGATACCAACAGAGTCCCTATTCTAACAAAGAACTACAGGCAAGTAATGACTGCTGAGAGATGGAGAAAGCTTTTCCAAGAATGAGTACCTTAATCGGCTACCCAATATAATGCTCAGTCCTGACGTCACATGCACACAAGCAACACTTTAAACGGATTCAGCGGCTTGTATTTATAAATGTATGCATGTGTGCCTGTCCAAGAGAGACGTTGACTGAGAAAATGGCAACCCAGGGCAGGGATACTGGGAGGGAATTGTCCTCTCAGAGGTGAAGGGGAGGGGGAGATATGGGAGAAGGAACTCTGTATGTGGCGGGGAGCAAGAGGTGGACAGCATTTGTGATGCAAATAAATATATAAATACATAAATTTAAAATAAATACACTGGTAATGAAGAGAAGAGTACAATGCCTCATAACTGTATAAACATCATACCACATTGGGGTCTCTGAAACAATGACTGCTTCTAAAGTAACCAGTTTTCTTCTTAGGATCTGGGGACATGGATCAATCAATGGACCAGGACTTGAGTTTAGATCCTTAGCACAACATAAACTCTAGACACAGCAGTGTGACTCTCTGTGTGCGACAGTGCTGAAGTCTAACTTAATGACCTGCAGGCTCTGAAATATCCTGTATTAGAGATACAGAGATATGTGGAGAGCAAGCAAGGGTGATAACTGAGAATGGAAGATCACAAAGAGGGACCACAGTCCTCCACCATGCACACATACACATACATATCACATATACAGAGAGAGAGACAAACACACATAAAGAAGACAGGCAGAAAGGGGTGAAAGAAGGGAGGGAGGAAGAAAAGGTGAGAGAAGGAGTGAGGGATGGACAGAAGGAGGAAAGCTAGGAGGGAGGTGGGGACAGAGGAAGGGAGGGAGGAAGACCATCTAGGAAATTCTTTACATATGTTTTATTTTTCAATGATATAAGACAAATTTCAGATCATCAGTGGGGAAGAACTTCAGCTTGATTTCATTGATTTTTCTGTCATATAAATGATGTTTAGCTAATTAACACTAGACCATACTTCATTCAGACAAGCTTCCAATAGCACTTTACAGGCCAAAGGGGATTCCATCTCAGATTCTCTCCATGTGAAATTGATATATTCACTATACTTAGGGGAAAGTGTGCCTCTAGGATATCATTCCTCACTAGTATCTTTCTACTAAATGCAGATCTCATCCCTCATCAAAGAAGGAGCTTGTTGTTGTTGTTGCTGTTGTTTTGTTTGTTTTGAGGAGAGTGTTACAAATACAATCACAATACAACTCCTGCACCTAAGACTCAGGGAACATTCTGGAAGAGAAAGCAGAAATTTGAGGACCAAAAAATGTCTGAGACTGTAACAAGCTTGCCTATACAAGATCTAAACCATTCTAACACTGGTTGATATCCTAGTGTAGGTGGGACCCCACCTCGAGAGGAAAGGCTACAAGCTATTAACTCCTGAGAGTAGGAGTCACTCTACCTCAGGATGGGCTCCTGATCTGTGATCCAATACCAAGTAACTGGCCCAGAAAGCGTATGCAAGCCACACTGAATTGCCTTAGGCTTGTAATTTTATGTTTATTGGACTGGTATCTTGGTAATAAAAATGATTTACTTTGTGAAAAGGTAAAATCCATGCTTTATTGGATTAATCTAATGCTAGCCTTTTAAAGTCATGCTTTCTTATAGCTGAAGCATATACTAATATTCTGTGTTCCACATTACTTTCAAGGAATGTTCCAATATGTCTGTGTAGAAAAGAAGTAAGTGCTAGAGAATTTGCTCAGTAGTTAAGAACTTTGGCTGCTGGTTCAGAGGACCAGGGTTAGATTCCCAGGGCCCACATGACAGTGCATATCTGTGTGTAGTTGCAGTTCCAGGGGATCAGATGCCCTATGTTGACCTCAGGGAGCACCAATCATATACGTGAGGTACACAGACAGAGTAGCAGGCTAAAACCTCATAAATGAGAAATAATAAAATAAGACTTTTTAAAGACAAGATAAATACATTTACAGAACAGAAAATGTATTCTATAGGCTTTGACTTTCAATTGAAAAGAGTAAGTATGGGTTATATAAATAAATGTCTCCTTCAAGAACGCTTACATTCTTGAAGTAAAAACATTTTTTTTAAATCATGAGCCTTATTTAGTTATCTATAGTTACTGTGAGAGCAAATGAAAAGGAAACTAATTTTCAAATGCACCCTTTAAACCTCATTTTTTTAAACTCATGTAATTGGAGTCTTAAAAATATTTCCCACATCCTACAGGGAAAGATTTTTCCCAAGAAACTTCTCAAGGTATTCACATGCTTAATATAAATACTTTTAATGTTTTATTTATAAATAAGCTAAACTAATTTTAGAATATTTTAGCTTCATTATTTGGATAGTTTTCTCATAATTTTTTCATAGGTTGACAAACTATTTCCAGTCCTGATTTGAATAGGTGAAAGTAATTTATGGTATTAAAAATGTCCTTACGGTACAAAGAGCAGACCATATTTCACAGTATCAGTAAAAGTTAAACTCAAAGTGGAAAGTCAGATAGTTCAGTAATTGCAAGTCATACACTCTGGAATCCCTCCCTGGAAGCAGCAAAACGTTTCCAGTTGTTTATAAATCCTTTTACTGTGGAATGATCTCTTCGGTACAAATTATTTGTGTCAACTACGATGAATTACTGTAGGTTGTTCATTGAACTAAAAATATTTACTGAATACCTTCTGTGACAATCTTTATCCTGATACACAGATAAGTACTATGAGGCACAATCATGTTCTATAGTACTAATTTGTACTTTTATTTATGTGTATGTGTGTGATGTATAAGTGTAATCCATATGTGTTGAGGTGCTAGTGGTTCACCAGGACCTGGAGTTACAGATGGTTGTGAGGTGTCAAACAGAACCCAAGTCCACTTTAAGAGCATCAAATGTTCTTACGCACCAAGCCATCTCTACAGCTACATCATTTTCTTCAGTAATATTTTTACTTAATTACATAAAATGTGAAAGTCATATTAATGTGCTTATGCAATAATAAAGTTTTAACTCATTTTATAAATTTCAGTTACACTGACTTAATTTTTAAATATTAGTAGCTGCCTACTAATGAGTTTTCATATTATTGTTCATAGTTTTGTCTAATTCTGGGGTACTATACACAATTATTCAAGAACCATGGAGATTATAGCAGCTTGTGCAATCCTGTACCTAGTTATAATTTGGCTTTGTTTTGTTTTTACCAATTAAACAGTGCGGAAGCCTCACGTGGCACCATATCCTTTAATCCCAACACTCCAGAGGTGGAGGCAGGAGGATGAGGAATTCCAGATCATCTTTGCATATTTAAGTAGTTTAAGTCTAGCCCCCTGTAAAAGGCCCAGCTTGTAGCACATTCCTGAAATTCCAGCCCCAGGGGGATTCAATGGGCAACCAGTCCCAAGCTGCAGTTCCTTGTGAAAG
Organism: Grammomys surdaster; assembly: GCF_004785775.1. Classification (NCBI taxonomy): domain Eukaryota; kingdom Metazoa; phylum Chordata; class Mammalia; order Rodentia; family Muridae; genus Grammomys; species Grammomys surdaster. The sequence goes on along the minus strand of NW_021604676.1, from coordinate 2,938,880 downwards.
ATCCGGTCTCAAAAACCAAGGTATAAATCAAGAACATGGGAGGTCGTTTGTTACTGCCCTATTTAGGAGAATAATGATGCCGCACAGAAATTTAATCCTCTCATACTTCATTTCTTCAAGACTTTTACTACACAGGGATATATTTTGTATCTGCTGGATCATCATTGAATCTTTGGATTAAAACCAACTTAATGGTGGTACACAATGGTTTCATTTTCATATTGAATCAAATTTCCAAGTATTTCATTGAAAACTTTTGTATCAATTTACATTAATATAAATTGCTTATCCTTTCTGTTTGTCATTATCGGTATTTTCTTTTCTTTTGGAGTTTAAGAACTTTTTCTGGAAAAAAATTATATTGGAGTTTGTTCTCTGGAGATCTGGTAGAATTTGGCAGTGTATCTATCTGTTCCAGGAATACACTTGTGAAATTTTTCGTTACTACTTTACCCTCATTATTTGTCAGTGACTGTGCTTGCTCATCTGTATTCTCTTGGTTCATTTAAGTAGGTCATGTGTGTTTGAAAATTCATCTGTATCTTTATGCTTTTCTACTTGTTAAAATAGTCCAAATTTTTCCCTAAAAAATTTTATCCTACTTTCAAACCTCTGTATAATATCCTATGATTTTTTTTCTCTGATTTTATTAAGTGTTCTTTTGGTTAGTTAGACCATTCATCAACTTTGTTATTTTCAAAGAACAAACTCTCTCTTGCTTGATCTTTTGTATTATTCTTAAAGTACTTTTATTAATTTCTTTATAATTTATTAATTTCTGCTCTGATCATCATTAGGTCTCTACATCTACTGAATTCCTGTCTGGCTAGTTTTTGTCTAGTTAATTTTTTCTAAGACCAAGAGTATATCACTAGTTTGTGATTTGAAATCTTTTGTTTAAGATACCAAAACACAGACATAAAAATTTCCTGCTTACAACAACTTCATTGTGTCTCATTCAGAACTCAACTTTTCACTTTAATTTGATGCTGAGATTTTTTTTTAAAAATATCATTTCTCTCCTGGTTATATCACTAGCCAACCAATTATTCACAAATATATTGTCCAATCTCTCTGTTTTCTTTTTGTCTAACTATCCTTCTATCAGGATTTATTCTTACTAAGCTTTCCTGGGTCTGTTTCTCTCTCTCTCTCTCTCTCTCTCTCTCTCTCTCTCTCTCTCTCTCTATCTCTGTGGTTGATTTGTGTGTTGGTTATTAATTATTTTAGCATTTTTTCTTTTAATAATGGAATATCTTTGTTTCTCCTTCAGTTTTTAAAGTAAATTTTCTGGGTATAGCAATGGTGATTGGAAGCCTTGATATACAGTAGTCTCTTTTTCCTTTGCCTGAAAGTTTTTTGCTGACATTTGGTGTTACTCTGATGGATTTCTCAGAACAGCACTCATGTCTCACAGCTCTCTATACTTTTCCTCTCTGATGCACACTTAGAATTGTAACAGTAAGATGTTATGGAGGTGTCTCTCTCGGTCTTCTTTAGTAGGGGTTCTATGTTTGTCCTTTACTTAAATGTTCTCCCTCAGGAAATGTCCTGCCCTTTGGCAGTGACTTTCTACCTCTTAATGATGTGTAGCTGTTCTGTCACCTCCTTCTTATCTTCTATAGCTGTTTCTTTCTCTTCTTGTAATATGGGGTCTCCTTTGGCACAGAAAAAGCTTATCATTCACCATCTTACCCCAGAAGTCCCCTGCATCCTTTTCTTGCTGGTACATCTATTTTACTTAGCTGCTTTAAATGTATCAAATAAATGAACAATATCTAATGCATGCAATTACAAAATATATTTGCTGCCCAATGCTCTGAACTATGGCTCTACTATAAATAAGATGCATGCTGAATGCTAATACGGTTGGCGAAGGCAGTAATTGCAATGAGTGTCATGAGTTTGCCAACCAACTGCACCATTATCAAAGAATTCTTGTGGAAATTCTGTGACTTGTCTCAGTTTTACACAATTACACCCTTTGTAACAAGTACAAAGTGAAAAAGAGAAAGGCTTGGCTAGGTAGTAGTGGAAATTGTTTTAAATCCTCTTTGAAAACCACATAAACCAATTATATTAAGAAAAACTTGTAGTTTGGTGGCATTTTAACATGGTTTTGTAAGAGTCTACATAAAACCATGAATGCTTTTGATGTAAAAATTAGGTTAATAATTTAGTCTTTCTAAAAGAGAATAATAAACATATGGAAAGCATTATAAGGAAAGGCACACTAGCTAGAGGTCTATTAAATTTAAGGGGAAAAAAAGCATGTAGTATTTCTTCATGAAAAATGTTGGGCTTTCTGCTTTGTTTCTATGCTAGCAATTAACATCGAACTGCTATTTGTAGCATTGGTTATTTGTTTTATCCTGCTTTACCCAATTATGAAGGCTCAAAACATTTTAATGGAGAAAAACTGAGCAATTGTTTTATATTAAGTAGATTAACCAATTTGTTAAACTGGTGTTTTATTTGGGGACTTGGGGAATATGAAACAGGGTAAAACTCAGCTTTTACATAAACTTGGAGACAAGTATGTAGGACCATGTATGTTTCTTCCATTACTAAACGGTTGTACACTCTATCACCTCATTCTCTTGCTCTATTGCTTTTGGATAGGTATAAATATCACACACTTACATCTATAATCAGAATATTTTCTCTACATTAAAATATCTGATAATTATGAATTATTGATGTCCACATATCCATGTAGTCCTATGAGTTACATGTTTAAGTAATTAAGAAAACACAATAAAACCTGAAAATCCAAGAAAGGTCCCTCTACCAGCTGACTGGATGTGCTTTCCAGACTGAGGGGACATTTTGTTTATAACTCCCATTTGTTTCCTACCACTGTAGCCAAGTTTCTACTTATTACATGTCTCCTCGCCTTAACAGTAACTTCTAGTTTGGAACACCGCAAACTGTTTCTCTTCCCCTAAATGAAAACAAATGATATCCACTCAACATATCCTACAAATTTTACTAGAAACAACTTCAAAGATTCCATTAAAATGCAGTATAGCCCCTGCTTCTTGAAGCCAAGGTTAGCCATGTTCCTAATGAAGCTGGGCTCTCTCATTTCCCCTACATTCAAACATTAAGGTTTTTTTTTCCCCAAGATTCTTGTTATCTAAATTTAAACCTGCTTGTTTTATTGTTGTTACTGCCATTTTTATTAAAAGGTAGGTTTAGAAATCGTCTGTAGTAGGCTTCTCTTTATCCAAGACTAGGACCCACATGTGTCTACAGCAACATTCTAACACCATACCTGGCTGTGTTCAATGAATTTAAAATTATAAAAGACTTAAAGATTGTCTGAAATATTTATAGTTTCTAGAAGGTAGGAGCACATGTGTCTTGCTTCAGTTGTTAATGTCTTACCAATCTGTGTGCAGCCCAAAGCCAAATTGATACGTACAGAAGAAGGGAGCATCTAGGATTCTGAAGCAAAAGTGTCCTTTGCCCACCTCTGCATTTGACCATTTTCTAAATTGTTCATTTATGGTGAGCTCTCAGTCCTCACAATGTTTTCAAATACACAAGCTGTTGTGACACTTTTTACCCATGTGTTTATGCTGAAACCATAAATGAAGCTCTTAGATAATATGGAGCTGGAAGAATATCCCTGCTTTCTCAGGCCATCTTGCCTCCCTCCTGTCTTCTGCCTGCCATATTTTACAAAGAGATTGTATATATGGAAAAAGATACAACAGAAAATATAATAGTTTTTTATTAACTACCAAAGGAACTGATAAAGGCTATAATAATCACATCTTCTCTAACACACACACAATTACACACACACACACAATTTGTGAAGAGCTTAGCTTAAATTTAAAAATAACATTCCTTCAGAATAGACATATTATTGGAAAAGACAAGTCCCACTGAATCACAACTATCTTAAAGTAATTCATTTGGTTTGTCTTGCAAATTCAATGTAAAGCCAAACTTTAAACTCACATGAGTGCTATGAAATATGAAATTTTATGATATATAAAGAGACAATTTCTATTTATTTTCAATTTATACTCAAAGTCATGAAAAATAAGCATGATTATCTTTCTTGTATGGGGTGAATTCTGTTGTTGTTGTTGTATACCCTTTGATTGAGAGTGTGATCTTTTAAATAGTCCTGGCTCCATACAGATTTTTTTTTCATGTTCCAAACTTGTACAGTGTCCTCAGTACAGTATTCCAATGTTCCCCTAGGTTTCAGTGCTTATCTATGAATGGGGAACTGATCAAGTTCCACCTCATCTCTCCAAGCTATTCACCTCAGTAATTTTTTTAATCTTCTTGAAACATATACATATTCGCTACTGGGAACTATCCCTTCTTATTCTGTAGGTTAATTTTGACAAGTTCATGTATTATGACATTCTGAGAAATGCATTGGGAATAAGTTGCATCACTGTGCATTAAACAGTGTACTTATACAAACCCAGAAACGATTACTGTATGGCCTCTTGATTCAATAAATTGATTAAAATTAGTAGAAGGTTGCACTGGTCCTCAGTGTATTTGATTAATAAGCAGCAGAAGAGAAGTAAAACAACATTTGGGCTGGGGTTACAGCTCAGTCTTAGAACATTGGCTAAGCATAGATGAGACGACCCTGAATCTGACGGTCAGCATCAAACACATGCAAGAAAAGAAAGAAGGAAAGAAAAGGAAGGAAGGAAAGAAGGAAGGGAAGAAGGGAAGGAAGGAGGGAGGGAGGGAGGGAGGGAGGGAGGAAGGGAGGGAGTGGGTGGGTATAAAATGCATAAAACAAAACTTTTGCTTACTATAGCTGTCAACATTATTGTATAAATACTATATTTATACAACTCTGCGATATCATTGTAAGTACTAAATATGACGTTTGTGGTATATTTTCATGTAATTACGACACACATTTGCTACCAGCAGCACCACAGCACATGGCTCATGCATCACATTAAGACGCCATGATGGATACCAGATCCCTGGAGACAGTAGTTTTTCAGGACTAATATATAATAAGATCACTAGCATCTATATAATTTACCATCTATTTAAGTATTATTAAATATTTAATATAGATACAAAACAATAAATATTATATAGCAGATGACTATAATTCTTCAAATATGCTTTTCTTAGCAATTAAAATCAAATGCATATAAAAATTATTTAGTACCTGAATAGGCAGTATTGCTAGGCAGAGACTAAAGATTTTATTGTCTACATTCTGAAACTTTACACTATAAGCCTTTATCCCCAATAACTAAGCTAACATCCATAGAATAATAAACATGGTATATAAGTAACTCACTACTCATAATATGAAAATATAGAAATAAGGAATAAATATCAGGGTAGAGAGAGAACCTTAGGAATATGCTCTAGAACACCTAATGTGAAAAAGTGAAGTCAGACCCAGAACCCTGAAGGCATGTTCAGTACTCACTCCATTGTCCTTGAAACTAGACTTCTTAGGAAGGAAAACTTCTAAAGTTCCAATATCCCAAAATATCATGAGATAATCAAATATATAATACAGGTCAAAATAAGCTCTTCCCACTATTTCTAAACATCTGTCAACAACTGCTCGCTTTGGAACTATAAAATTAAGCTTTACATACTGACCTTCACTTCATACCAAAAAACTGTAACAGTATTATCTTTAACTGTCAAATTTTTAACTGTTGGGATATCAAATTAATTTATTTTTTCACAAGACTAAGAGTATTTTAAAATAAAATTATTTAAATTTACTCTTTAGATAAAGACACTTAGAATAGCACATAACTTAGTGATTTTTTAATACTCTAACATTTTAGATAGCTTTCTTTAATATATAATGGAATCATTTGGTTAAAATAAACAAAGGTTCTATTAAAAGTAAGGTTGTGGGATCTGTGGTGGAGTGCTTGCCTAGCATGTGTAAGACTCGAGGGTTAATTTCTAAGTGTGCATGCACATGAACACACAAAATGAGATTTCAAACATTAAAAGAGCAATCAAGCTATCAAAAAATGATTCATTTCATGATTACCATAGTACATGCTACTGTTCTGTCTCTTTACTTCTCAACATATCATAGTGTTCAACTCTGTTAAACTTTATAGTTGAGGTATATAGGCATTGAAATTAGAAGCCATAGATCTAATAGAATTGATACTTTAAAAATAAAAGACCAACAACTTGACCTCCGTTTCCTTAAAATATCATCTAGTATTTGTAAATATTTCCTGTGTGTATGCTATGCTTAAGCATATTCATAGAATCTCAAGGTAAACTATATAATACATATTATTTAAGCATTAAATTTGCATTTGATAAATTTATCTCACTGAAACTGTCAACATGCTCATGTCATAAGTCATACACAGCTACAGCATAGCACACTGAGACTACAAATACCTGAAGAGCGGTGAGGATATTTGCGAGGGCTTGTCCATATGTATCATGGCAATGAACCGCAAGAGCCCCTGGAGGGATTTCTTTCATGACACTTTCCAACATCCTCTTCATGCTGCCTGGAGTACCAACTCCAACCGTGTCTCCCAACGAAATCTCATAGCAGCCCATACCATACAATCTCTTTGAAACCTGTGGAAAGGCAAACTCATGGTAAGACAATGAAAACAGGAAGCCACCAACCCTCTGACTCTTAAGTAATTGCCATTTGGTGTTTAAAAATACAACTATGATGAATCTAGTGTAGGTGAGAGCTAGTAGTTAAGTCCATACTTGTTTGATTCCAGAATTACTTTCAAAATCACATGCTGTCCTCATGAGGACACATCACTTTTTCATTGTGGCATTGGTCATTAGGCTTGACAAGAATTTGACATTTACCTCGCATGTATCCCTTCACTCACAATATAGAAAGAACACTTAAGCTAGGAATGCTAAGTGATTCTTCCAATTACTACGTTTCTTAAAGGTGACAGAGCTGAAATTACTGTTGTCTGTGGAAAATGTATGCTTTACTTTTCCTTGGTCTTCTTTTATGCTCAATAAATTGTAAGCCCCACATAAACATTTTGGATGAAATAACCATTATTACCTTGTATGTTCAAGTTTGTCCTACCTACTTCATATATACACACTCATCCACCTATCTGTTCTAGTGCAAGCTGAAATACCTCAGAGATGAGGTCAATATTTCTCAACTTTAACTGAACAGGAACACTGAAGGTCTACTTTGGAGTACTGTTTCTCTGGGCATTATAACAGAGACCAAGAGACATCAACAGTAATTTCAGCTCTGTCACCTTTAAGAAACGTAGTAATTGGAAGAATCACTTAGCATTCCTAGCTTAAGTGTTCTTTCTATATTGTGAGTGAAGGGATACATGCGAGGTAAATGTCAAATTCTTGTCAAGCCTAATGACCAATGCCACAATGAAAAAGTGATGTGTCCTCATGAGGACAGCATGTGATTTTGAAAGTAATTCTGGAATCAAACAAGTATGGACTTAACTACTAGCTCTCACCTACACTAGATTCCAGGTTGATCATGAGGTTAATCTATTGCTGCTTCAGTTACTAACTGTTGAATATAGACAACAAACTGTTCTCATATTTTTTTCCTGAATGCTTTCTAAAGCCTTGACAGTTTACTTTAAAAACTTACAATAGTCATGACAATGTTAAGAGCATGCTTGGCTGACAAAAATACAATAAATAAAAGATTTTGTCATTAACTTGTTTATTAAACTTGTACTTGTCCAGGGCCACCTTATTCCAGGCACTGTGTTAGGCAAGAAAGCAAATTTGACATGGCTCTTGTAATCTTGGATACAAACAAGGATCAAGTTTTGCTGGTATCATGGAGATATGCACAAATAGAGCTAAAATAAGACTGTGGACAAAAAAGCAAGTTCTACATTATGTAGTAATGGACACTGGGCACTGGTCTAGAGCTGTCAAGGTGGGAGGCTTTAAGTGCCTTGAGATAAAGTAAGATTGAAAGGGGTGAGAGAGAAGGATCTGAAATGTGTTAGAAAAATATATACACAAAAAAACAAAAAAAAACTAGTAGGTTCCAAGCCACGGATGTGTGAAAGGCAGAGAGTATCCAAGAGCAAGAAAAAAGTCAAATGTACAAGAGAAGGCCACAGAAGAGAAGAACAGGAACATAAAGTCTGAAAAGGGGTGAGAGTCTGCAAAAGAAATCAGAGTTTCTAACAGTCATTTCAGAAGGAAAAGAATGAATTCACAAAATGTATTAGGCTAGCACAAAGGGCTCTGCAGTAAGGTTGCCGATTATGAACTTTTAATACTTCTATCTGTCTGCGAAGCTTCAGCAGCACTCTAGTCCTTATAATGTTAAAAAGAAGAAGGGGAGGAGGGGAGAGGAGGAGGAGGAGGAGAAGGAGGAGGAGGAGGAGGAGGAGGAGGAGGAGGAGGAGGAGGAAGAGGAGGAGGAGGAGAAAGAGGAGAAAGAGGAGAAAGAGGAGAAATGTACAGCTCTTCCATGCTAGATTAGTAAAACAGGATGATAAAAGAAGTCTGTCATCTGCAAGAAACAGACACAGGTCTTGGGAGGCTCAAAGTCAAACCCTTGAAAATATTCTTAAAAAAAAAAAAGAATATATAGTGGTCTATGCAGATTCCTAGCAGAACCTTGGATGTAAGTAAAGCAATATAAAACCTAAGCTTCATCATTTCCTAGTGCCTTTCCCTCTATGAGCAAGGAGCTTTTAATGTATGAGATAGCCTTCTTTAGAAAAGTCTTCAGTGAGCTTTAGAAGTTCAGATGAGCATTCAAAGGAGGAATGACATCAGCTGGACTGAAATTAATCTACATAACATGAGGTTTTCTAATAATATCACATTTACTGATTCAGTGTTGTATTACAAAATTCATGAAAATCTATAACCCTAGCAAAAGTTTACTTAAACAAAATTCATCTACAAACAAGCTTCTAAACTAATTCCCAAAGAAGAGTATTTGGTATTCATTAGGATAAATTAATGGTAAGGAAAGAATTATAATAAACAGTTTCAATAATTCAGTAGGCAGATTCAATAATCCACTAAGCAGATTCTTAATGACTATAATCTACTGTCATAAATTTCTATTATAACAACAATTTAGCATTGTAATGAAAATCACAGATGAACAGAACACTGAAACACATACTCTGATGTTGGTACTAAAAATTGAAAGTGTACAGCTGTCTGCACTCTGACGGGAAGTGGGAGAGTACTCCTTTGGTTAAAGTCATGTTCAGGACCAGACAGAAGCTTTTATTCTGTGTGACTTTAAGCATCCAAATTATAAGACTCAGTTATCACCTACCTTTGGGAAGGTAAAGCTGATAGGTTTATGTTAAAAGGAAATGACTAGTTATGTAACCAAACATTTACATATCTTCATTGAAAATTTCCCAGCCGTGTTTCTCTTTAGTCTCTATTAAAATTAAATAGATAATAAAAAACCTGTCTAAATTTACAAATAATATTCTTTATGGTTACCAGTATCCATAAAGACTGGAGATGTATCTTACTTCTGTAACTTTTTGTGGTGTGATGCTTCCTTCATATGGACAGCCCAAGGCGCAGGACACATACCTATATTGAAAAATACAGGGCAGTATGATATGTCAATCATAACCAAGTTTACATTTTAAAAATGAATAACAAAAAATACACCAGGCAAAATTATTTTACACTTGTACTTTATCCTTCAACTAAACAAAAATTATTTAGGAGCATTTAAAGGTAATTCAACCTTTTAATCTATCAAACAATTAATACTTGATAACATTATTTGATGGTAGTGATTAAAGGACAGTACATGGACGTGTTTAGACTAAAGCAGTGGTTCTCAACTTGTGGATTATAACCTCTTTGAAGGTCGAGCAAACCTTTCACAAGTTTCACCTAAGACTATGCAGTGTATCAAATATTTATGTTATAATTCATAACAATAGCAAAATTACAGTTATGAAGTAGTAAAACAATAATTTTGTGGTTCAGGGTCACTACAACATGAGGAACTATATTAAAGGGTTGCAGTATTAGGAAGGTTGAGAACCAATGTACTATATAGCATCATATAAATATTCAAAGCAGAAAACACTAGTGAAATGTACATTTATATTTAGACAGTTATAAATTCAATGTTTAAATAACCAAGTCTTTAGAATTATATAGAGCTAGTATGAAGAAATGAAGTTTCTCTCCATGCATCTATCTGGAAGTTTTTACTACAAATAAGATATGGTCATGATTCCTTTCCAACCCCAAGACCTATCTACCACCTCAAAATTCATTTTTGTTCTTTCATGAGTTTATCTAACTTATTCCAAATAAAAGAATCTCTAATGGATTTAAAGGTTCTGGATAAAGATAAGTTTCCTTAGCAATTTATTACCATTTAAAGATGGTGATTCTTTTCCATAAAAAATTATCAAGCTTTTGACAAGTCTACTGAGATCATTTGAAGTTTATCTCCAATCCCACTTCATCAAGGCAGGTGATGACAGTGCAAGTTAATCCCAGCACTCAGGAGAAGAAGCAGGGAGAGCTCTGTGAGTTTAATCCCAGCACTCAGTAGAAGAAGCAGGGAGAGCTCTGTGAGTTTAATCCCAGCACTCAGTAGAAGAAGCAGGGAGAGCTCTGTGAGTTTGAGGCCAACATGGTCTACATAGTGAGTTCCAGGACAGATAGGATCACAGGAAAAAAAAGTTGTCTCAAAAAAATTAGGTAGGTAAGTAGGTAGAGGAAAGAAAAATGAGAGGGAGGGAGGGAGGGACGGAGGGAGGGAGGGAGGGAGGGAGGGAGAAAAAAAAAGTACCACCTGCTTAGTTGTCAGGAATAAAGAAATCCAAATGAGGGAGACAGGAGTGGTGGAAGGTGAGGCTGGATGTCTACCTAGGAAGCTAGACTTTCAGATGATTCAAAACTAGTTTTGGATACTAAAAAATTTAGGTAAGGTCCTGAAAATTCAAATTTGTTTATAGAAATCTAGTTTCATAAATTTTCTGTCCAAGGGAAGGTTGGAGGTAAAAGAGAACATACTGATATGTTTGATGAACTTAAGCCACGATTTATTAGAGAACTTTGAGTGAAGTGTCTAAGACTTTGAAATAAAACAGGTACACACTGAGTGGGCTAGTACACATGGTTTCTTTAATGTAACCCAATTTGGGGCTATCAATGTGAATAATATGAATAAAACTTACATTTGAGAAATGAAATAGATAAGCTGGCTAACTAGCCCATCACACAGTTCAAAGTCAAAGAAGAAAAATTCAAGTCCAATTTATTGGAAACTTGGCTTGTTCTTCCAGTTCCTATGCTTTATGTAACATTTTAGATGATAATTTGTACAACTGTTACCAAGATATATGAGAAGGAAATGGCATAGCAATGGAGAAAGTTGTGAAACAAAGAGAAATTTCAGTCCATATGCAGTAATTCAAGTAATGTGCAAAAACTGATTATATTTGTTCTATGCCCCAAACATTGAGATGAGACTTAAATATAATATCTAAGGTGGTCAGTTGAATATTTCCTTTAAAATGTACTAAATAAGGAAAATAGTGCCAATAAACAGCAATAAATTCAAATCTATCAAAATAAGCATCTCATGCTTCTTCAGCTAGTCACTAGGTCATGACTGTCTACTTGTTCCTAAAGTCTAACTCTCAACATTTGTATTTTCACTCGTCTCTCACTAATGACCTTCCAGGGTATGCAATGATGACATAAAGATTATGGAAATAATCAACTAACATCTGACTTGACTTATAAGGCCCAGTACATGAGATGGAAACCATACCAGACTCTGCTTGGGTGACCAGGAACCTGAGACTAGAAAGCCTAGGAACCTAGAATAAAATCAAATACTACTCTTCCAACTAAAAGAATGGGGCTGGTGAGATGGCTCAGCTGGTAAGAGCACTGACTAAAAGAATGTAGCAATAAAATGACTCCTAGTGACATTCTGCTATACCCATAGATCAGTGCTTTGTTCAGCCACCATCAGAAGCATCCTACAGTAGATGGGAAAAAATTACCCACCACCAGATATTTTACAGAGAGTGAGAGACTTGAGAACACTCAGTCCTAAATGGGATGTCTCCATCAAATCCATCCCCTCAGAGCTCAGAGAACCTTGCAGAAGAGGATGTAAAAAAGAGTGTAAAAACCAAAGGGATGGAGGACACCAAAACAAAACAAAACAAAACACCCAATACGATCCATGCACATACGAACTCACAGAGACCAAGACAACATACACAGGGCCAGCAAAAAGCCTTTGGGTATACATTGTGGTTTTCAGTTTAATAGTTTTATGAGATTCCTCAGTGTACAAATTGAGTGAGTCTCTTTGTCTATATCTGGTTGTGTGTGTGTGTGTGTGTGCCCGTGCACACTCACATTTTCTTGGGTTCTTTTTCTTCTGTTTGTTTCTCATTTCAACGTTCAGGTTTCTGCTTTATCATTTTATTTTATTTTATTTTATTTTATTTTATTTTATTTTATTTTATTTTACTCTTATACCTCAAAAGCCTGTATGTTTTCTAATGAGAGACAGAGCATAGGTGGAAGTGAATCCAGATAAAGGAAAGATGGGGAGGGACTGTGAGAACTGGAGAAAGGGGAAACCATAATCAGGACATATTATATAAAAAAATCTATTTTCAATAAAAGAGGAAAAACAAAATAAAAGTTCTAAGAAAAATCAAACTCGATAGCACATTCCTATAATCACAGGAGGTGGAGGAGGAGGCAGGGAGGCTGAGCTAGAAGGAATGCCACAGCTTAAGGTCAGCCTGGACAACTTAGGAGAGACAGAGCTATACAGGAAGACCTTGTACCAAAATCCATGAAAAATAAGTCAGTGTAATAGATAGAGTGACTGTCATCCAGCCTCAGCCACCTGTTTTACACTGTTAGGATACATACACTTACAGGAAGGTATGAGCCTCTAAGTAAACACTTAACATATGAAAAGTAGCTTAGCAGATGTCTGAGTTTTAGTTTTCTGTACCATATTTTGGTAGCTGATTATTTGCTGTTTTGTTTCAGCCCAAAATCTAGGCTTGTGCTTAATGGTGAAAGTTAATAAGTGACTTTATAAGCAGCTTCTGCTAATAGGAAGATAGTAGTGTGTCCACAAGAAAGTTCCTCCAAAGAAGACCGTCCAGTGGAAACCTTTTGGTAGTCAGCTGGGAGCAGCACTGCCTGCAACACACTGTACATCTAACAGCAGAGCTCTGAATATATAGACTCATCGTCCTTCAAAATAAGGCTGCCCTCACCTTCAAGGTCAGGACCATAATCCTTGTGGCATCTGGCCTCAGGCCATGAGGACAGGACACACAAATCTGCAGCATGATTTAAATAGATGATTTGGCTAATTCAGGTTCAAGGCTGAACGTTTTTGAAGAAATGTGTTGGGCTATAAATCATTCCTTCAAGTGAAAGTTAGGAGAGACTGTCCTTCCTTTTTGGAAGTTGGGAAGTTTGCTGTTCTAAAGGCTGTGAGCTCAACAGAACTAACGAACCAGTTGAAAAATAGTTGTACAGCCGAACTTCTTTACAGTGAGTATCTCTACTAAAGGAACTGATCAAAATTATCTGTGATGCAGTCTATTTGAGAAGCAAAAAAGACGTGGTTTAGAATGTATTTGGTTGATATGTAAAAAGGTTAATAAAGACCACATTTATTATGGCTGGTCTCACCACCTTCTAACTAGCAGTAAATGTTAGTCACTTTATATAAACTAATTATTACTGAAATAAGACATTATGTCTCGTAATTGTCTTTGTTTTTTATAATTAAATAAAATTTGTTCTTTTATTATTAACTTAATTATTTGCCTAACTCTTTATTTCACTTTTATTTTTTCTGGAATGTTGAGGAGAAAGCAACAGATGCTATTCACAGATATATATTCTTGCACTTTGTAGTCTTTTAAAAATAAAAAATTAACTTAGGCTTCTAGTAAAAATAGAGAACTGTACTCCAAGCCTCAGGTCAGGCATAGAGGTAAAATAGCATCATCCTGGCCCTATATAGATATTTCATGCTTCATGCTTGAGAAGTGGAACCTCTGAAATTTTCATTTTATAATACACACTTATAAGCACACACACAGTGTGCTATAGAAAGAGGACACAGAATTCAAGAGGCATACAGAGGCATACAGAGGCGAGGAGGTAAGGGGATTTGGAAAGAAAAGGGGTTAATACTATGATCTAAATTTTGTGTGTGTGTGTGTGTGTGTGTGTGTGTGTGTGTGTGTGTGTAACTGTGTGTGATTCTCAAAGCATGAATAAAATACAAAAACAAAACATAAAAATCAAGTCATATTTAAATTCAGTGAAAAGCTAGGGAAGGAAATAGATTCAAGTACTCAATTGAAGAACATACATGTTAAAATTTATATTTCTAGAAATGGATAGTCCTCTGAAAAATCCAGAAATAAACTTCAAATTGAAACCAAGAGAGAGAAAGAGAGAGAGAGAGGGAGAGAGAGAGAGAGAGAGAGAGAGAGAGAGAGAGAGAGAGACAGAGAGAGACAGAGAGAGAGACAGAGAGAGACAGAGAGAGACAGAGACAGAGAGACAGAGAGAGTTGTGTAGCCTGTATTTGTCTACATTGCAACTCTACAATAAAATATCCATGGTAATCCAGTGATTTGATTTCATAGTGAGTTTCCTTAACTATCCAGTGAGAGTAACCTTCCTGATACTGTGACCCTTTAATACAGTTCTTCACGTTGTGTTGACCCCAACCATAAAATTATTTTCATTTTTATCTCATAACTATAACTTTGCTACTATTATAAATCATAACGAAAATATATGATATACAGAATATCTGATATGTGACTCCAGTAAAAAACACATTGACCCCCAAAAGGATCAAAACCCACAGATTGAGAACCACTGGTCTAAATAGTCCTTACATTTTGAAATAGACAAAGGTGTTCATATTCCCTTTTTAGAGGTAAGAAAAGCAAACCTACTTTTGACTTTTTAATTTGAAAGTTTATAGAACATCTCTCCTTTATATTTGATTACACAATTTGGCCTTAAGATAGACATGCTATTACTTCATGATGATGGATATGTATTATCTTGTCATCACTTTTTTTGCAAGTTCTTCAGGTGAAAAATATCTATTATGATCCAAAGACAATCCAATATTATAAAAAAAACTCCATGGTAAAAATTTAGGAAGATAAAATTCAAAAGAAAACACATCGTATATTACAGTCCAAGTCTGGTGGTTCTTTAAATGACTCACTTAATTCCAATCATTGTAAGTCCTATCCCAAAGCCAAGCATCTTTTACGTTATTAGCTTTAAGTTTGCAGTGCTGGGATCACTAAGCCGATCCTCTCATTGGTGAATTGCTCTGCCTCTGTGGATTTTCCTCACATCAACTAAGAGAATATAAGGTACAGCTAAAGTCATTCCCAGCATGAATTTTATGTTCATCACATCTGAATACTTATATAATTATTAGAAAACAAGCTACTGTCTAACTTCAGTAGCAATTGGGTTTATTGCATTATTTCAGTATAAAGGAACAATTCCAAATCTATGCTTCAACTGCTGGTCTTGGAAACAAGCAAAAACTTTCCTCCTTCCTTCGATTCCATCACCATAACGGCCTCCATATCTTCCATCTCTGCTCTCCACTACCCTGTTTTCTAATTGTTTGTACATGGCTCTATTGCAAGAGCCCCAAGACAATTCAGAAATGACAGTACATTTCAATTCAGGCAACCATGTAAACTCTTGAAAGAGAGTTTTTGATCTTCTGACATTATTTCCTCTTCTGTTCCCCTTAATGGGGTCTCCCGTAATGAAAGCTAGTGATGTACATCCAAAGCAATGCAGTTTGTTTATGAAGTTCCAAAGAGTGAGGGTAAGATCGGTATCTCAGATACACCTGCGTTTACAGAAGCAGTTCCAGTTTACGGACGCATGTGAATCTTGTGTGGCAGATAACTACATCTGGATAACTGAGTCTTAATGTCAGATTCATATGCTAGATCCTCTAGTATCAATCAATTCCACATTCCATGGGCTAGAAACATGGTAACAATTATTAATGAGATATAATTACATTAATGATTACCATAAACAAATATGGTCCAAAAGCTATGATATATATCATTATATATTTGATATATGTTTTTAAAAACCACCAAGGTGGCTTATAAGTAAATTCTAAAATTCGATAAAAATGAAATCGAGTTGGGTTTTATGAGTACCCTCGCACTGGGATGTCCATGTGTCTTGCAGAGCGGATAACCTCCTCAAACCTTCCCATACTTTCTTCAATGGAGCAGTTAATATTCTTCTTGCTGAAAGATTCTGAGGCAGCACCAAAAACTGCTATCTCCGTGGCTCCGGCAGCAACCTGAAAGATACAGTTTATAGCCCAAATCTAACAAGTTTTAGAGTCTTGTGTATGATAGCAGAAGACGAGAAGATAGTCGACTCAAATGAATGCCTTGGTTCACACGGAGCCTTAAACTTTAAAGCCATGTTTTTCTCATTTTGCTACTCACACTGTTACAAAATAGAGAAGCATTTTATGGTAACAAGAAAATTCCATGAGCTACAATATTTTTAAGAATACGAGATGCATAAAACACAGTTATGATGCTCCAGTTAATTCTGCCTTTCATCATGTTATCCTCAAAACACTTTAACCATAATTATGGAAAAAAAACATGTGTGCCCCACGAAAGCCTGAATTTTTATAGTGAATACTATTTTGAAACCAAAATATTATTGAAAGAGAAAAAAAGCCCAAACTATTTCTGGTTCTCTTTTCTTCCTACAATCCAATAGAGAATGCCTTCCCCATTCATCACTTAGATTTTGCCTCCAAATTTCCTTGTAGTTCCTAATTAGCTGCTCTAGCATTGTAGCCTTACTATCAAAGCCATGTGTTTATGTGACTAAGGTGTTGTCTACCTGCTAGTCCTTAACTCTAAAATAATAACTGAATCAACTCTACCTGTCCTCTTTTTCCTTTTGTTGTGCTTCCTGTTAATGTCTCATTCACTGTCTGACTAGTTTTTACATGTTCTCTCTGATTGTCTGTTAATACCTCAAGAAGGAAAACATGATTTATCTTTCTTTTAACATTTAGAAGACAACTTTTTTTGTTCCTCTGTTCAAATGTGAATATGAATCCTCTAAAATAAGTTTTCTACTTTGTTAAATACTTACTCTTTGCCATTAATAGTAGAACTTTGCCTACATTTTTTTGTAATCTGAAAACCCTTGCAACATTATTGAACTTCTGTTACAAATGCAGCACAACAAACTTGTTCGCCATTCAGTCTCGGGAGTTATTCAGTTAGTGAACCATGCTTTGATTACAAACTCACAGAACTCCCAAGCCAACACTTACTCTATTGTTAAAATACTGTTAGGACATACCCCATATATTTTCTCCAAGATGAAGACCTTCACTTCTTTGGGAAGATATCATTGCACCAATATTATTCTATTTTATGATGCTATAAAATTATGTCAAATTGAATGAAAGATAAGTGTCTCTAACAACACACACATGAAGATGTAATGTACTGAATAGATTCTTACAACCTCAACTTCATGAAGCATAGTACCAAATACAGAACATAAAATACTTATTGACATAAAGATACATACTCTAATGCCTTTGCCATGAACATATGTAAACGTAATATAGTATGTTACATTTTTACGTAAAAGCAATGTGATTCTTCTTGTGTATACAGTCATTAAAACTCTTATCTAAATCCCATAAATCCCAAAACCACATAGAATCACAAGAAATAAATCAGGAGAAGGATAAAGAAAAAAGTCATTGCAAGCAGATACAGTGATTTAGTCTAAGAGAAGAACCCACAGAAACAA
This sequence comes from Grammomys surdaster, assembly GCF_004785775.1. Lineage (NCBI taxonomy): Eukaryota > Metazoa > Chordata > Mammalia > Rodentia > Muridae > Grammomys > Grammomys surdaster. The sequence goes on along the minus strand of NW_021604676.1, from coordinate 2,921,003 downwards.
AAAGCTTGTGGGTCTTGACCTCTACCTGTCCATATCAGTTTAAAAGCAGATCAATTACATATGAAGACTTGTTGATTACCTATCACAGCATTTTAACGTTTAAAGATCTTCAAAACAATAGAGGCAATTCCAGAGAAAACGTCACACTTACAGCGTGCTGCAAACCCTGAAGATTAGGTATAAGGACAGGATAGCGAATGCCTGGATACCGATGAATGCTGCGCATCACTTCTGCATGGTCAGCCATCTTAAACACATAACAGTCATATGTAAGCACAGAGATGAGCAAGACATCAATACATCATTGGCCTTCTGTGTAAGTTATCGTTACACATAAAGCATATGCTATAAATTAATGTCTGACATAAGAGTGTTCACATGTAGATAAGGAAAACTGTCATAAATGGATTACAGCAAGGCAAGGCCTTACTAATTCACAAAGTAGGATCTGACTAAGTGAGTGAGTGCAGAGAAACAAGATTCTCACCATCCATTTTCTTGTAATCATTTGGTCATCCAAACATCAGGCACTCATGATAGTATGGAAAATTTGAAAAGCAAAACACAGGCCTTTTTTATTATCTCACAAAACTTTATGCCTAACTTTTCAGTGCTTAGAATTTTACAGTGTTTAAGAACATATAAATTGTAGGACACCATTAAAATCATTTAACAAGTCTGGAATTAATAACCAATATCATTGGGATAGCATACATGTTTCAGTTAGTAATGGTTAAAATGTTTTATGTAGTAGCATCATATGATTTCTATCTGTTCTTATATATGAAGAACTAGATAAACAGTGCTTGGAACAAAATTAAACCACACTATCAAAGGTGTTTTTTATGAGTCTACTAAAAATTAAATTAGGATTAAAATTGTAAATCTACAAAGTCAAAAATTAATTTAACACAATAATCTAATACTAAGAACACATAGAACATTAACATGCATTATAGTGAAGATTACATATTTAAATGTGTGGGTGCTTCCGGGATGCATGATGTAGATAACCCTCTTTATTGTTTTCCCTGTGAGCTTAAGAGTAGGCTATGTGTCTGTCAAGTTTTGAAATACATATCTGTAATGTGCATAATAGACTGTCCATATTAAGAACTAAAAGAAGTATATGCAACTAAAATATATTCATACTATGGTATGAAATGTGTATAAAAATTAGAAATTCATAAGGAATGGAAAGCACACCAGAAAAGCATGGAGAAAGCTGTGTTAACAGACACCAAACCCAAATTACTGCCCTCAAATGATAGTAGAAGGAGGAAACTATTAATTCTCTACTCATCTTATTTTTATCATGATCACATGTTGTTTTAATTAATAAAAGCAAATCAATAAAAATATAACATTTGGTTTATGCATACACATACAAACCTCAAAGCCCACCCCTAGTGACACACTTCTTCCAACAAGGCCACACCTCCCAATTTTTTCAAATAGTACCACTCCATAAGCATTCAAATATATGAACCTATGGAGCCACTCTTATTCAAATAACCATGTAAGGGTTCAGAATAAACAAATGTTGGTATGAGAGTACAGAAAAGTTTAAACATAATACAGACCTTTTACTAAGGGCTTGAATGTGATATATTATAGTTTTTATAAAGATCAAGCACTATGATATTTCTGGTTTCTTCTACTTTTCCAAGTTCTTTCCCCTATTGATGAAGATATAGATTATTTTCATTCCCTTGAAGCTGGGTAGGCTGTGAATGTTCTGAACCTACTTCATAGTGGCAAATTTTTTAATGTGGTTTCTGAAACTAGGTTATTAAAAAGAGAGCTAACATTTCCCCTTTAGCAAAAGACACTATGAAGAAATCAGCTGACGTGGAAGGGGAATCTCAAAATCACCTATGCAATGGCCACATTAAGAGGCAGCCCCTCATGTAGAATATACACAAAGATGAATAAAGGTACTAAACCAACAATTAGGGTGTCTCCTATATCTGTGAATAAAGCATCTTTCAAATGATTCTAGCCAAAAAGAGTTCAGCCATATGGCTGTGATCCCAGACACCATGGAATAAAGACAATTTCCTCGTCATGCCCTGGTTAAATTCCCAATCCACAGACTTGGTGTAGACAACACATATTTATTTCTACCACATACGTCTCAAATAACTCATTACGTCAGAGTAAAGAACAATGAAAAATGGATATGGTCCACAAAGAGGGTGTATGTGGGGTATCAGTGAAAGTGATCATTTGATATCATACTAAGAATGTAAAAAAAAAAAAGTGGGGACCATACTCTGTGAGATGCCTTTGAATTAGGTTTATATTAGTCAAAAACTATTAATTTATCTTGAAGGCAAAATAGAAATACAGAGAGAAGGTGTTCAAATAGAGAGAATATTGGAATAAATTCAGAATTACAAATGAATCCCAGGGAAGTATGAAAGTCAGCCCATAGAGATGGGAGGCAGTTCTCAGCCAAGTCTGAGAATCCAGTGAGTCATGAATGGTCTCTGCTGTAAAGGCACACAACACTTGGCCAAGAACTCACAAAGAAAAATTACTAAGACTAACATAAAAGATGTATTTCACTCAAAAACTTAATCCTTACTATTTCATAGCCTTAAAAGAATGCATTAATAGTAAAGATGCTTAAAAAAGACATTGTGGCATATTATTATCTATATAAGTAAATTACATATACATTTATAGTATAATATATTATATAATATATACAGATATACATATATGCACATATAATACATACACTATATAATATAATAAATATAATATATAAAAACTTAAGTCCATTTATGCATATACATATATGGTTTAGATAAATATTTTCCTATATGATCTAACAATGCTCTTCCCAAGAGCCAAGGACAATATACCAAAAACCACAAACAAGCCATGAGAATCTCCCTTCACAGTTTTAGGTCAAAGTTGTCCAAGAAAGTCCTAAGACATTGTAGGATATTGCTGTTGCCATTGGTTGCCTCCCAGAGGTTGAAGGTAAGTCCCTATTGCTGACAACGCTAAACCAATCCTAAAATAAGGATTCAAATTGAGATCATACCTGAAAGCATCCTTCCTAAGGATTAGCTTTCATGGTACCAGAAGGCTCCATAGAAAATTTCAAGGGAGGAAAGCAAACAAGGGTCAAACTAAAACAATAATGAACATGGAATGATATCCCTAAGAGTACAATGGTGGTATACATACTTTGGTCATAATGAACAGCCCTCTGACTTGACTTTAGGCCTGCTGAACAAGAGTGAACTCATGTCTGATAATGGAAACCAAGCCATATGTATGAGGCTAGTGAGGCCATAGATCTCGGAGGAGTATCTCCAAATACCACTTTACTAAATCAGCGTAATTCTTAATTACATTCTAAATATTTATCCTTATGCCCACAGATAAGAGTCAGTGTGACCCCTTATCAAAGACATGTCTCTTTGCTTTCTACAATGATCAGATAGAGATCACTGTAGAAAACCACAACCAAAGTACAGAGAACAAGTGACCATGAAGTTATAATAAACCATATATGACTTTATTTTTTAATTGTAAACATATAATTTATCCCCAAAATATTCATGTCCCTATTGTATCAATTATCACATCTTGCCAGCCAGACCAATACTGTAGTATGCAGGGTCTACAGTACTGGACATGCATTCTTTCCCATAGAGGGGGCCTCATATCTAACCAAAGGGTAATTGATAATCCCCCAAACACTCATATCACTGTGGCAAGACAGCAGTAACCTTATCTAACCAAGCATTTCAGTATTGTAGCGTCCACCATCTAGAGCTAGATATGACAATCCTTCTCTAAAAACCCACATAGCAACTTATGCCACCAAGAAAATGTTGTAATACTAAAAAAAAAGGATTGTCATGCAGAAAAGTACTTAATGCACAGTCAAATCCTGAAGAAAAATGTTTTATGAAGTGACCTCCAACATTCATCTCAGTTTTAAAAAGATTATCATACATAATTTACGATGCTTTCATAGTTTTAAAGTTTATATTTCAGTAACTTAATGAGTTATTTTTATCATTAAAAGTTAACATTTGTTTCCTTACCTAAATAGAATCTTGTATCATAATTATATTTTGTAGAAGAAGGTCCTCCAATTTCATACACTCAGGAAGGAGGCTCCTTAGCAAGGGGTGGTATTTATTCTTAGTATGTCAATAATATCTCTAGATATATCTACTTCTTATTTCTCTCAATATACTATCTTAATTTTTTCCAGGATACAGACTTATATGTATAAACACATAACTGTCCTTTCTCCCTACCCACTAGCATCTTGAAGCATTTACTTTTGCTCACCATCAATCCAGAACAATATTCAAATCTCATTGAATGGAACGTAAATAATGCTAGATTATTGTTTAGAGTCTCCTCTGGCCAGGTCTGCCAGCGCTGTTTTCTGCATGCAGGGGTACAGTGAGAAAGACAGACAGATAAGAGAATGTGCAATTTCTTCAACACCTGCCATCGATTAGTGCAAAAACATAAATGATGTGGTTTCAGACTCTATAACTCAAAACTCAATATGAGCAGTAATTCCTCTTAAAGGTAACATTTGGAAACTTGGTAATGGGAAAAAAATGAGACTCAAGTGCTTCCTGACAATCCTGGGTGAGGGTGCAGTAGGCAGCTCTGAATAGCACCATAGCCTGGGTCCTATAACCATTGTCCCATTCATAGACGCCTAGCACAAACCTCATCTATCTTAGGCTCAGTAGCACAGAGGAAATCTTGGTCTGCTTGAAGAAGTAAGACACTCTTAATAAATCACAGCCTTACAATAATAAACACAGGAAATCTCTGGAAAATTGAACATCCTTTTTTTTTCCCTACCCAATACCCTGCTTGGCTGCCAAAGCTAAAACTGTCTGACACCATATTCACAAAACTTAAGTCCAGAAGCCTTAAAACTAATTTGGTCTGGTGTATAATTTCCTGTCCTTCTTTGTTCAACTTTACCTCTATGTGTGATGGACCTTTATAGTGCCCTCTGTGGGATGGAATGTCCATGTGTTTCAAAATCTTCCACCACAACTTCCCTTCCTCTATCCTTGTGAAAACAAGAGATGCTAATCGTAATTCATGAAGTCTACAAATATTCATTTTTATATTACAAGATAAACATCACCTATAGTAATGGATTTGTGGGTTTAAAACTGCAACACTAACGTCTTGGTGGGAAGAAATGAAAGTTTCTTTATCCAATAACATTTCCCAGCTTGGGAAGATAAACAAAGCAATTATACATTAGTTATTCTTTATTAGGGTCAATGCCTTTATAACTATCTGCCTGCTCTTCTAATATTAAAAATGTCATGGTCAGAACATCATTCTAAAGTAGGGGCAAAATGTCTCTAAGCTCCCAGTATAATTTTGCTTCTGTGCCTGTGCAACTGTTGTCTCTCATGTATTATTCTTTTGTTTTATATTGCCACCGTTGTAATTTCCCTAGCATGGAAGCATGAGAACTTTTTAAAATAGTGGAGTAAATTGCTTTCAATATGTTTCATTAATCGAGTTTTGTATCCTTGATGTTTTAAACATACAGCACTGTGTAGAGCTACAGAGGAGAGGCTAAGTCTGGGTTACTAGGTTAATAACTCACTGCCAGTCAGACATGATCAAGAAGAAAGGGCTATGACAAAGGCAAGGTCTCATTATCACAGAGCATTGCTGTTGCTTGTAAGCTTGAAGCGTGGCTACAATGTGGATGCTGGAGATTTTTGTTTTAGTAAACAAGGAAGGCAGAACTTTCAAGGGTGCCAGCTTGCTCAATGGCAACCCACTCAACATATGCTAGTTACGCGGTTCCACCAGATTGTAACTCACCTATAGATACTCACCTGATTTTTAAATTTCTTTTTGTGTTGTTATTCATTTTCCAAGCAGCTGTATTCCACCTCCATTAACCTTAACATCATAATTACAGAGTTGTGCCTAGAGTCTAACAAAGAGCTCTATACAGCTTTTAGTACAGAAAAAAAAATAAAAGCATCGAGTGGGAAAATGAATAAGTGGAAAGCTTCCAACACAGACAGAAATAAAAGCACCTTGCCAAATCATACCAGAAATGAGTAAAAATTGGGTCTCAGATTTTTCTACTTCTTCCTCAGAAAGTACAAGTTAAACAACAGACATAATGGTATTCCCAAGCACAGGAGGCTGGAGGACATGGAGAAGGGGTGTGTGTGTCTGTGTGTGTGTGTGTGTGTGTGTGTGTGTGTGTGTGTGTGTACACTTATATTTAGAATACTGGTCCGTCCCTTTCTTTCTATGTACCATAAGCAGATAAAATATAAGCTGAATTAATACTATAAGTAGTATTAATGCTGGAGTATGATTAGCATCAATTTACTTCAATATATTTGTATTTCAAATAAAATGTAACTATAACCTATAGTCTTTTTCAATCTCAAATTTGAATTTGTCTAGGACAGTTATTAGATTAATATCATTTTTCCAAAAAATATCCTCTTCATTAGAAATAAAAGCCCTTAAATCCATAGCTCTCATAGAACATTCTGTTATTCTAGGAAATTTTCATGACAATCATCTCAATTATTATGAATCTACTACAGTAAACTAGAAGTGCCCAAGGTCCTTTTTACCAGATCTCTTGACCATATTTTGTGTCTCCCACAGCTCACTGAACCTAGACTGCTGATCTGTAGACTCTCCAATAGAGGCCAATCATCAAAATAGAGTAATCCAAAAGGAAAAAAAATTTAATGTCAAAAATCAAATTATTTCTGAGTCAAAATATACCTCTACTTGGTTTTTATCTTTTACGTAATATTACAGACCTCTAAGATGTCAACACATAAAAGATGATAACTGGAGAAGGCCTGATGTTATGAGAGCTTCAGGTGCATGCACTTAGGACGGGATGCATTGAGAAGTGTAAGTGTTGCACTGGGAGGCAAGTGCTGGGAGCGTCAAATTATAAGGCTCCTTATTAACATGTATGAAACTGTCAAAGAATTTGAAAATGCTTTCAATTAGATACAGAAGGGTCTTTTAATTGTGACTAAAATGTTTTTGAATGTTTATTTCTATTCTTCATGTCTAAACACAAAAATTTTGATAAAGATAATCAATTCAACAAAACAATATAGAATGAGATACAATGTTTCATTTGTAACATTTCATCCTGGTTGCTTTTACATGTTTAAGGATAAGCCAAATCTAACTTGTTAATGGAAAGGGAACCAATCAAATTAATTAGTTATATTATTAAAAAGCAGAACACATAAATTTTTCAGTGGAATAAATTTTAGAGAAAAGGGAAGAACTACCTAAACTAAAATGGATTATACCAATGCTTAAACACTTAAAATCTAAATCATGACATCACTAGAATGCAGTCTGCTTTGCTTTTCCTTTGAAACAGTAGTAAAAGTACATTTTAGACAAGAAATCACTATTTAATGCTGTGTAATATAATAAAGTGTTACCAACATTTTTTTCAATATTTATTGAAGATTAATTGTAATCAAGCTTAAGGGCAGAAAAATAGTACCTACTATCTATATCAACTCTGTCTAACTTTTGTTCATATTTTCCTATCTTTCTGAGGCAAACTAGGGAGTTTTGAAGTTTCTGAATAGGTTGCAAACAGTTGTTTGCCCTGTACACACACGGGATTGTACAGTCCTTGCCACTTCTGACAGAGGAATATTGTAATTTATATCATCACTCTTGAAAAAGATGTGCTAATGCCCATTGATACAGAAATAACAGTGGTGTGGGATAGAAATAAAATTCATGCTAAATAACACAGTAGCTACCATAGTATTGATAATATGATCTTTTCATTCAATGGGGAAAACTGCATATTTAGGTAAACATTTTAATGTAACAACTTGTGATAAACAGATTTTGTATTAATTAAATGACACTAAACTACTGCTTTTCATTTTGGGGGTGCATTGGCTTTAGTTGTAAAAAGAAGCTTTACTCTCATTCTCTTCCCTTCAAAAATAAGAGATTCTGTGATAATAGTGCGTTAAACTAGGTTATGATGGTTGTGTCCTATTCTACATTGGACCCTTCACAAAGATGTTGGAGTGATTCTCAAGTGAGTGATTCCCATCCTTCATTCTCTCCTTTCTAGCTTGGACTGTGTTCAGACCCAGTAGGGAAGTGTTAGGGTCCTGCACAATAGATGTGGTGATGAAGCCTACACTCCACCTTCAACAGTTTCTCCCTAGTGTCTGCCTTAACCGAAGAAGGTCAGAATGAGCAAAGGATGGACTGTGGAGGCAAAGACGTCCCTTCTCATTTTGTAAGCATTGAAGCAACACGCTTTCCTTCACACAGCCACCTGAGTTGTTTTTTAGGTAAAGTAATTTTATAAAGGAAGTGTGCTACAGTGAGGTAAGGGTGAGAGCTAGTACTTACCATACCAGGGCTAAAGTAAGAGTTCTTTTACATTTAGGGGTTTTAGATTGCAGACTTTGTTCCTTTGTTGGTTGCATTTATTTTTTTATTTACTACTACCATAAAGCAAATATTTAAATAATTTCTAGATCAATGTTTAAAATAAAACTGTGACACTTGAAAAATCATGGTCCCAATGACAGTTCCTTTCCCACAAAGCCACACTTAAAAAAGAAAAAGTGGTGTCTTTCTTTCTTCTTTGAAACTTGGTGGGTTTTAGAACTGCCTCAGCTAATGGACAAATCAATGCTGTATAGATTACAAGGCTTGGCTATAAAAAGCATATCACTGTGGACCGCTAAGCATCATCTTAGATGTCTAGAAGGACTGCACTGTAGAGGACCTCATAGGGAGTTCTGAGAACAGTTAGAATAAGCAGTGCCCAGCCAATCCCTACTGCCTAAACCACTTGCCTAAACCCTTGAGTTCTGCTCTGACCATCATCCACTCCATCTTACTACTAGTCCCTAATAAGTCTCTGGAATACCTAATTGAGTCTTAACTGAATTGTTTATGTTTCAAAGACACAAGCAAAACCAAACATTATTTTAAGTCACTAAACTTATAGAATATGTCTTATGCACGCAATGGAAACCTGTTTGATTCAGCTGTCAGAGATTATGTGATAATTTACACGTGTGTGAGTACTTGCATGCAGAAATATTTGCACACATAAAATATATGACACAGAGTACATATTCAGTGAAAGAAACAGATTTGACCCATTAAAACAATCTACAGGGTCTGTGGCTTATGCATTAAACGTTAGAATGAAAGAACAAAAGGTATCTATTGTTTCCATGAAGGGCTACTGTTGCACTGCAGCACTAGGAAATAGGTGTTAAGTTCACTGGAATACACACAGCACAATTTCTCCCGTTTAATTGCAATTAACATGTAATATCATTTACATTATATCAATTATCATTTACTCCTACCCAGTGGAAAAATAATGACAACACAGATGTATTTGACATACACAAAAACAATAAGCTCATGTAAATTAATAAGCAAAAACTATATTGTCATTTAGACCCTGCTCCTAAGGAAAATATACCATTTGATTTCTTCATATCAGTCGTTTTTCTAGAAAGGATGATTAATGTGTTATAGCAGCAATGCCAGTTTAGAAGAGGAAAAAAAAAGGCTACCTCAATACAGCTATCCTTGGTGATTGAAATATTCCTAAAGCTGTTTGAATTCAATAAATAGATCTATTTCGGTTACAAAAATATATGATGGACTTACAGGTACTGACTATGATAATGACAGTGAATCACAGGGCACAGTGAGGTTTTGACTTCCATGTCAGCATCTAGCAACACAATGCTAAGCCCACACACACACACACAAAGTGTGATGCATGCAATTGTCCTTTGCAAAGACTGAGTTAAAATTTTCTTCCCTATATTCTGTCAGTCTATGGTTTTCATTAACACCAGGGATTCCTGGGTAATAAGGTAAACAGAGTAACACCAGAAAATAGGAAATATGACCTTAGTTAATTTGGCCAGCATCCCTTTTGTGAAATGACATGGGTTATGTGAGATAGACCATAAGCAGAGTGGACATCCTTTCAGTGGACTCATCCTGAGATACTTTCTGTTGCCTGAACACATAACCATGTCCATCATCCAGCAATTTGGAGATACCCTGCCCACACCCCCTCCCCCCCCTCCTCTCTCCCCTCCACAAAATTATTATCCACCTGCCATCTTACCATCTTACCATCTACACGCCTAATAAAGAACACAATGACTAAAGCAGACTCAATGCAAAAGGTGTGGTCTCTTACATTTCACAAACGCAAACTTACACCCGGTTTCTCAGTCCAGTAAATGTACTTCCATTTCAATAGAGAATGGATTTGTCCTCCACAGTAGAAGGAACATATGGGACAGTGCTCCTGATTGATGCGCACCTTGACCTACTTTTAAATGTTAGAGTGACTTGTAAAAAGAAAACTCACTTCTATCCCTTTAGGAAGTCTTCTTATCCATGTGTTCCAATAGATAAAAGCTTTATCAGGGATAAATAAAATGTATAGCTGACCCATTGCATTTGATATATACATACATACATACATACATACATACATACATACATATATATGCTTAATTTATTTTCATTTTCAAAGTAGCATTCATTTTAATCATTCATATGAATAAAAACTCTTACAAATCAAAAGAGTAAGTTGGTATCTAACACAAAAATTTAGTTCACTTTAGAAATTATGATAGTTACAATATTTTAAATAGCTTACTAGTAACAGGCTCATTCCAAATGTTCAGGAAATCTGTTTTTAATGTGTTTTCTTTCTCATGCTATTGTGTGTTCCATCTAAGTAAGGGGCTATCTGGACTAATTTCAAATATTCTTATATTACATGTCACTCTAAGGAAATCTTTTTCCAGATAAGTTATAAAGAACATGTATTTCTTAATGGCAGACATTTTATCATCTGTGATCATTTAAATTATAGGTGTAGGATCCTGTTTTATATGGCACCCTGCTACTGCGGACCTTTTCTTTAAGCTATTTGAGTTAGACAGCTCCTGCCAAACAAAACAGTGGGAGGGAAACTGTAAAAAAAAAGCTTTAAAATACTAAAAAAAGAGAGAGAGAGAGAGAGAATAAGTGAAGAAGCAGCAATCTAAACATTAACTGGAGGGCTATTCCCATGACCTGTGTCTGATGCAGAATCAGCTCCAGCGAAGCACAGGACTTACAGAAAGCCAACAAGACTTCATACACTGTCTTTAGAGACAGAAATCACTTCAGACAACACATAAGTAATTGCTATACCAAATTTACGGAATGCTAATCTCAGACAGTATTTTAAAGGATTGTACTACATGATCTTCTAGAATGAGAATGAAAGAATTTAAAAGAGAAAGTTTTCAAATGTAAGTGCGGCCATACAAAGACCAAACTACAAATGTGTGTGTGTGTGTGTGTGTGTGTGTGCGCGCGCGCACGCGTGCGTGCATCCATACGGGAAACACTCCAAGTGCAGTATAAGGTAACAAGGCTACTGTGACTCTGAAAGATAAAGTTTGTAATACATGTCTTTGATTCAGGCACACTGCTCTTTTGTGGCTATGTGATTTATTTAAATCACTTTTCTCTTTAGATACATGTAACCATATGAGGCTTAAAATGAATACATACTAATAAAAGTCATGATGGAAAACATTATTGAACACTAGTCAGGAGGTAAGCCCTGTGATCATGCACACACAGGAGCCATTGATGTGACTGACCCTTTGTGGCTACCCACAACATCCTGTATTGCAGGCACATGTGCTAGGGTTTCTAAGGTTCAGAGAGGTTAAATCACTTACTCAAATGCTGGCACACGGCGGATAAGGGCATGATTCTAGAACCATCTCTCCTCATCACAGATGTCCTCAAGAGCTATGTGAAGCAATTCAGTCAACTTATTCAATATGACTTTGAGTTTAAAATAGGCTCATTAATTTTCAATAGGCTAATCCCAGATTCAACTTGGGACCACATGCAGCATAAATTCTGTCATTTTATATTCCCATCACTTGTATTTATTTAAGCAAGGCCAGGAGGCATGATCCAGTTCCCTCTTATAGGGAGACTTCCTTTTATTTTCTTTTGTCATTTTTTTATTATTTCTATTATTTATTTTTTATTATTTTTATTATTCTTGTCATTAGCTACAAGAGAGTAAGTGTGGCCTTTTAGAAATTAATCTATTCTCATTCTTTCAGACGTTCCTGTGAGCATCATAGGTGGGTCTGGAGAATAGTCTATAAATGAATTTTTATTATTATATAATAGTAGTAGCGTGAAGTCATGGGTATCATCTTATTACAAGAAAATGTTCCATATGCAACTTTCTTAAATTACTGGGAAATTATAGAATTTTGATAATATCATGGTTTAACATCTGAAATGAAATTTTAGTTACAATTTTTTATTAATATTAGTAAGATGTTTGTACTCTCCTGTTGGGATTGGTCAAGTGCTGATAATTATTTAAATGCTAAATATTGTATCCCAAGATCTGCTTGCCCCAGGAAGAGCAAATTCTCATGCACACCAGCCTTTGTTGTGTAAACCCTGTCAAGTTATCCCTGATTGGTTAATAAAGATGCTGTCTCAGTTAGCTTTTCCATTCCTATGAAAAGACACCATGACCAAGGCAACACTTATAAACACAAATATTAATTAGCCGGCTTATAATTTCAGAGGTTTAGTATACTATCATCATAGCAGGAAAACTGGCAGCATCCAAGAAGAAATGGTGCTGGAGAAGGAGATGAGAGTTCTGTATCTTGATGTGACGAAGGCAACCAGGAGAGACTGGCATTCTCAGGCAGCTAGGATGAAGCTCTCTTTCACAATCAGTAGAGCCTGAGCACAGGAGGAGACCTCCAAAGCCCAGCTCCACAGTGACACATTTCCTCCAACAAGGCTACACCTCAGAACAGTACCACTCTCTATGGGCCAATCATATTCAAACCACTACAGATGCCTACAGCCTGGGCTGGGCAGAAGAGAAGTAGGCAAAGCTGCGGTTCCTGGGCTTGGTGGTATCAGGTAGAAGAGAGAAGAAAGGAGGAAGAAGGAAGTTGCCATGAGGTAGCATGGACCATAAGGATATGGCCATGAGGGCTAGCCTGATGAAGCAGGTATAGTGCAAATGGAATGGATGCAAGTATTTATGGAGATTTTGGCAAGGGAAGCAGACATGATAGCTTAAAGGGTAGATATCTACCAAGCTGTGGTGCTTTAAAGTTTATTACAAATCTAATAGTCTCTGTGTCTTTTATTTGGGAATTAAATGGTCTAAATTAGGGTAGAAACCCCTAATGGATATTTAAAGGCAACAAAAAAGTATAGCAAACCCCTATACCTTGTGGAATCAAAATAACTACTACACTCTCCCAATTTTATAACTACGCCAGTGTGTCCCCTCTTCCCAGACATAATTAAATATGTAAAGGAGCATGAAATGAGCTGTAAACAAAGCAACTTCTTCAATTCTTAAAGATGATGAAAATCTCTTGAAATCCCTTAAAATCAATGGCATCTGGTGAAATATTGCTGCTTCACAAAATAATCAGAAAAACATATTTATATCAAGTAATCAGTTTTCCTAAGGAAGATATCTGTATACTTAATTATATGATAACAAATATACGAATAAAAGGCAGGGTTGCTTACCTACTCAAGATAATTGAAAATAATATGTTGCCATTCTTTCAAACTGACTGATTCACTATTCATTTCACAGTGATTTTACTGTATACCTAGCTGCTATGATATAAGCACTGAGGACAATAATTAAGAGAGACAGACATTATCTTCATGACATTTACAGTACAAATAGCAAATGATCAGAGAAAACTTATAAATATATAAAATATCTATGACTACAGGTAACAACAGTGACTTGAAGAAAAATCACTATCTGACAAGAAATTAGATTAACTCAGTAAAGAGTTGGTGATTACTAACCACATGGTGTTTTCTGCTATGTCAAATGCATCCCAACCCAAAAGGACTCAGAGTTTTTGGTATTTCACGTCATACTGTTAGAACTGCAGGAAAATACCGACATTGAGAGGTAACTAAGCAAATGTATGTGGAAAGTGCCTTGTATGGTAGTACTCTTGTCTAAATGCCAGGAAAATGGGAACAAGAATCAGTTCGGGTTAGCTGAAGCTTCAGCAAAATGAATTAATCGTACTGATAGAGCTCAGGGTGAGTAGGAAAACAGGAGCCACATATGCAAAGTGTGGATTCTCCAGGTTCTTTCAGTGAGAAGGAAATTTTTAAAGCGTTAGAATGTGTTTCTCAGAGTTGATATTCCTGGAAGCCTATTTTAGTCGCTATAGGTAAGATACATATGGAAGGGAGAACAATGCTTATGTATTCCATACAATGAACTGTAGCATCTTGTGGGTTTGTGGGTTAGTAATCCATCTGTGGAATTTAGAGGGGAAAACAAGTATATAATATAAAGGAGATTAACCTTTTGCACATTTATTTGTGTATATTTTTGTTTTGTGTGGGGGTGTGGGTAGATGTGGGGTGTACACATAAGTGTGTACGTGTGCGTAGATATGGGTATGCTATCACATGCAGAAGTTAGTTCTCTCCTTCACTATGTGGATTCTGATGATTGAACTCAGGTTGTCAGGCTTGGTGCCAAGTTCCCTTACCCACCAGCCATCTTACCAGCCCCTGAGATATTTTATGTGTCCCCCTCCCATGGACTGTATATTTAAGTAACCTCTCCATAAATTTTCTTGTATTAGTACTAAGGTTGGAATGATATACTCTAAACAGTACCTACATCATCATGAAAGACTCCAGCAATGGGCTAATGAGCTTGCAAGAGGAGACAGGAAATGGTTTTTTCCTCATTCTTCTGTCTGTCATATGAGGAGGATACGGTATAAAGACAGAGACATGAAACTAGAAGTCAAGGCTTCAAAGACCGCAGATCTGTCAGCATCCTGATTTCTGATTTTCCAAACTCTATAACCAGTAGATAGGCCTCTGGCATCTGAACCAGCTAAGTCTTCCATTGCTGCAGCCATAACTAACCAAGACAGTAACTGATTAGATATAAAAAGCAACCCCTTGGAGAATCAAGCACAGGATTCTAAGAGGAAGAGATCGGATGAGCTCTCGGCATAAAGCAGTGTGTGGTAGTAGTGAGCTTGAATTTGAATCCAATGACACAGAGATGTCAATGTTAAGTCTAGTTGAAGTTTATCCGAAAAACAAGCCTTTTCTTCCTCAGTGAAACGACTGTTGGTATGAGAGACACAGTAAAGGGGGAGAGTTTGGGCAGGGAAGAACAACAAAAGCAGAGTGTCGAGGGAATCGAGCTTCAAACAGACATGAAAACAGAAGAAAAAGAATAATTAATATGAAATTAGCTGACTAAAGAGAGCAGAGAATAATGTGAACATGGGGATGGGATCAGAAGTAAGCAATGAGATGAAGGACAGGGAAGACACTCGGGGTCAGGGTGCTATGACACTGGGTTAGGAGGGATGAGGCTAAACTGGTCACTCATTACTAACTAAGCCCCAAAGACTATAATCAAGTCTCAGGATTGATGAGTTTTGTTCAGCGTCTAAAATTGTGGATGACACTATAGCACCTTTTCATTTTTAATGAGACAATTGCAAATGACTTACTCCTCTTTTGTGTGTCTCACACAATGTCAGCACATATGAATGATAGATGAAAAAATGAAGAATTACCTCTATGCTGAACATCTGCTAATGTGAAATTCTATCACATTTCAAGATCCTCAGGTTAGTTGAAATGTCAGCCATAAATGGTGAAATCAAAGCAGGCCCCAAAGTTGTTATTCAAGAGCTTTAACCTGTATTTGTTATTTTGGATCCTATATTAACATATTAGCATATGATTGCAGGTTACTTTTTTAAAATAGCTTAAAATTATGTTAATTCTTACAGAACTTCAAGTAGTATAGCAAAGGTTTGCCAAATCCTATCAGAATATGAACTCATAGTTTATAATATATGGATATCATTATATCATATATATATGTATAATTTCACAGTGTTCACTAAACTTAAACATGTTAAAATTTATAGTTATAGATTTGAATACCTGTGGTACCCATCTGGAAGACACAAAGCTGGTTACTTCTATTACAGACAAGCCAGTTTGGGAAAGTTGATTGATGAATTCAATTTTTATATCTGTAGGAACTATAACCTAAAAAAATAGAACATATTATATAAATGAATTGTATAAAAAATACTGAAGCATAAAATATTACTTCCCAATTGAAAGCAAATACATTATGATTTAAAATGCCAAACAGGAATTAACACAAATGTTACTTAAAATATAAAACTTATGTGCCATTAAAATGTTAAGGGATTTACTATATAAAGGCAATATAAACCTACCTTTTCATTCTGCAATCCATCCCTAGGTCCAACTTCTACTATTTTCACATATTCAGGGAGTCCAGATAACGGGGGTGCTTCCTGAAATGCAAATATGAGTAAAAGAAAAAAGATATCACTTGGATTGTCACACTGTAGTGGACAGAATGAAAGTCCCTCTCGGGCTTGGATATTGAAACACTTGGTCCCCCAGTTTCAGTGTGATTTCGGGAGTTTTGAAAGATATAGCCTTGTTGGAGGAAGCATATTTATAAAAGCTGGGAATTCACAGTCTTTCTTTACATTCAGTTCACTCTCTTTGACTCAGGGCCTGCCCCAGCTCCTGCTGCTTGCTACTGTGCATCATGATGGACTATTTCCCATCTAAATATTACACCTTGGTTATTGTGTTTTATTGCAGCAATAGAAAGGTATCTAATATAGTAGTTGGTACCAGGAAGTTGGCTGTTGCTATGAAGAACCATACTAGCTATGGGTGGTGATGGTGGCAATGGTGGGGCTGGGGGTGGCAGCAGTGGCAGCATTGTTGGTGGAGAAATGTGGAAGACTTTGGGACTAAGGCCTAGAAAAGTGGTTACATGTTGAATGCAGCAATTGAAGCATTATTCTAGCAGGAGCCTAGAAGACAGTGCTGAGGGCAAAGCAATCATAGGGTCCACTTGCAAGAAGTTTAAGAGGATGCAAAGACTTTTTTTTAACAGAAACTGGACTGTAGACAAGTTGTGTGCTATTTTGGCAAAGAGTCTGGCTGTCTTTTACCCATGGCCTAAGAATTTAACTGAAGCTAAATTAAAAGTAATGGGCTAACCTTTTGTCATAGGAAATTTCAAGACAGTGTAACACTGAATTCCTGCCATGACTGTTACTGATAATGTTTATTCAGGTCTACAATGAAGCAAGAACACATGGGGCAGAAATACACCAGGATGCTTCATGTTACAGCCAAGGCATGAGAGGTTTCCCTGCTCTGCTCTGGAATAAAGGGGAGGGTGCCTTCAGAGAAAGACCTCATACAACTGAGCTTCCAACCGGTGTAAGAAAATCTGAGGCATTTTTGAAAGCAACTGAATTAAAACTGGGGCTGCTAATATGATTGAGGGGGCCGTGGCAGTGTTGGCCACGTCTTTGGTTTTTAGAGACATAATGCGTTCTTCCTCTGTGGAAATCCAAAGTCATGGGTTCTTTCTCTGTGATTTCAGAGAGCCACTAAAGCCAGGGAGCGTATGGCAGAGGAGTCCCTCCATGAAGGTCTTTAGAGAGTCATATGCTTTGAGAAGCCATTGCATGAGGCTGTGGAGATAAAGCCTGAGCTGCAGTGAAGACCCCAAAATGTTGAAGACTTACAGAGCCATGGCCTGTCTGCCAAAGATGACTGCAAATAGCGAGTACAACTATCCCAAGACAGATGTATGCTGAAGACAGCGGAGCCGGAGGGGCAGAACCACCAAACCGTTTGACCCCAGACATGAAGCTGCTACAAGATTAGCTAGGTTTTGGTCTTGCTTTGATCCAGTAATTCCCGACTATGATCCCATTCTTCCATTCTGTATTATTATATGTTTTAACAGTGTAATATGCTTTCAATTTAATGGGGATTATACTTAAGACATTGCCCTGAGTCTCCAAAGAAACTTTGGACTAAATGCATTTGAGTCATGATGTGGCCGTGAACCCATGGTGCTCAGGGAGTGGAAAGTCATGGCTTAAATGAAAATGTTCCCCATTGGCTTGGCTATTTGAACACTTGACCAGTTGGTGGCGCTATTTAAGAAAATTGGGAGATGTGACCTTGCTGGAAGAATTATCTACTAAGGACAGGCTTTGTGTGCTTATGTTCAGTTTGCTCTCTCTGTTTATGGCTTGTAATTGAGAATATGAGCTCTCAACTTCCTGCTCCTGCCTCCACACCTGCCTCTTGTTCGTAGGTTTCTCACCACAATGGACTCATTCTCCACTGGAACTGTAAGCCCAATGAAACTCTTCCTTCTGTAAGTTTCCTTGACTATGGTGCTTTATCACAGCAATAGAAAAGGAACAAATACACTAGGTTAGTTTTTTATTAAGTAATTACATTCTGTTAAATAAATTCCAACTCCACAAAGTTAAAATAGTAAAAAAGAAAATCACTAAGATACAACCCTGATACATCATTTATACTATTTGCAACATGGAAATAATTCATTTATTATAACTTTGATAGGCTTTATGATTGAAATTACAAAGATCAATTTCTTTTGACTAATTCAATTTCATTGTTATAAATCATTAAAAATCATTGCAAGCTATTTATGTTACAGCCATTAGCAACCAAAATGAAGAACTCAAAGTAAGACAGTGTCTGAAGGAAATGACATTTAAAAAAGTTAAATACAAAAAGAAATAAGAAAATAAATTAGTCAATATGTGGGCAAAAGAACTTAACATTTTTCAAATTAAGAAGCATAGATGTTCAATAATATAAGGGAAAAAAAAGCCTGTTTGACAACCTTAACCTGAACCACAAGGAAAATTCAAATTAAAACCATACATCAAGTCCATCTTAACAAAGTCAGAATGCCTATCAAGAAAAAAAATAAGTCTAGGCATAGCTCAGGAAAATAAGAAACATTTATGTACTATTTGGTGGAATTTTAGTTAGTCAAGACACTATGGAAACAGTATGGTGGTTTACTAAAAGGCTAAACATATAAATACCATATGTTCTGGCTAAACCACTCCTGGATACATACCCAAAAGAATCAGTGCCAACTTACAACATAAATACCTACATAGCCAAACATATTGTGGCAGGCACTATTTAGAACAGTCAAGTCAGAAAATCAGTCTAGGTACCCAATGACAGATGGATGGAAATTGAAAATGTGATCTGTGTATTTTATTCATCCATAAAAAATATGCTTTTTTTTTTCAGAAAAACAGATGCTATTCCAAATGAGCCAGCTTCGCAAAGATAAATACCATGTTTTCTTGGTTATGTAAATTTAGTGGGAGCGGGATTAAGGTGATGGTACTATAAGATACGGCAGAGGGGAGTAAGAAAGATAGGAAGAGAATCTGATTTAAACATATCATATACATGTACAGAAATACCATAACAACTCATTATTTTGTGCAATTTATATGTATTACTATAAAAATGGGTTTTGTATTAACCACAAAGAGTCGAGCAAGAAGCCACTGTTAGCCCCTGAATTTGAATGTGGGTTCGGTACTTTGGCTTGTGCATAGACACCTGAGTCTGTAGAGGAAAGAAAGAGTGCTGTTTGCTTCTTTTCCTTCTCACACATCACAGCTCCCAAGAAATGCTATTTACTGACTGCCACTCTCCAAACAGGACCTGAAGCTCCTAACTACCTAGCCTGTCCTACTTTCCCTCCTTTTTCCAGCTGAGACAGCAAACTGTTTAGATTCTGGAGTCTCTGGTCCTATGGACCTGGTTCAGAAGAAGTATTACATGTATTAGTAAGATATTAAATAAGTAGTAATTAATAGGGACATGTATTAATAAGCATACGAGAAGATGTAAATATGCTTAATTAAAAGGTTAACATCTAAATAAGAAAAATTAGGCTTGATAAATTTCATATGAAGTTTAAGTAAGATGCAAGCTTTATCTATCATACTATGTAAGCATCAAAACTGACTATTTCCAAGCTGAATGTAAAAAATTCATCATCATGTCTTCAAATAAGTAGATAAAATGCACTTAGACATTCAGGACTTGAGCTTCCAACTATTTGGTTTTTGTCAAATCCAGTCTACTCAACCAACTTACCTACTGATTCTGTCCCTGTGATGACACATATGTTCATGGGAGAGATGGCTACTTGTTTAATTATTTCATATATGAGTATATTGAGATTAGATTATTCCCACTCATTCCTCTCCCATCCAAATCCTTCTGCCCTACCCACTCCCTCTGACTTCATAACCTCTTCTGATATAATTACTATTGCTATACACATACATATACACAACCTACCAAATTCAACTTGTGTTGTCCACATGTACAAATGTCTACATGTGACCAGTAGAATAGAATACTCATCCATGAAGAAAAATGATTCTCAGTATCCACTGGATTGTCTGTGTAAGTCTTTATGTAGGAGTGCAGCCTTGTGAGATTTTGATCCATCCATGTTGGCATATTCACTGGTGGAATTATTGCAGGTCTTGTGCAGGTGACCATCTTGTTGCAATTTCATGTATGCAACATCTTTGTCATGGTCATCTAAATTTTAGGTGTAGGGGTTGTTCTATAGTTGTCCCATTTGAGAACTGAAAAACATTGTCACTTACTCTCTGCATTTTGACTAGATATGGATCTCTGTAATAGTCTCTGCATTCTGAAAGCAAAAAAAAAAAAGCACAAAACAAAAAAAAAAAACCATGTCTTTTTTGAAGGATGAGACCTGCCATACTATGGCTATGAATATAAGATTTAAGAATGTAAGTTAGAAATTATAGGGACTTGGTAGTAGTAGGTTCTCCTCTAGAGTCTAGCATTAAAACAAAAGCATATTCATATAACATAACTGGGTTTTTAAAGAAACTAAATTTCTCACCATGTTTCTATGTGTGTGTGTGTATTCCTGCATGTGTGTCCATGCATGTGTGCCTGTGTATGTCTGTGTGTGTGTGCATATATATGTATGCATGCATGCATATGAATGTGTGTGCGTGCGTGTGTGTACTTGTGTGTAAAACAAGGGAAGAAGCTCACTGGCTTATTTGGCATGAAGTTGTGATTGGCTTGATTAACACCCTGTGCTAACTTCCAGAAAGAATCCAGATAATCCCTAATACAATTCTAATTGTCTTTGAGAATTTCTATGAAACTAAAATTCACTGACAAAAAAAATAACAAAGAAGGAAACAAATTCTCATCTCTGCATCTTCCTCTCCAGTTGTGAGGCATGGAATTAACTTGAGAGGGTGGCGGCTGAGAGGGGAGCCCATGATACTCAGCTTTGGGTTCGGTTCTGGATGACAATGCTGCAATCATGCCTAATGATGGAGTGGCTATAATTTGACCAAGAAGTAAGAGGTATGGCATGAGCAGATGGAGTAAGGAGAGACATTCCTCACCCCGCCCCCCCTTTTTTTTTATTAACTCTTATTGTCAAATAAGAGAAATGTGACCAGAACAAAATGAAAACCAGGCGATTGTAAACATGATCTCATTATCATTGTTTCCACTCTGTTTCATCATGAATTATCCTTCAGCACACATGGACAGGGTTCTGCTTTATTAAAGGGGACTCTTGACCCAAAAAAGGAACACAGTATTTTGAAGGTGAAAATTATGTGCCATGTACAATTAAAGAGCTGGGTGTTTCCCTTTGCATGAGTGTGATTTGATCATCACAATTCATCAGTATATGAAGAAAACTAAAAACAATAACCATTTCAGTCAAGTCAGAATGTCTTCTTATTTGATGGCTTTTATGTCCTTCTTGAAGTCAATCCAACTATTTAGTTTTTTGAGCTGACTTTAATAAAGCTTATTACAGAAGCAATCCCCTAAGGCCATCAACATAACCTCATTGTACACAGTCCTTGTGTCAAAGAGTGTCAAAAGAAACTGCTGTTATAAATGGACAAATCTGGTAGAAGCAGTCAAAAAGAAGGTAAAACATAATGTATGACGGGGACCAGTAAGCTCTTAGGGTGAGACAATGAATGATGTTAACTTAAATCCTTGAATTCTAAATATATACACACTTATGTCAATTATTCTATGAGGTTTAATCTGTATATTTATAGCATTCTCTAGAAGGTCAGTACATAGGTAGATTGCTAGGAAGACCCTAAAGATGGCCAAGAGAGGGCTTTTATGTCACACATATTCAAGGAGTACATATTAAAGCCAAAAAATAAACGAGACACTGGAGAACCATAAATGTATGTCTGCATAGGAAGTGTGGACAAAAAGGGTATACTGTGGGACACACTGTGACAAACTGTGTGGGAAAACTCTGCTAAGTAAAGTCGAAGTCCACCATGACTGGATAGCCCGATATCCAGCACGAAATGGGAGACTCCCTTTTTTAGGCAGAGCTTCTCCTTTGTCCTGAGAATTTTAAAACCCCCCCATACTTATACTCTCCTCTACCTGAGGAATGTCACTTAGCCTCAATTAGTTTATAAGGCCAATTTCCTTTCTCCTGACAAAACCTGTTCAGTCAGCACCTGAGAATCCTGATACGCTTCCCCATGCTAATGAAGCATTCCAGGTACCCTAAGCTCCCAGCCAATGACCTGTGCTCATCTTGGATGTCCCTGCCTTCAGTTCTCTAAAACTTTATATGTCTTCAATTATCCTAAGTAAAGTTGATCTGCCTACTGCTATGGTGTCCGGGTGTGGTCATTCACCATACATACTCACAGGGCTTCCAAATGCCCTGTTCGAAGTCTCTGCTCCCAATGCCCTTGTGACGGGATTGGCCAATGATCTACTGAGAGTGAGGAGACCCATAACACACTACGACTTCCACGGCGAGATATTCTTTTTTCCTTTTGGAGTGGGAAGGTTGCAAGGGCAGAGGGTGTGTACTAAGAAGTGGGATTGGGATGCATAATGCGAAATTCACAAAGAATCAATAAAAAGTTAAATAATGAAAACAATTACTTTGCAGACGTGAACAACATTGCACTTAAAAGAACCTACGGTCTAAATTTCATTTTATAGCATTAAAAGCATGTTGTGAGCTCAGGGTACTCCATTTAATGTGCAGTCCAATGCATGGAACTAGTGAAACATGAAAAACATGCTATCCAGCTTGAGTATTTCAAGAGATTGTCGACCCCCACATCTGGCGGCAAAGTTCTAATGATTCATAAAGAAACCACAGAGAAAATAGCATGTTAAATTTTCATGTTACTCTAGTTTTCCAAGGAAACTTCCTATCTGCTTTTCACTTAGAAAACTACACTTAATAGTGTAGAACCACAAAAAAAAAAAATGGATGACCTGAGTTTAATTTGCTAATATCCCTGGCTCCTACCCTAGTTTCCTTGAAGATGTGATTAAGTACATCATCAATTATTCAGTTTTGGTTGAACACTAAGAGGAACCATTCTTTCATATAGAACATAGGTGATCTGTTTGACACATAAAATTAAATGGGAGCCATATACTGGTGGGATTTTTCTGCAGTCTTTAGTGTGTGTGTGACTGTGTGAATAGCATATGTATTTTCTATCAGGAATGACTGGTGGCTTTAGACAGTCAATTCCCTTCATGGTAAGAGATACAATTCTTTATTATCTGCCATCTAAGTATTCATTTTCTCTACCACCCATTTTAGAAATTTCTAGACAGATTTGTATGTTTCACTCATTTCATTCCTTCTTAAAAATAATATTTCATTAATTCCTTGAGACTTTCAGACAATGAATTTGATCATATTCATACACCTCCTGGTTATCCCATACTCTTACCTTCCTACCCATCTATCTCTGAATCCCATCCACACAGAGTCCAGTTTGAGTAATACTCATGCATGCAAATTCTTTACACAGAGTGAAATCTACAATTTCATAACATGCATTCTTAAAGTGAACAACAATAATAGCCAAATCAAATGCTATCACCACACATGTGAGAAATGTAGGCCTGAAAAACAGATGTTTCTTTTGAAAAACTAGACTCCTTAAAAGGACATCAGAGATCAACATTCAAAAAAATCTCTATTTTGTCATCTCATCTGAATTATGTGCATGATGCATTTTATGTTTTAATGTTTTCTATCTTTTTTATTATTGAATATTAATTTCTATTTTAACCCAACAAAGTCAGAAATATGTAAAACACTATCATTTGCAATACTGTAGATTTCTATAGGAACCTTCATCCCTCAGAATGATCCTAAGACAATTCTTTTCTTGGGCTCCTCCATAGAAAGAGGGGCTGACTTTATAAAGCTGACATTGAAAAGGCCTTTATTTAGGATATCTATACACTCAGGTTAGTTTGATGCCAATCTTTGGCAATCTAATTAGTATGTATCTATAGCCAAAGAAATGGTGTGCTATGAAGGCACCTAAACTTCCTTGGGCAGTATTTCTTGATTTGTTCATTCAGAATAATAAAGAGGGTATCCACTTATTTCTATCAATCTGTAGACAATCAGTGGAAAAAAAACTGACATGCTCAGTAAGCTGTTTCCCTACAGCCTTTAGCTAGATTTCATAGGTTTTTAAAAGGTCTGAGGTTTGCAGCCCCATGGGAAGAGCAACAGTTCAACAGACCAGATCCTCTAGAGCTCCCAGGGACTGGACCACCAACCAAAGAGTACTCAAGGAGGAACCATGGCTCTGGCCACATATGTGGCAGAGGATGGCCTTGTTGGACACATCAGTAGGAGAAGCGGTCCTTGGGCCTGAGGGTGTTCAATGCCCCAGTGTAAGGGAATGCCAGGGCAGGAAGACAGGAGTAGGTGGATGGGTGGGGGAGCACCCTCATAGAGGGAGGGAGATAGAATAGGGTGTTTCTGAAGGGGAAATCTGGAAAGGGGAAAAACAATTGAAATATAAATAAAGAAAATATCCAATTTTAAAAAGCAAGATCTAAAAGTGTGAACTCTTCTCTATCTGTAGAGTTACAGAAAAGCATAAGAGCATTAAACAGTGGTCACTTCTCACATCCAGATTATAGACCACAGAATGAATGCTTTAAAATCATCTAAAAGTAGTTACTAATTTAAAAGAGACAAAACTCCAGGGCCAGCATACATCTCTGTGGGTAAAAGGGCTTACCACACAGTCTGATGGACTGAGTTCATTTTCTAGAATCTCGCATGAAGATAGAAAAAGCACCACCAGCTCCACAAAGCTGTACTCTGACCTCCACATGCAAGCTGTGGTATGTGTTTGCACAACTATACACACATACATGATAATATGTTCAAATGTGACTCGAACAATAAACACATTTCATGATTGCTTCAATACAAAAATATAAATGTACCATGGATCACTCAAGCCATGAGAGCTATATAAACATATAAAAACATGTAAAACTGTATGAACACTTTCAAAAACAAGGACCTTTAAAAATAACAGGAAGACAACAGAAATGAATGAAATTAGACGTAAAAACAATGAACATATGAAGCTGAAAACAGCATTTCAATGTAGACATAAAGCATCACACAATCATTAAAACATGTTTGAAACTTTAAAAAAGGAAAAATGTCAGTGCATTTATGGAGCTGAGGTTGTATATACGAACTTCTGCTTCTTTAAATGGAAATTATTACCTAGTTTCAAGGAAAATGTATTTTGTCCTCATAGAAACTTAATAAAACTATATGAAACTAGACAGTGCGATCGCTAGCTTTTCACTACTATTATCAAAGAATTATTTAGTAAGATAGAAATTAATTGTTAGTTAAAACCCAGAAAGAAATTCTTAGGCAATATTTTAAAAATTACACTTTTTGTGTCCTTAGTATAATTGCCAATAAAATCTTTTTTACCCTGTACACCACTAACTTTTTGATGTCACTCCCAACTTTATTTTGGAAACCATTAAAATTATTTTCATAATTTCAGACACACAAATTATCAAATTGATTGAATTACTCAATTTATAATTTAAATTTATATTCTTTTGACAAAAATACTGTTCATCATGCTGCAGTTATACTATCTTTTTTGTATAACAATGACCATTTGGGGAATCAAATAAAAGATGTGTGTCAACCTTCTGGTTTCATAATACTGTTTCTTATGTATGGTTAAACTATTCAGCCACCTACAGGATCTGTTTAAACTTTCAAGAAGTGTTTCCGATTTTAATGAAACCCACCAAGAGATTTGTGTGTAATGTTTATTTCTGATGGTTGAGACAAGTTAAGATGTGTGTTCATTTTCAGGATCACAGACATGCATAAATATGCTCAGAAAATAACAGGCAGGGTGTGGTATCTGTGGTACATAAGCGGTTGGGACTTTGTTACAAAGTGCTATGTGTGAGACAAAATGTTGACACAAATGCTATGATTTTCCAGGGAGGCCAGCAAATGATAAATATGCTGAGAAAGAGATCATGGAAACAATTAATTCACAATAGCCTCAAAAAATGTACAGTATCTGATAATAAAACTAATGAAGAATGTCAAAGACATTCTATAATGAAAATCTTAAATCTCTACATAGAGATACTGAGAAAGATAGATAGACATTCCATGCTCAGAAAAACGCAGAGTTGATATGAAAGTGACCATTTAATCAAAGCCATTTCATAGTATCTCTATCAAAAGCCACATGACATCCTTCATAGAAACAGAAAAAGAGCATCCTAAGATTCATGTGGAAGTCCACCCCTTCCTCCGTGCCTAAAATCCTGGACAATAAACCAGAGCAAAAAGAAAAGTACTGGAACCATTACCACACCCCAAATACTGATTGGACACCTAGTGAAGACAAAACCGTATGCCACCGCTTGGCCAAAGAAAATGTATTTGGATGCAGAAGTAATATTAAAGGAATAACCATGTTTTAAAATGTCTAAAATGAAGCATTAGCCATTGCAGCATTTGATTCCAATAATATTAGTGAAACAAGCCCTAGAAACTTCTTGAAAATGTTGCTAATGTTGGTTACGCACTGTAGTCATGAAAAAGTATAGACACCTTTATACATGAGCTGTTGTACAAATGCCAACAACAGCCCATTTAACTATTCTTCTCTCCCATCTTCTGCTCAAAATGAGAAGAATAATAATATTCAGGAGAATGAATCAGGAAGATTTCAAGTTCTGAGACCAATGGAGCAAATTAATGAAGAAGTCCTGTTTCAACACTAAAAAAGAAAGAAGAGGAGGGGGAGGAGGGAGGAAAGGAGGAGGGAAGACGAGAAGCAGGAGAAGGGGAAGGAGAAGGAGGAGAAAGAAGAAGAAAGAGGAGGAGGAGGAGGAGGAGGAGGAGGAGGAGGAGGAGGAGGAGGAGGAGGAGGAGGAGATGAAGTTGAAGTTGTTGTTTTAGGGGACGTTAACTCAGTTTTAAAGCCCTAAGCTTACCATGAACAGGACCCTGTATTCAATTCCCAGCCTGTACCACAGGAAAAAAACAAAATCAAAGGGAATGATATTGGCAATTGGCCCATACTTTGCGGGAAAGATTTATTGAGGTAATGGTTGTGACCCATGTAGCCTGGTGCTTAGTGAAGAGTTAACACATGATGTATGTTGTCACTTGCTTTTAATAAAAATAACTTGAAGATGAGACGTTTTTAAATTTTAAAATTTTTACAGAAAAGTTAGCATAAATGATTTTATTGTTCTTTGTAAAACATACTCATTGGTTCGAATATTTTTAACAAGCTGAATCATTGATACTGAAGGTAGATTACCTTAAATAGAGTTCTTAACCACAGTCAAAATAAGTTATGGAAATTATTCAAGATCTTTCGGTAAATAGCCCAAAACCTTTGGAGATATTATCCCATCTGCATCTTGCCAACATTTTAATTAGCCTTCAGTGCTGACCTGTCGGCTCCACCCATCCTGTTCCACCAGGCAATGCCAACCTCAGGCTGAGCCTCTGAGCAGCAAGAGAGGGGAACTCGCTTCAGCAGGAGGGAAAAATGGGAACTTAGGTTCAAAGCCTGGCTGAATAACGCCACATATGAACCAGGGCCAGTTACTGACTTGCTGGAAACGGTTTATGGAAAAATGCTAATTTAAAAGGCAAATTAAACACATTAAGGATTGTGACTGGCAGTGAGTGCTCAGAGGCAAGAGTACCTCTGAGAGCTCTATAAACACGCAATAATGTGGGGAGAGTTTCTGCTTCACTCCACAGATCTTTCTTTCAGCTTGAAAGCATAGTTTTAAGTACAGGTATAAGAGGTTTGTTGTTTAGTCTTGTCAGTGTGTGTGTGTGTGTGTGTGTGTGTGTGTGTGTGTGTATGTGTGTGTGTGTGTGTGTGTGTGTGTATGTGTGTGTGTGCTTGTGTGTGTGTGTGTGTATGTGTGTGTACAGATGCACAGATGCCACAACATGCTGTGGAAGTCAGAAGACAACCTTGGATGTCTGTCTTTACCTCCAACCTTATGAGGTTCTTTCTGCTGTCTGCTACCATGGACTCCAGGCAAGCTGGTCCACGAGCTTCCAGGGATTACTCTGTCTCTTGCAGAAATGCATTTATGTTGCTCCCTCTGATTCAAACTCGGGTCCTCATAATTCCACAGCAAGTGCTTTGGCCACTTGTCCGGCTCTCCAGTACAAACTCTAACTTTTTAAATGCAGAGCCTCTTAGGATAAGGAAGATTTAGATGAACAGCTATTCAAGACCCTTGGGCACAAGGAACTTGATCAAACCTTTATGCAACCCAGTTGCTCACTATGTCATCGTTATGGGGAGAGATACTTACTCTAAAGGCACTGTAGGTAATGTCACAGAAAAGTTTGTTGGTCTCAAAATCTATTAGAATCTTCAGAAAGCACGTCCCATGGAATTCTAATATTTTAGGAGCCACAGAATACACTGTGAACAGTCAAGCAGTAGAAGAAGGTTGGAGCAACGTTGAGAAAGTGATACCCATGTATGTGACCCTGTAAGCACAACACTCAACAGGGAGCTCATTTGCTCAGGCCTAAGGTTTTCAGTCAGAAACCAAGTCTTGGGCCCTTCCTCCATATCTGTTCCCCCTAAAGCTTACCCTGTCTTAGTAAACATATTTTTAAGCTGTCAGAGTGTACACGCGGACTCATCACTGACTGATTCTTTCTTTCACTGGCAAGCCACATATGGATTCTTTATAAGTCATAGTTGTTTTTCCTTGGAAACAATTTCTTATCTGTATTCTTACAAGACAGTAGCAGGCTCTCTGATTCCACTCTTACCAAGTCCACTCTGAGGTATGGAGCAGCCTTGCTGGTGTTTCAAATCACATCACTGCACTCTTCAACAGCTCCCATAACTTCCTGAGAAATCTAGCCTTTGCCCGGCCTATGAATATGCCCCATGATCCTGTGTCTTTTTGAGCACCTGATATCTTCTCCCAGTTGTTCTTCACCTGACATTGACAGATGACACTTCCGTGACACTGAGATCTCTGCTGTTCATGAACACTTGAACATCTGTACTTCTCTGTTCTTCCGCTACATCTCTGTGGCTCACTTCCTTAATCCTAAAACCTTGCTATAAAACAATATGAAAAGGAATAACGTATAACAAGGAAACCCCTTTCTACTCCCTGTCATCCTTAATCACTGTTGTCTAACTTTCCTAAGGAAACAAACAGGTACCTGTTTACCTTAAATACAGAACCAAATTACACAAGGAAATGGTTCCAGCAAAGATCAAGTTGGTAAACCACTGGGTTTATTTAGGTAATCTACAATGGAACAAAGCGTACCATGGACTCAGACTTACACCAGGCAATTACATCACTGAAAGTCCATCCCTTAAAGGCGATGGCTCACAAAAGCTGCATGCCTGGAGTCTTCCTGCTAACTTGAAGGCATCCCTGAATCTCCTCTCCCAGACATTGTTACCATTTATATAAGTACCAAGAAGGATCCTTGTCAATTCTGAAAATTATAAGAGCTTCCTGGGCCTTGTAACAACAGCAACTGAAAGAATGAAGGTTCTGGTTTGGCTAAGAAGCCATTGTGGAAGGTCTAGAGGCACCATCCACAGTTGGGAAACCAAGGGATGAAAGCCAGGGCTCCTCTTACCTTCTCCTTTAAATCCAGTCTGGCAGTGGATCCTCCATCACTATTAACCTAATGTAGGAAATCCACGACAGACATGCACAAAGGATTTTGTCTCCAAGGCGATTCTATACCTTACCACAGTGACAGTTGATATAAACTATAAACTATCGCATCTAGTCAGCCTCACTTAATTCCTGTCTTAAGGGCCTCCTTCCTCCCTCTGGGAAGAAATGTCTCAGTGTGGAGAAAATAGCTGCTTCCAGCACTCATCGACAATTAGTGTGTTGCATATTTATACCTTGTTGGTTGGTTGGGTTTTTTTTTCCCTAGAATGGAGCTCATGCAGATATGCACACTTGTTCCAAGGCATATCCACTTCTTAGAATAGAGTCTGGCATGAAGAAGATCCTCAATAAACATTATAAAATAAATGTATGTATCCCACCCAGAATTCACAGATGTGCAATTATTTAATACTTAGTTATATAGCATAGGATGTCACTTAGATTTTAAAATAAAAATCCATTACACACTGGGAAAGACAACTATTGTATATTGTGAGTCCAAGGTGAGCCTTGGAAAACACTTTGGATGAGAGCTGTGTGCTGCTGAAGCCTTAAAACAAAACCAGGCTGAAAATGTATTTTCCAAAGAACAGGAAGTCCTATATCTAAGTGAATATTCTTGTTTCAGTTGTGAAGGGTCTGCTAAGCAGAGTGGAGTAGACATTATAGATGGTGATAACATACCAAAATTTTCAATACTGAAGTTCTACAATCTTACCACTCTGCAGGATCACTTGAAATCAGAGAGGGTAAATAAGAATATCCAACCTCTGGACACAGCAATGATGCTGTCATCTACAAATATGTCAGGCCACAGTCACAGGTTCCCAGAACAGATGCTAAAGGTTGAGCGTGCCCTGAGGGATGGTTGTTGTTGAAGTTGGCAGAATAGACTGTGGCGTCTGTGGGCATTCATAAACTCGACTCTTTCATTTATTCTCTTGGGACACCTTGGCACATAGGAGGTTTCTTTCTTTGTAGAATTTCTAGATGACACGGAAATAGCAATAGCTATAATATATGGCAATAAAGAACACAAGCAAGGCTAGACGGACAGCAACCGCATCACAGTGCTCACATAAGAAGGTAGGCTTTGAGTTAGAACAAAATGAGGGGGGTGATAAGGAAGGATGCCAAGCTACACGCTATGGGAGAACAGTCAGTGCAGTGTTCTTGAGTTGACTGGAGAAAAATGAGCCCAGGTGCTAACTGTTCCAAGAAGAGCCAGAAGGCAAGGATTAAATAGAGGAGCGTAGAAAGGATAACTTAAAATATCAGGCGAGGTTTTAAGAGGACCCAGGAGAAAATTCTTACTCCTGGGCAAATTCAAGTTATGGAGGGGGTGGAGGGTCAGGAGGATAGGAGTGACTTTGGAGATGGAATGAGGTGGCCTGAGCTACTGGTGGTTGCATTATCTCTATTAAGGACAGACAGTAGGGGAGCTGGGTTGAAACAGTGAGACTACAAATCAGGAAGTTATAGAATACCCGGAACTTGGTAGCACAGATGAGAGTGCTTCAGGGGCAAGACTAGACCCTAATAATATAGGTTTTAATCCTAAAAGTAAGTCTCCTGATTCCTAGGCTCTAGCCAGCAGATGTGTATCTTAGATACTGATTTCCTCTAGAAGTTTAACTATGTGAAATGCATACAAAGTAAGAATATTTATGAGAGGGAAATAGCCCCAAATGTAAGACAAAGTAAGTTGTTAAATTTATTTAAAACTTACATCTCCATTAAACTCTTTTCCTACCTTCCCCAGAACAGTACTAAATATTTTCCTACAGGAAGCTGCCTCACACTTTATAAAGTTAGATTTGGTCCCCCTAATGATGCCAACATTTCGCTCTCTCCATTTTATTTACAGGGTTTCAAAACTGAGAACTCACTTATAGACACTAATTTATTCTAAACATCCTTATAAAAGTGCCTTCCCCATCTACCTTTAAATTACATTGCTGTTTAACCCACTTCCCACTCATGAGTATCTGAATTGAGCACCTTTGTCTCACTGCCTCTAACATCCAGCCATGGCCAAGTCAGCAAAACAACCATGTTTCAGATTGCCTGGCAACATATCTGTGTCTCCTGGCAGAACTTGTCAGCAACTCGTTTTGGTTTTCAGTGACTGTTACACTGAATCTCACTGACTGGCTCCTCACCTGACTTGGCTTTCTAACACCGCCTTTCCTGGCCCTCCTCATTCTAATTAAAATATGTGTTGTGTTTCCACAGCACTTTGTGTACTGCTGAGGAGGTTGCTACCGGCTTTATTATACAGTGCTTTCCAGGTGGCCTATTTCATGTTAGACTCGCCATATCTTGAACCCCAGAGGTGTCTCTAATGTTGGGAATGTAAACAGGCTGATGAGGGGTGGTCCAGGGGCCACTGCATTTAAATTGCTCTTAAATCATAGCATGTGTATTTTTCATTCATTCCATGTAAATCTAAATCCAGCCCTGTTTAAATGCTCTCTCCACATACTGGGAAGTAGGGGGCTACTCGGTCAGTTAAGCTGACTGTACAGAGCACAGCTGGTGCCCATTGTAAAGACTGTGCCTAATTGCTTCCACAACTTTCTGTCCTAAGCAAGTTAACAAGAGTACACAGAGACAAATGTTTTGCAGTTTGTGGTCAGTCTAAAGGATTCCCACCTCGGTGAGGATTTGGGAGGAACCTAGAAAAGCCAAACATGATACAGATTCCTTAAAGAGAACATCTGTGGGATATGAACAATGACGAAAGAAGTGGGTTTAGGAGAGAGCAGGGCTAGCCTGAGGCAGTGGGCTATCTAATCTTGGACATATAGAAATGGCAAGTGATTATATCACTTAGGGGTGTGTTGGGTTACCAACTAGAGTTCCCTTTTCTGTCAGACTTTATTTAACATGGATTTAAATTTAAGCTGCAAGTTAAAAGGCAGTGTCTGAGAGAGGTTGCTGTGTAGCCTGCTGATTGAATATAACTTCCCACCTACACCTGGTTGTCCAAGGCAGATTATCAACCTTTACCCTTAAAGTGTCTTTATTTTTTTTGACTATCAATTACATTAAATTTAATAAAGGCGAAAGAAGACACAGTTAATCACATTGTAACACGACGCTAGCCCTCCGAAAGCAGAGATCCCACAGGGTCTCAAAGTCAAGGTATCTACATACATACATGCATATGATTATGAGCAAGAACAGTCGTAAAACCTCCCATTCAACAATCCTACATCCCAGCACATGAATGCCCTAGAAACAGAGACCCTGGCAACCTCTGCATTTCCATATGTCTACATGTCCAGAGGAATGTTATACACAGAGTAAACTGTAGGGGAACCTGAAACAAGAGACTTGTTTCCAGCTCTGCCTTCCCCCAGATTTGATTCTTTTGTCTTTTTAAATTTTGTTTTCTTTCCATTTCTTCTATGGTCTACCACCATCAAAGCTGTTACTCTTTCTAAATCCCACAAAAGCTTGTTCCAATCCTGTTACAATCTGAAAGAGCCATCATGATCTTGATTACGGAGATGATACTACCACAGGGTAGCTCAGAACAAATATGGGGGCTTCAAGAAGTTCTAGATGTTTTATGACCAATGTAATTAATTTTAACCACATTTGAACAGTTTAGAACCCTTGAAGTTTTGACTGTTCAGACCCATTAATGAAGCAATCACCCTGAGGGAGACAGAATGCTAGTTTAAGGTGTGGGAAAATGTTTAGAGTTAAATTAGAGTCTTTTTAAAGTGTCAAAATTTTGTTCTTCAAAAACTCATGCAACAAATACTCATAAATAACCCTCTGCTTAACTATCCCAGTCACTCTGTTCCTGCCTGTGAAAAATTCCTTTTATATTTCCTTACTATCAAGAAAAAAAAAATAGCTGTGGGTCCCATCGTCTGCCAGAGGAGACTTTCTGATGGTGATTGGGGTAGGCACCAATCTATGAGTATAGCAGAACATCATTAGGAATCATTTTGGGCCAGTCATGTTTGGCCCTACCCTAGGTCTCTAGGCCATCCAGCTTCCGGTCTCTGGACATCCAGGTGTTTGTCAGGCATGAATTCCTTCTCATGGAATGAGTCTTAAGTTAGGCCAGTTATTGGTTGGCCACTCCCACAATCTCTGAGCCACCATTGCCACAGCACATCTTGTACGCAGGACAGATTGTAGGTCAAACCCAAGAAGAGAGGAGAAAGTATTGTAGGTACCAGAAGGGTCAAGAACACAAGGTGAACACAACACACAGAACCAACTAAGCAGGGCTCATGGGTACTCACGGAGACTTAAAGAGCAATCATGGAGCCTGCTTGGGTCTGCACTAGGTCTCTGCATACATGTTACAGCTGTTTAGCTTAGGATTTTGTGGGACTTCTAACAGTGGGAATTAGGGCATCTGACTCTTCACCTGCTCAAGACCCTGTTCTTCTAGCAGGTTGCCTAGTTCAGCCTTTATGTGAAGGGTTGGGCCTAGTCTTTTTGCATCGTGTTATGCTGTGTTGGGTTGATATCTCTGGGAGAACTTTCTTTTTCTGAAGGGGAAAAAAAAAGGAGCAGTGGATCTGGGGAAGTGGGGGATGGGGGAGGGACTAGAAAGAGTGGAGGGCATGGATGTATTGTTTGAGAAAAGAATAAATAAATAAATAAATAAATAAATAAATAAATAAATAGAGAAATAGACGCACCTGGAGATCTGCCATAATGATCATATGACAGAAGCCGTTGTGAACCTGGCTGGCCCAGAGTCCCCACCACTCACACACCAGCGATCTACTATTTGAGAATGACAAGGAATGAAGTGCAATCATGTTAATTTTTGAATTCTGTGGTGGGATGTAGATGTGTCTTTTTCATGATCTCTTTTCCTACCACTCAGCAAATTAGAAGGGACCTAGTGAAGAGCAGGAACACAAGGAGGAGTCTGGGTCCAAGAATGACCACATCTTCCCCATTAGATTTGAGCAGTAAATCCTCTCTGGTTATTAAGATGCAGGCTTGTGTATCACACAAGTGTGTCATGGCTAATGAAAGGTGAGAATCAATAGTGCAGTGACTAAACATTATATTTTCAAAATCCTAAAGATTAAAGGACATCCTAAAAGACTGCTAAGAGCAATGCCTACAGCCAAAGACACCAATTCTATGCCACCAAATACTTGTTTAAATTTTTTCATTTTTCTAAGATGCTTCTGTGTCTGTTACCAAGGACAAAACCATATTCAAGGGCAAACTAGATTTTGCTTTTAAAGATAAATGTAACCTTTCAGGGGAAAAAATAGTTATTATCTCTTCTTCTAATTTAAAGGGAAATATATCCCTTTATTCACTAATTACCTCATTTGTCCTCTTATGAATGACACTGGACAGAAAGGCCTGATGGACTTTTCACAAGAGAAATGTTTGCTCAAAGTAATTCAAAGCAACACTGCCTGCTGCATCATGAACAAGTTAGTACCAAGCTACTGCTAAACAAAAACCACTCACTTGATCAAAGCTTTGGGTCTCCATTTTCAAAGCCTGAAGCTTTCTTAGGGTTTTAAAGCAGGGCCAATATAATTGGAGAAGACTATAAAGCTTTACAGGAGGATGTCTTTCCAGTTCTAAATATGGTCTCCAGTGGCCCTGAATAACTAGACATCATCACTGCTCTTTGCTTTTCCAAAATACCAATTCCCAGTGCATTGTGTGTTCTGCGAGTCCATGTTCTCTTTCAAGTGATACCTACAAGCTGTTCTGAAAAGCATCCAACTCCCATCTTATAAATTCCACTGTGATCTACAGTTCACTCCACGTCTTTCCCACAACATCCCCTCATTCCACGTTATATACACACCGTCAGTGCTTCCTTCCCGCCCTCACATCCTAACACCTTCATTTAATCACCTCTTAATCATTTGCCTGAAAACTAAGCCCGCAGTCACTTATTGTTTCCTTCCAGATGCTGCCGTGGAATGGCTCCCAGTAGACCTCACCTAGAATTCCAGCCATGTTCATTTGGCTGTGCAGACTCTGCTCCCAGCGCTCCAAAGCTTTTAAGCACTTTCTTTCCAAGAAACCTCATAGCTAACACCATTATTTCCTCACAAAACATCGAACATCTGCAGACTGAAGCATCAAAACAGCAAAAAAAGATTTTGCACGATTCTTCTAAGCTTGGATGAAGACTTTATCAGCCATCCTAAGCTATAAATCAACATTCTTTGCAGTTTCTAGTGAATAAACCTTAGTGGCAAATTTCAACTTCCTCTCAAAGGAATAATTAACAAACATGTTCTTGCAATTACTAATTAGTTTTTATGTCTCCCAGCTAAGTGAACTAAACCTCCTTTTGGAAAACCAAAGTTTTACACACCATCAGTTTTCTCTAAAGTTCAAGTTTATTCTTTGTATATACAGTTGATTTAATTGAAGAAATAAACTAAAATATTCCACTAAACTGCTTATTTTAAGTACATACTTTGTAAAGTTTACCAAAATTATTTATTCCTAGAAGACATTGATAGAAATAACAACAAATAAAAGCAATCTATATTATCTTACAAAACTTAATTATGACTCTGGACTTATTTATCCTATAATCTCAGTAAATTAAGACTCATTTTAGGAAGTAGGACAATAAGACCGAATCAAACCTGTACCTCTAAGTGTCCAGCTGTTTCCTGTGTAGATCATAATGGTTTTTAGTCATGGGCTTTTCAGATTGGAGTTCTTAACATTTAGTATGCATCTAAATCTCCTGCAGAGTTTGTTAACCCAGCTTCCCGGGGTTAGTTCCAGAGAAGATGATTCATTAGGTCAGGCTGTGTCTATGAATTTTAATTTCTAATTAGCTCACAGAGATTATTCCAGCTGTGATCAGAGTACCACAAATTGAGAAACAGAGATGTAGCTTAAGCCAACTTTGTAAAAAAATGTATGATTATGCTTAAGCAATACCCACCTCTATGAACTGAAACATCAATTAAATCATACTATCAATATAATGTAGCAAAAATTAAAAATTAAGGTCCAGTGTTTACAATAATATTAGACTCTATACCATACTTTAAGCAGCACTTTTCCAACTCTTCCACTAAATGCTTCATTTTGTTTCCAGTGTGAATGAAGTTTCTTTCTTCACTTGAAATATGCCAAATGTGTCCTCTAAGAACTGCAAACCAAATTCTTTGGCAATTTTAGAAAATTCAAGTTATTTTAACATTTTCTACACTTCTTTCAAGTATATAATGGCATCTTAGTAGTACTAATGCTAAAACATATGTATATATTGTATATATATTTATATGCATGCATTATATATAATCTTATATATATATATATATATATATATATATATATATATATATATATATTAATTACAGATAACTGACACATGCAAAGAGACACTATTGCTAATGCTAAATACTTTGCAGTGATGGTTGACTATCCAGGAGAGTTCTCATGGTTACCATCCACCATCATATATCCTCCTGTCTTCAGAGTCTTTGTTCAATTCTTTGGAAAGAAGGAATTAGAGTTCCAATACTCAGATTACATAAGTTTGGTCAAATTTTAGTAAGAGTGGGACCTATTGCCCAATGTCACTTAGGAACAAATCAAGTAACTTGCAACAGTTGTTTGGCAATTTATTGAAATTCTGTTTTGAAGACCAGGAAAACAGACTAAGTAATCAACTACAAGGTAAATGAAACAGGTCAGAGGGGCACTGTAGAGAACCTATGGGAACTGATGCCTCCAAATGCTATCTCCTATACACCTGCTTTTAAGTAGTCTATTTCAATTCTTATTGTATCAATCATACACATGAATGTTGTCAATTGTCTTAAGATCTCAATTCTCAATATTAGAAAGTCTATCCTTATACATAGCCATAAATATCAGTGAGTATATGTTTATACACAATATGCTAATAAATAATCTCATATTTACATGAATAAATAATCAGCAATAGATGTCTAGCCATGCAAAAAATAAACCAACTAAAGTATATAGACTCTTGACTAGTAGTCAGATTTTTTATTAATGACTAATAATTTGTAAATTAATTATCTACAATAGTTTTTGTATGTGCTGCTAAAGCACAAATGAAAAATAGAAAAGATACAATTTATAGACCCAATAATAGCATCCCATGCCACAGCTGTAAAACAACAGCACACATGTCAGACATCCTCTGGTTTTCTGACTTTCAATTTCTGTAACTTGAACAACCCACAGAAACTGCACATTTTACATATGACAAATAATATTAATTTTGCACTTACATTTAATAAAATGTACTTACTTTTAGCATAACTTGGTTTATTTATTAAATAACAATATGAATGTAATAACTGTCCTCAGTGTTCATGACGTGTTCTCCCTAACAGAACATGTCCGCAGCTACATGGGGAGTTTACACACAGGAAAAACTAGTTGCTCTGCTTTGAGCAACTAAAGATCCTGACAGAAAGCTTTATGAAAACCATCAAATAGGAGCCCCTATGAAGTAAATTATTAGGATTATGTGTTTATTCTCTATTCCCAGTAAGTCAAAGAGTGGGTGAGCACCTGGGCTTGCTTTCAGACTAGTGGTTTTCGACCTCTGAGTCGTGACCCCCCTTCAAATGACCCTTTCACAGGGGTCACATATCAGATATCCGTATATCAACTATTTACATTGTGGTTCATAACTGTAGAAAATTACAGCTATAAAGCAGCAACAGAAAACAAGGTATGATTAGGTGTCATCACTACATGAAGGACTTTATTACAGGGTTTAGACAACACTAGTTCAGACAAAGAAGGCCCCATGGTACCAGCTTTCACAAGGTTCAGTTTCGTTCAGAGCCCTGGATGAGCTTCAAAGTCTCCTTTGAGAAGGAGAGGGAGGAATCTCTGCAGCATGGGAAGTCATGACCATCCCAACACACATCAATTCCAGCAACCTTCAGAGAACCACTGGAACAAAAGAGAAGAACATAAAACCTCATGAAAGTACATTCTGAGATCCACTGATTCGAGGATTTGTCAGGGTGCACCTGACACGGGGTTCCTGCCTCGCCTTG
Organism: Grammomys surdaster; assembly: GCF_004785775.1. Taxonomy (NCBI): domain Eukaryota; kingdom Metazoa; phylum Chordata; class Mammalia; order Rodentia; family Muridae; genus Grammomys; species Grammomys surdaster. Next base: position 2,881,827 of record NW_021604676.1, on the reverse strand, counting down.
GTTGCACCTGGAGACACACTGAAGCCATGATATTAGGGGGAGACTTTTGGACTTTAGCACAACTGTGTTTTATCATCTCTCATTCGAATATACTATCTGTTATATCATCTGTCACGTAAATTAGTTTCACTGTGTTGCTTTTGTGTATATAATGACAAATGAATGAAAGGCAATTATAATTAAACTTTAAAATATCACAATAATACCTACTTCCGCATCCTGTAGGTGGCTGAAATTCATGATCTTATTCTATTTAGGTGACTTATTCTTATTTGGGTGACCTCTTAAAACAGTGGTTCTCAACTTCCTTAACGCTGCAACCTGGTAATACAGTTCCTCATGTTGTAGTTACCCCCAAGCATAAAAGTATTCTCTTTGCTATTTCATAACTGTAATTTTGCTACTGTTATAAATCATAATATAAATATCTGATACACAGGATATCTGATGTGCAACATCTGTGAAAGGGTCATTTGACCCTCAAAGGGGTCATGCCCCACACTTTGAGAAACTCTGTGAAAGAACAAAGATTCAGTGGTCAAAGAAAATAGATTTTCCCAACAGAACCTCTTCATGAATTTTAAGTTCTCTATAGAAGAATTCTGTGATCAATATCAGAAATAAGTATAATAATATATCTCATATATATTCCAGCTTTATAATGGCTGAATCAACTGAATTTTAGCTATCTATTGAAGAACTAAAGAAGGATACATAAAATTCTCCTGTAAATCTATTTGCTCTTACTGACACAAAATAAGCAATTTCTAGGGTCAGAGTATTGGATTTAGCCATGTCTCCTCAATCTCAGGATGGAAATATTGGTTCCCAAGCGAACTAATAATGCAAGATCAAGAACAGTGTCATCCTAAGCATTTGTACTCAATGGAGGTTGTTTAAAAAGTAACACGTCTGATTATTGTTTTTTAAGAAAATCTTCAATGATAACTATTCTGTAAGAGCAGAAGCCCGGAAACTTCTGAATGGGTCACTGAGAAGGACACTACCTTCTCAGTGCTAGCCCTACTTGTCAATTCACACTGCCAGGATATGACAGAAGTGAAAGATTCTATGCAGTTTGACATGAGGTTAAATGCAGTCCTTCCAGATTAACAGCCTGGGAAGAGATTTATTAACTCTCAGTCCCTCTATTGATTCATCCTGGAAGTGAAAATAACAATATGTCTTTGTAGAAGTCTTATATGATATTTACAAAAGCTGTTGGAATTACTCCAATTATCTGATAGAACAGTTGTTAACATTATTATTATATAATTACAAAAATTTATGTTACTAATTTCTAATATTTAATGTATCTACCATATTATCGCATACACTCTTTGATCTGTTCAATGTAATAAATCAGATGCAAATTCACAGCAAGCATGCTAAGATATACTACTCCCATATATAATACATTTTGATTAAGACAATTGACATTCAATTCAATAAATCATCACTATATCTTTCCCATTTAAAGGTCAACAGCTGTATAAATATTTCAAAGAGCAAGCAGACTGGTTCCTCACAGATGAGTATTTATGCAAGCTTTATGCTGCATCTTCTTTAGCTTAAGTTTTCCTCCCATATTTCCTAGAGCATACATTCAGTGGAATTATATTAAATTAAATATTAAAATCATGCCATAAGGGAATGAGTGGTAAATGATAGCAGACATTCACGAATGAAGTCCTGAAGAAGTACATCTGTTTCTCTGCAGGCCTTGAAAATGCTGTTTAAACACAGACCTAAAACTTAGGCAAACGGAGCGCTAAACTACCTTGTATTATAACATCTAAGTGAGTCCACCACTTTCTGGACAATGTTAAGGTTAGAGCCATTCCGTATCATTTTAAAAGTCAGAGAAATCTTGGCCCCTAAATCAAAACCCTCAAAGAGTAGAAATTTTGTCTAATGAAAATAAGATTCCTATTTTGACTTCAACATTAACCTATGATCAACTTCCATTTCACAGTGAAATGAATACATATTGAGTGAAGAATTTTAAAAGCAAATGCCAGACTCTGTACACCCAGTGGGTTACAGATGGAGAAACGCGGTGGCAGAGAGCCACTCTACTTCCTTTAAAGTCCAAAAAGCATTTGGAAGGAAACCCCAGAAGAAAAGACGTCTGACAGACAAATTCTCTGGGGTTTCCAGCGGCCTCGTTTGCCAAGACCCCATTGCTTGTTAATAAAGTTCAACAAAGAGACTTTATGAACACTGATTTCTCGGAGTAAAGCATGCATTAAAGAGCTTTATAATGCACTTGAAGTTTCCTGTCATCTGTCCTTCCCTACTTCACAAATCCAAAGAATCAGGACTTAGAATCACAACCATGAGGTGCCATTTGCTGTGTGTATCATTAATGGGATACTGCACCCAAGCCAGACCAGAGCTTAGCCTCAGCAACAGAAAAGATGCTCAACTCTTAGGATAGCATTTCAGGTTCTTCACTGTTTCTCTTCTGGTACAAGGGAGAGGAAGAGGGAGACAAAACATTATACACTGTATCAATTAACTCAGTATAAACACCACTATGGAGAAGGAATGAAAAACTAGGCCCCAATTTCTCTGATTGTCACAACAATAGCCACAAAAGGAGAAAAGGGAAACAAACTTTGGACTCCTATTGCACTGAGACTTAAAAATAAGTAGTATATGAAAATTAACACGAAAACTCACAAATTCTAGTTTAAAATGTACCTAATAATACATGACAATAATAGCAATATATTTAATAAACCTAAATATATTTTCCCCAAAAAGGGAAGAACAAAAGCAATTATCATTTAAACCATGGAAGTCTGCTGTACCCATCAAACACAAACTATTTGTTTCTATAAACACTTTAATGAAGGTTTGAAAAGTTAGGTCCACTAAATAACAGAAAGAAAAAAATAAGACAACCCTGAGACCACTAAGGAGCTCAACCCAGGCTCACAAAAATGATACATTTAAGATAGAGATATTTTCATCTATTTAACCACACATGATAAGAATTTCTAGGTTGATGTAGGATAATGAATGGGGCCAGTAAACATGTCTCCTACAAATGCGGGCTGGCAAGAGGGGAGATAAAGTGTGTTGCAGTACACACCAAGTATATACAGCATTAATATACAAAAACTAAGACAGTGTCTAATCTCAGTTCAAGCTAAAATCACAAAATAGAGCAAGCTTTAGAATAATCATTCTCAACTGTTTTCTTTTAGGATTCCTTCCCAGCTGCGACATCTATGACTCAGAGCAATGACTAGCTTGGAAAGATATCCTATCTGTAAGGATACAATAATGGTACTCACATATTAGCAGTAACAACAACTGTCTAAGTGGACTTGCAGCCCATTGAACAGAAAGAAAATCATGCCTGGTGCTGAAAATCTAGACAACTAGGTAAAGCTAGTGGCGTCATGGATCTCAGAAAAGAACCTCCTACATATCACCTTACATATCACCAGCATAATTCTTAACTGCATTCTAAAACATATCCTAATACCTACACATAAGTGTAGTTCTCACCTCCCCCAACCCACATACACATTAAAGAAGCTTCTCCACACCAAATGCAAACCATCATAAAAAAAAAACACAGCATCTACAACATAACCCCTGCACCTTCAGGAAATGTATCACAAGGGGGAACAGAAAGACTGTGAGACCCAGAAGGCCAAGAAGTCTGCTGTCAAGCTATGTCTCCTAGAAATGGCTGCCTAGAGCAATGTCAATGTCAATAGACATGCTAAAGAAGAAAGGGGTGGGGAAATCACACAGGGCAAGATAACTAGATACAAAACAGGCAACCAATGACTGTCTAGACAGGAGAAGTAGCTCCTCCCATGGATGAACTCCTAACTGGTTATCCGATGCAAAGCAGTCAGACCTGAAACTCACCTACACATAAACAACAATGAAGTCAACAGCTTGTACTTATGTATTCGTATATCTACACACACACACACACACACACACACACACAAACACATACTTAACTGTATTAGTGAAAATAAAAAGAGCTCATCGTCGATTGAGAGGAATAATGGGGGAACATGGGAAGGGCCAGATGGGGGAAAGGGAATGGGAAAATATAGGAATTATATTTTAATTGAAATATATTCTAAAAAAGAAATAACTCTCCATATTTTGTTCCATTAACTCTGCTCATCCTACTCTGACCAGAAATGCATTCTTTCCTATTCAAATTTTATTTGACCTTCAAATATACCACCTCCATAAGAACTGCTATCCCCACGTACCTAATTTGAACAAGCTTATGGATCTATGTTCTTTACTGTAATTGCAGGGGCTGGAGAGATAGCTTAGCAACTTAAAACATTTGTTTCTCTACAAAAGATCTAAGTTTGTTTCCCAGCATCCACAGAGGCAGCTCACAGCCATTTGTAACTCCAGCTCCAGGGAATCAGATACCCTTGCCTATAACTCAGCTTGTACCTGCACTCACATGCACAAATGTGTCACCACACTGACACATGTACAAATAATTAAAATTATAAAACTGATAAAAAAAACTTCAATTGCAAGAAAAAATGGAAAATGATTGCTTAAATTCAAAGCAGAATAGAGAAGTTATAGTTTAAAGAACAGAGCAATGCAGAATGAAAATTGAACCTTGGAGGGCTGGAGAAATCCACTAAGAGCCCTGGCTGCTCTTGCAGGAGACCTATGTTCAGTTCCCAGCACATACTTGATAGTTCACAAGAGTCTTTAGCTACCTGTATTGAGGGAATTTCACACCTTCTTCTGGCTTCTGTGTACACCAAGCATGTACCTGATACGATACATACATGCATGAAGGATAACCACACATACATAGAAATTTAAAATAAATCTTTAAAAACGTAGTCTTGGGACAAAAGCTCTAGATGTAATGGTCCTCCCCACGCTGTATCAGAAAGCCGGACCTCATTCTTCCTTCTATCACAAAACTGCAATGACTAGAGAAGGAGGTATTTCTAGAATAGGAAAGCAACCAGAAGTTCCATGAAAATCACGATTAGAACTTAGAGTTACTGTATGTTAATTATCCCTCTTCACATTCCCTCCTTTACTTTATTCTAGTTTCTCCTTTATCTCTTTATAAACTGATACTCTATTTTCCTGTCATTGGCAGATTCCCACCTCCTGGACTCTTGCTAGGTACTTTACCTCTGCAGGGTTTTGGACTGAAAGAAACATGTTACTTGCAGGCAAGATATATTTGTGTAATAGTGGCACACTGAATGATAGAGAAGAAACCAACCACTTTCTGCTTGGTTGTAACGCCCACTGCAAGGGATAAAACTCATTCCTGACACTGCTAAAATGGCCAAGAACCTGAGACTAGAGATGTTAGGGGCCTAGGGGAAAACTTACTACTATTATCCTGCTAAATAAATATAAAAATAAAATAGCTCCTAATGACATATTGCTATATGCATAGATCAGGGCATCGTTCAACCTTCATCAGAGAAGCTTCTTCTTACAATGGATTGTAATTAACACAGAGACCCACAACTTTACAATGTGCAGGGAGTAAGAGACTTTGGCATACTCCGTTCTAAATGGGATGTTGTACTCAAACTTGTGCCCTCAAGGCTCAGGGATCCAAGTGGAAGAGGGGGCACAGGGATTGTAAGAGCCAGAGGTGATGGATAGCTCCAAGGAAACAGCATCTTCTAGACACAGTATTTATGAACACATAGAGATTGTGACAGCAAGCACAAGACCTGCACAGGTTCAAGCCAGATAGAGTCTGAGGACTAAGAAGAGAAATGGTCATAAAGTTCTACTCAAGAAGCTATTTGCAATTGATGCCTGCTGAGAACAAGAAAACCAGTTTTCTACAAAGGAGTGTCACTGGGCGTATCACCACTCCAGGACAGGCCCCATGCCCAGGAGTTGTTGATAATACAAAACAGATTCTTTGTCTGTCTGTCTGTCTGTCTTCTTTCTTTCTTTTTCTTCTTCCTCTTCTTCTCCTTCTTCTCCTTCTTCTCCTTCTTCTCCCCCTCCCCTCCCCCTCCCCCTCTCCCCCTCTCCCCCTTCTCCTTCTTCTTCTCCTTCTCCATTGTTGTTGTTATTGTTGTTTATTTGTTGGTTGCTGCTTTGGTCTCTCTGTGGTGAGGGGAGCAGGGAGGGAGAGAAGGAGAAATATAGAATTGGATGGATTAGAGAAGTGGGAAGCTATTGGAGGAGTTTGGAAAGGGGAAAGAATATGATCAAAATATATTGTATAAAGGAGACTTTAAATTTAAAAAGAAAATGTAAAAAGAACCCACAGCTGACCCCTCTACAACTATGCAGAAATGACAGAACAGCTTTTAAGAGTCTTTATTAATACAGTGCATTCAAATCAGAGCTTTTATATACTAGGCAAGGGCTCTACCACTGAGCTACACAAAAGCCTTCTAAATTTATTTCTCTAATGGGTGTCTCTAATTTCTGGACATTAACATAAATTATGAATTTGTGAATAAATTAAAATTTATTCATAGGCCTGAGTAATTTAAAAAGTCTCCATGTAGGACTATTTTTAAATAGCTTTATTTTAGAATTAATGATTTGAGGACAAGATTCACTAATTAATATTTACATAAGAAAATAACATCAAAATGAGTTATAAAAATGGTTCTACCTAACAGAAGAAATTAAACAGTCTTGAGTATTAATTTTGGACTGAATTCTGATTATTTTGGAAAAGGAAGAGTGCTCAAATGGAAAGATGGCAAGCTTCTGATGCCTTAACAATTTCCTGCCAGCTAAATGATTACGAAAACCAGAAACATGGAAAAACAGAAACATCTTGAACAAGCTCATCATGCTACTTCCATGTGATTATCCACTAAGGATCCCCAAAACAAACTGTCCTGAACACAAGCGGCAATTCCATGCCGAGGACAGTTAGAAGACAAATGTGTATAAAGGAATTCTTCTATACCTACATGTTTAAGTGTAGCGCAATCAAATAGAATATTTCCAGGGATTAAATTTTCTCAGCTAGGCAGCTGGACAGGACTATTTGCCTCTCCTACATAGATTAACAATTGCCAGGCTACTAGAAGGAAACCAGAATTCTAAAAGCTGCTTTTGTTCTTAGGACTTTAACCAGGCTGGCCAAAAACTTTCAAATCCAGAATCCAGTTAAAATGATCCATATATGTGATCTGATTTTGCCTCTCAAACACCACAGGTCACCTGCAAATTACCCATGACGTTTCTGGGTCCATGAAGTCTGGACTCCTGGTTGACTAGAAAAAAATAAAAAGAAATAAAACTAAAAGCTACGTGTGTAAAGGGAAGAAACAGAAGAAAGGGTCAGAGAAAGTTATAGCACAGAGTGAATAACCATAAAGCCAGAAGACTTGGAGGAGCTTGAAGCTGATGAGAAAAAAAAATCACAGCGTAGGGGGAAGGAAGGATATGAAAGCCATCTGGAATCAGAGAGAGTAAGGAATCCAGGAGCCAACAGAAATCCAAGGACAGAAAGTATTGAAGATTGAAGAGAACAGGAAATTTATTGGAAACCCAGTTGTTTTTCCTTTTTTTATCCAACGCAATTCTATTCCAGACTGAATTCTACTCTCAACCTCAGGGAGGGCAGAAGGGAAGTAAAAATTCACAGTAGTCTTTCCCCAGCCTGCACTCGCATGAGCAAGAGCCAAGAGCTCCGAAAGGGCACAGGAAAGGAACCGTGATGTGAGCACAGTTGGTAGCATAGTGGCAGCAGCAGCAGCCAGCAGAGTTTACCAAGACGGGGCGGGGCTAGGGAAAAACAAAGACAGCCGGGAGCCAACCCAAGTGCTGCTGAGTCAGAGCTTCCAGAAGACTCAATAAACTCTTCAAGTGAATCCTCTTATGGCTATAGTGGAAACATGCCCGCAAACTGAACGTTCTGGAAGTAGAACTTCCTGAGTTCCCAAACCTAACTCTGCTATTCGCTAGCTGCTGGCTATGAGCAACTTATTTAATCACTGTGTGCCATACCCATGAAATCTACAAAACAGACTACTGTGACGATTAAATAAACAATCAGGAAGCACCTGGAACTTACTTAGCATCCAACAGTGGTAGCTATAAAAAGTGCTTGAAACACGAAGTCCATACCAAATAATATGGTTTGATTAAATAAGATGAAGAGGATACAGAATTATTACACATTTTTCTTTATAAAACACCAAGAAGCACATTCCCTAATAGAACAGAAACTAAAACACAGTCCAGGGTGTCTACTCTTGTTTCTGCATGTACATGCCAGGCATGCTCATTCAGGAATCAAGTGTGATCAGATTTAACCTAAAGGTTTTTGAAAAGTCACAGTGTAAGAATGGAGAAATCATTTCCTGTGGGTGTACGGATAAGTATTTAGAACACATTGAGAAAGTATACTGGTTTAAGAAAGTGGCATTAGTAGGCTCTTCTCTATGATCCATGGCCTCACTAGCAACTGGTAGGCTGGGTAGGCTTAGAGTAGAGATGAATTCCTCCCTATTGAGTCCAATTAGACAGCTGTTGGCTAACCCTAAGATGTGTCACTATTGCACTCTTGGGGATAGCTTGCTGAACTGTCGTTCATTGCTGTGGTTCACAGGTTTCAGAATAGTTGAAAGGACTACTGATTGCTTTTCTCCCTGGGCAGCTTGCATACACAGCACCCACAGACACTATGAGAGCCAGTCCTCAAGGGGTGAAGCTTTGAGGCCAGATCCAACTCAATTTCTGCAAGTTTTGTATTTAAAGTATGTGGTGTGATCTGTTTTTCCCATTTTCTTTTCATATAACCTGTATCCGACTACCCTGATTCTAGCTCTCATCAAAGAAGCTTCTTTTTGCAGTCAGAGACAATTTCAGAAATCCACAACTGATCAAAATACAGAGACTACTGACCATGGGTGGCCCATCTCCTATCAACACAACCATTACACCTATGGCTCAAGGAATATCACAAAACGGGGCAGAAAGATTTTAAAAGCCAGAGGACCAGGATGTCTGCTCTAATACAGTGCCTTCTCAATATGACAGGGATTCTGTACTCATGTTATCTCAAAAATACAGTCCTTTAAATAAGGCCGTCACTATGGAAATACCAGTTGATGTGCCATGGCAATACAAATGAGGGACATAAAAGCCTCAAACCTAGATGCAGAGCCACAGGCAATTAATGGCTACAGAGAAAGAGAGAAAGAGAGAGAGGGGGGAAAGAGAATGAACTTCACCAGGAACAAGGCACCTGATAGGTTATCCTATCCTAAGGAGTCAGCCATAAACATGTATACATATAAGCTACATTTAATGTCCTCAGTCAGTTTTACTTACACATATGTATATACATAGATTTACATGCAGCAACAATTAAAGGAGAGGATGTCACAAATTTTAGAAGGATTTGGAAAAGCACAGGAGTTTTCAGGGAAAAGGAGGGCTAGAAATGATATAGTAGTCATGTATGAAATGCTCAAAAATTTTTAATTAAAAAACATAATAATCCATTTTTCCTAGGAGATGATAGTTCAAAGTCTCAGCATTAAAAAAAAATGAAGCAACTTTTAAAGTAAGCAAATTCTTTATTTGAAATACATTTATTTTTCCAAACAACATTTATTTAAATATAAAATAATAAAGCACATGAACATCATTAAAGAATTTTGGAGTGGTGAAGATGATACATATGACTGAAAATAGTCTCTCTAACAGTCAATTTAAACAAAATTAAATTCAAAATTAAATTCACCTAAAGGTACCGAGTAATCAAAGTACTGGGTTTTAAGAGATATTTATACCAAAATAACAGACAGAGAATATAAAAGTAGAAAAATTTGTCAGCATAGCACATATATGTGAAGAGATGTAATCATACACATATATCAAAAAGAAGCAACAAGTAGTGTGATGAGAGGGACAGACAGACACACAAAGACAGACAGGCAGGCAGACAGACAGACAGACAGACAGACAGAACTAGAATATATCAAGAGTGGAAATTTCAAAGTAGAAATGTATTTTAAAGGTCGATCAATGAGCAATACATTAGCTGTATAATTTGAAATTCTGGTGTGGGGCTGCACATTAGGATGAAAATTAGTAACAACAAAAATGTATATTTTACAAAACTAGAAGAAATTATCCAAAAGGTTTTGATCGTAAAGAAAAGATAAATGTTTGATATGTTTGTTTATACATGTGTTTAACCATTTAGCACTATAAATTGCATCAAAACACCATATATAACAGATACTTTGAGATTAGGGCTCAATAAAGAGATAAGACTAGTAATATTTGTAGTTGCCATTGTGTAAAAGGCTGCAAAAATCAGAGTAGACATGAAGATAAAGAGCAAAAGGAGACCAACAAAGTAAACCAAGCATCGTGTCAACTAAGAACCTGATTGGCTTAAGGTACCATTGTCTAAAACAATCCCTTCAGGAAAGGAATAATAATATACAGACCCAACTATGTCTATAATTTTTTCTTACAGAGTCTAATGTACAGCCTGAAATTTAGGAGTCATACATGAAGCAAATGGAGCACAGATATGCGTATTGAGATTCAGTATGGAATTCAAAGCAATCCATAAATATCTGTGATATAAATACTCACAGTAATACAATGGACAAATCTAAAAACTAGCTTTAATAATCTCAAAGATATATTTTAATTCAAAATTCTAAAAGCTATAGTTAACATACTGCAGTTTCCTGAGGGAACGTTTTTCCCTTTAAGTAGCTCTCTAAAGATCATCGCATTTCTTTACATGAGAAAGGGAAGAACTATTTATCACTTATTGAAACACAAGGGACTGTTTTTTATCTTTTTTTCCAGAAAAAAAGGAAGTATCAAGATATATACAAATAGATAGCAAACCTTGGCTTTGGAGGAAACCAAGAAAAGAATTGCAGAGCTTTTTATCCACAACCTCTTGATCAAGATAGTGTAAAGACGTCTTTATTGCCTTTAAAGATTTGTATTTTTATTTTATTGCGATGGATCAATGGTTAGGGGCTTGCACCTGTCCAAGTTTCATTCATGTTCCACTGATAAAATATCCTGAAAAAAGTAATTTAAGAGGAGAAATGGGTCGATTTAAGCTTACAACTCCAGGTATAGTTCATCATAGCCGAGACGCCACTGTGGCAAATGCTTGCATCACTATAGTCAACTGCAGAGGTAAACAAATGCACTCAGGCTACTTGCTTCCTTGTGCTTAGCTGCATTTCTCCACTTAGGCCATCCAGGATTTCCTTTCTAAGAGACGGTGGTGCCGACAGCAAGCTGGGTCTTTCATTTAATTATTTAAGACAATAGCCCACTTACATACAGGCTAACCTAATGTAAGAAATTCCTCATTAAGACTCTCTTCTCTGTAATTCTAAGCTACGTCAAGGTGATAATTGAAGCTAACCATATTGTCCAAGCAATTTCAACCAGAGTTTAGATTCCCAGGACCAACATAAATGCCATGTGGCTAAGGATCCTTGTGATCCTAATACTCAGGAGGCAGAGACAGGGGATATCTAAAGCAAGCTAACTAGCAAAACTAGCAAATTTGGTAAGCTTTAGGTTTAAGTAAGAGACCGTGCCTCAATGTATAAGGTAGAGAAAGACCAAGAATGAATGACATTTGATGTTAACCTCTAGCCTCCAAACACTTGTACACATATATACATTGTCATAGGTATACACACACTCAAATACTTTGAGCACACACACATTCACACCATATATGCCTACACATATAGGCACCCATAAAAATTGTGAAACCTAAAACTATAGAATGCAACAAATTAAACTCACCCCAAGTTAGACAAAGTTGAAGAAGGAATTGATACAAAGGAATATAAGAAGGAAATACACATTCTGAAGATAAAAAGGAAAGCATAAAAAATACAGAAAGAAATGTGAACTTGCCACAAGTGTCTAGTTATTAGAATTGCTACACACCACTAACTAAACAAGAGGAAATCGTCTCAATGGATGTGAGTGAGAGTCAAAAAGAGTGTGAAAGATAATTTACCATCAGACAAGAAGTAAGACAAATAGCTGATATTGCTTCTTAAGCTTTCCCTTGTAACTGCCAACTGTAGTGCTGTCATGCATTTAAACTATTTATTTACTATTACTTTATTTAAACTCTTTGTGTGGTATGTGTTTATATTAATATTCACTTGCAGCTATTGTATTATATATACATACCCACACATGCTGAAAGAAGCAATCATCACCTGATCTATAAGAAAACAAGCAAATGGAGACTCATGCATGCTAGACTATCACCCTAATTATTTTGCATTCTCAACCGCTCTTTAACACTTTGTGAGATTATTTCACTGTGTCTCCCATTGTCTCACTAAGCTTCATCCTTCTCAGCCTGCCCAGTACCTAAGCCACCAGCCTGTTGTTCTCTTTTTTAAGTTTTCTTAAAAATTACATATGTTTATTTGTTCATTTACATATATATTTATTTGTTCATTTATTTAGTATCTGTGGGCTGTGTGTGTGTGTGTGTGTGTGTGTGTGTGTGTGTGTGTGTGTCTGTCTGTCTGTCTGTCTAGAGGTCAGAGGAAATTGGTTCCCTCCTTCTATCAGTTGGGTCCCAGGACTGCTTGCAGCTGCCTTTACCCGCTAAGCCATCTTACCAGCCTTCAGAACAGTAGGTTCTCAATGAAGAAGAAACTGAAGTGAACAGCCCTGGCTGAAGAAAAGTGGTTTCCACTACAAGACTGGATATAGATAAATCAGTGGGAAACAAGGGAAAGGGAAAATATATGCATAAATATGCATTGACAGTGAGTGAATAAATACATTTCATAACTATTCCATGTGGAGAATAAATGCATACAATCACAAGTACCAAAGACAAAAACGGCAGTGGAGTTAAGTGTTGCAGCTTCACTTTTAATAAGTTATAACACCGATCATAATTATATTTTAGCAAGTCAAGGTTAGATGTTGACATAGTTAACCACTAGGAACAAAATACAAACAGAATATAACTGACATGTTAATTCAGTGGGGAAATTAAAAATACAAACCAGAAAAAGAAAAAAGAAGGAAAGAAATGGAACAAGTTAACAAGAAACATACAAAATAAATAGAAAGCAGTGAGGTTGTTTCTTTTTCTAAAACTTCATCGTTAGTCCTCTCAAGTTCCTTATGAAGCATTCTAAAGCTACATGGTCACCAATAAAATGTATAAAGTTTATATTACCCTTTCATTAAATTTAAGCAGAAGTATCAGATATAGAGTTTAAAATGTGTTAGCACTAAACTTTACTAGTCTGATTGACTTAAGAGATTACTTCTAATGCATAAGGATATTTTATATTTCATACATACAGTGAAATTTCACAAAGGAGGCAGGCTAGTCTATGTATAAAATCACTTAGTAAGACGCACAGACTACTGTGATATGTTGGGTATGGGAAAATGGAGAAAGGAGAAGGAGAACTTGTTTTCTCACCTGTTATTATTTAGCATGGAATTCTTTCACATAGAGAAGTTTCTATCAATCCCAACTGCAACCACATTAGCTCCTAACACATCTCCTGGCCCTATATGTCATTTAGCTACCAAATTCTACAACGAATAAACGGAAACGTTCCCTGTGGTTTATTTACAGCATTCAAATTTCATTCATTTCATTTCATTTTTCTTGACCAGCAAATCCTACCTGGGGGCTATGTAATGGAAAGATGATTCCCAAACAATGACGACACCCACTGGATGCTGGTGCTAAGACAAGTCTCAACAGATAGCCAGCCTGTCGTCGTTCTCATTAAATTTGAACTCTTTTAACAATTACATATTATATACTATAATGTGCTAATCCTTGTTTTAAGACCGTTTCCCAACTATGTGATGCTTGGCTTATTCTCTGCAAAGGTGTGTTTGGAGCCCAGTCCTAGCAGAAAGCGGCTATCATCTTTGCAGCCATCTCGGACAATATACCCTGACAAGAGACTTGTTTTCAACAGCATACAACAGCTGAGCACACTCTGATAAACATCTTGCTTCTCTCACATATCTTGTTTTGCTGTTTAGTGCCCCCAGCTGCAAGGCGCACGTGGTCTCCACACTGCTAGCCACACATGATTTCCGGTATCCGTGCTGCTAGGCGCACGTGATATCCACGCTGCAAGGCACATGACATAGTGCCTTCAACTGTGCTTTTCCACGAGGGCAAGGCACGTGGTAAAGGGTATAACTAACCAGGATTTCCCTTCAATAAGAGAGACTTGATCAGACTCTCTGTCTTGTCTCCATTCTTCGTGTCTCTTGCCCCTCCATCCCCACTCTCTCTCTTGCTAGACCCTGTTGACTGACCCGAAAGGACCGGGACAGAGTGTCCCCTAAACATGGAACAAACGGGTCGTTACAAAGGTGAGCAGTCATTCATTTGTTTAGAAAGTATGTACTTATCATCAAAACTAATCAGACATTTTGTTGGGTGAAGTAAATCCACTCATGGGTTGTTTGCTGGTCTTGTTGGCCTTAACGTATGTCAGAGAGTTATGTGCCAAATAATTGTCAAATAAATAGATAATCCATATTACAATACAGTAGGTCACTGTACAGTAAGCTCAGAACAAAAGTCAATAAGAAGAGTTTGTGAGAAAGTAACATTTAAATTGAACACTGACGATTGAATAGAAGCTGATTAATTGAGAAATATCTTCTAAGATGGATGAGAAAAGCAGAGAGAGCATAGTTTATAGAGACCTCAAAGAAGGCCACTGTGGCGTACGTCACACACACACACACACACACACAAAGACAAGAATAAAAGTGAATAGCTTAAGATGTGATGAATAAAGGACTGCTGGAGGGTTCGGAGACCCCATTTGTGTTTGTCTATTTCTAAAAACAATGGAATTCACAGGTAGTTGTGAAACAGGGTAACGTTTACTGGAAATACAGAATTTCTGAACTGTGTATACAGAGGGCTGAAGAAGGAAAACAAATTAACAAGAGAAAGGCACAGTCTCATCATACAGAGGTCACATATAGCTATTTTAAAACGGTAGTGCTGATGAACTTGGGAAATAGATACACTTGAAAGGATTTAAAGAATAAAATTCCAGGCCTCTATAATGCTTTGAAAATAATGGAATGGAGCCTTCTGTTTGGAGCTTGTGGGGTGAGCTGTAAGGAGACAACAACAGAAAATCTTGAAGAAAGACCACATTACTTAGTGTATTACTAAGGGTTTTGATTGTGATGATAAAATACCATGACTAAAGTCAGCTTGAGGAGGGAAGGACTTATTTTAGCTTATACTTCCATATCCTAGTCTAGTACTGAAGGAAGTTTAGGGTAGAGATCAAGGCAGGGACCAGGAGTCAGAGACAATGACGATCGCTGCTTACTGGCTTGATTTTTGTGGCTTGCTCAGATGACTTTCTTGTAGCACCCAGAACCACCTGCTCAGGGATAGCTCTGCCTACAGTAAGCTGAGCCATTCCACATCAATCATAAATTAAAAAAAAAGAGGCTGATCTAGGGGGTACATTTTCTAAATTGAGGGTTCCTCTCCTTACATGACTTTCAGAATGTATGAAAATTAAGTTTCTGGGAGGACTTCTGTGTGCAGACCAGGGATGATTATCCACAGAAACTAGGCAGCAGAGAAAGAGAGAACATAGATGCAAGTTGGAAATGTTGAGTATCAAATTCTGTTGAGATATCCAAGCACAGACAAACGCTCAGAAGAGAGAAGAAAATATAAACCCAAGAACTGGGATACAAATAATAACCAGGACTATGAGAAGAGATAAGCTGTAGGACAGGCAGGCATCATGACCCAGAGAGAAGCCACTTAACCCAGCAAGGACACAGGGAAAAGAGACCTGGACCAAATAAAAGCTTTGTAAGATATAATTGAGGGACGAATGGAAGTGTCCCAGACAGAAGAGTTGGCAGGTGTTAAGGTGATTTAGAGAGCCTTCCAGAAAAGCACATGGGAGTCTGAAAGCTGTGTCCTTATATTGCCTCAGCAGTAATCCTAGAAGTTTTCATTTTCCCCATTTCTTCCACTTAATAGGTGAAGCAAATGCTATCCCCTGGCATTCTCCTCCTCTTCACCATCCACAAATCAGAACACTGGGGCATCCACACCACTCTAAGAATCACCCAAGCATGTGAAGAAAAAGTCATGTGATTGCATCCTGAAAGGTAAATGTTAGGGCATCTTGGTTGTGTAAGACAAACTGACCACTACAGAATTTTGACAACATTCCAGGAAGTTCAAACCAGACTACGTGGAAATCAGCCGAGTAGACATGAAAGGAGACTTCACCATTGTCACCATCAGGTTTGAGCAGAGGGTCCTGGTCAACCCTTCTTGCCTTCTTATTAGTATTACTTATAGAAAATACCGGATTCATTGTGGCTCTTGCACATGTGCATATTGTATGCCGCGATCGGCTTCACAGCCTCAGCACCCCCACTCATCAGCTCCTTCCCTGATGCTTCATGTCTCCTAACCCTCCCCTTTCTACTCTCAATATTTACTTCCCTTCCTTGGGCAACAGAATACAGGCAATATTAGTTGTTTGGGCTCTGGCTTATTTCCAGGTATCTACCTACAAATGTCTTGATTTTATTCATCTTTCTAAATAATAAACCATTGGGTAATATGCCATATCTTCCGTATTGTATCCATCCATCTGTTGATGGGCAGTGAGCCCATTCTAGGACTCAGCTCTTGCAAATAGGTCCAGTCATACTCTAATTAATGGGTAGCAAACTATGTATAAAACCACCCACGAATGCTAAATCCCACTTGCGGATCAAAGGCTTCGATTTCACATGTGAGAACACTGAACTGAGACCACACGATAAGAATATGAATAGCTACAGTTAAATTGTTGGTGTAACATCACATAGCAAAGCTAGGCTAGCCCACTGAAATACAAAATTGACGGGAACAACACTGTTCACAAGGTGAACAGGCACCTAGAATTAAAAAGGCTAATACCTAAGGCTCTACAAAGCCCTTGACTCTTAACAGGTTTCAACATTTAGGTATCGATCATTACTGTCATTTCGTGTTATGTTTAAAGTTTAAGCTTTTATGGGAAAAGGAAATTTCTTAATATGTATGCTCACTTAACAGGCACATTTGTTGATAGTACATGGAATCATAAAATACATAAACACTGAGCTGGTTATTGCCTTTACACAGCTCTCAGGATAATGCAGGAATAATTTTATTCTGTCATGGTTTTATTCAAGTTTGCTTAACTTTTGTTAATGCAAAAACACTGTAGCGATAGTCAATGCTCTAACATACCATGTGATTTTAATCGTAGTATGCCTTCCGAGTGTGCCCTAGCTTCAACCTCTTTCTACCACACAAGGTGACTTGTTTGTAGTCTGTTACACATTACAAGGAAGAAAGTGAGAACAAAGGCACCACCCTTCCAAGAACACACACAGACAGGATCACTCCTGTTGGTGAGCTGCAAAGGCCTGGGGTAGGGAAACTGCTAGGCACGCAAGGATGAGCCTACTGTTCACAGCAGAGAGGATGCAAAGCTTTTCAGCTACAGACACACACACTGACAATAGAATGGGCCTCAGGCAGGGCCCTGGCTTACAGAGGTGACACAAACAAAGGGGATGAGGGTGAGGTTGATGGGGGTGGGGACGCCCTAGGCCGCGAGGTGGTACCTGCGCCGGGTCCAGCGCCACTGCCACTGAGTCTCCGCTCCAGAGATGCTCGCGGAGAAGCTGCTGGTAGTTGAGGCAGTGCTTCGCAGCAGACGGTAGATTCCCCATGGCAGTAGCCTAGGTGCTGCGGGCGATGCTGGATCCCGCAACCCGAGACGCGAGCCGGGTGGAAGCCGGGAGCGCGTCTCGCGGATGCCCGGGGTCCGAGCTGCACTGCGGCGGCGCGGTTCCTGGGCAACGCCCAGGCACGGATGCAGGGGTTACCTGAGTCCCGCGCCGAGACCCAGATCCTGGATGGGGACAGTTAATTGAGGCAGGGTGGCATTTTTTTCTCTCTCTCTCTCTTCCGGTAGATCATGGAGCTCTCAGGACTGATTCTCTGCAGGTGCTCACCTACCAACCCCTCGCCTGAGTCAGAGTTCTGGGACAGGACCCAGGCCTCTGATGGGAAGAAGCATAGGGCTCTCTACAGACATTCTTTCCTTCCCAACCACAAGCCTGTAGGGTTGGCACTATGAATCTGTTTGAGTTTATGTCTCCTGTCAAAACTCTATTTTGCAGTACTAAAAAGCATAAATCCAAAAATTAGGGGGGATATCAGAGGTAAACAGCAAACCAAGAAGTTGTCAGTAAAACCGATGGTGCAAGATAAATGTTGAAATGCTGAATTCTTTTTCGCTGTTTTACATTTATTGATTTTAATGGTTGTCTCCTTCCACAGTCTTATGGGAGTCAGGGCTAGAATTCAGCTGTCTGCTTCGGCCTCACCACAAGCCCCTTTACCATCCCCCTGGGTATGAAGAACTGTTTCTTTTAAAGAAACTGGGCAATAACTAAATCCCTACAGGTTTTCCTTTCATTCAAACAAAAACAACCTGTCAGAAATTAGAATTAATTATAAATTAAATAGATTTCAATTTATAATTGTCATAAAATATTTATAAATAATATAAATAAATATATTCATATGTCTATACATAAATATATGTTGAATTTATATATTATAAATTATTAGATTTATATGGTATCCTTGGATCCAGACAACCTTCTGCTTCATTCCACCTACTTCATAAGCACGCTTAGACTGCAGCACTCAAATGTTCTTCAGTGTGAAGTCTGTAGCTTGCAGCTAATTATACACAAGCATCAAGAATAGTCTTGTGCAGGGTGCCTGCAGTCTCCTGGAGACCCAGGTAGATGTCTTTGGTCAAGATGCTAGCTGGCCCTACTATTTCCACACTAGTAGGAATCAAGACCGCACAGGTGCACATGCTTGCACAAGTATACAACGATTAACTTCTAAAACCTAATATGAACAGATTTTGAAGAGATTCATCATCAGATTGGATAAAGAATATTTTTATTTTGTTTTGTTTTTGAGAATTTCATACAAGATATTTTGAACACATTCACTCCCTGTACCCTAAATCCCCCCAAGCTCCTGCTGCATCCCTTCTATCCAAGTTTAAGATATCTTTTGACATTATCCTTTCCCCATCAAGTCCAGTTTGTGATGTCCATCTAGTCTTTGGAAAGGGAACTGCTCTGGTGTGTATGCGTGCGCGTGAGCGGCTGACTCTCTCTCTCAGAGCAGCTATCACATACTAAGCTACTCAGCTACTGGCGGGATTTCGTAGCCACTTTCCCCGCTCTACCCCAGGGTTTTGTCTCGCTGGAGTTTGTGGTGGTCTTGTGCATGCTGTTAACAGATGCTATGAGTTTGTCTTTGCAATTGCCCTGTGGTACCTGGAAAACATTATTTCCTTGATGTTATCCTTCACCTGGGGTTCTTACTGTCTTAATCCTCTCTCTTCCCTGAGCCCTGGGGGTTGGAGTGTGATATGTATGTCCCATTTAGAGTTAAGCACTGAACCATCTTGTTTTCTGTATACAAGCTTAAAGAGACCTAGGTACCACAGAGCTTTGAGGCACATGGTGTAGTTCTCTCTCCTCACTGGGTAGGTTAACTTGGAGTCTCAGCTCTGAAGAGAATGCTCTGTGGTTACATGTGTTTATAGTTCTTTTGGCATCCATGTAGGTGGCTCACACCCACCTATATCGTCTAACCCCAGGGGGATCTGACTCTTCTAGCATCTGGAAACCCCTACTGACATGCACATACACATAAAATGAGTTCTTCATTTTATTTTGTCTTTTCATTTAAGAAAACATAAAATAGATTTATTCAAGTTGCAAATAATAATAAAAATAAGAATAAACTTGGATTTCAAACCTAGTGTCCTGGAGCATGGCTATAATTATATTGAGAATGTAACCCACTTGCAGCATAGAGCAGTTAGTAAGGAAGACAGATACTTCAGTAGTTTGAAACGCATAGAATATTTTATTTACTTTCATGCTTCTAAGGAACTAGATGAGAAAAGTAACAGCTATAGTAATCTATACTCAACTCATATTTATCCAATAATTTCTATATACTATGCATTAGCTTAAAACTTTTTCATGTGCTAATTCATGCAATCTTAGTAACAGCCTCCTCTTATAGGCTTCTTTAATACAGCCATTTGGAATGTGGAGACTGAGAGTTAAAAATCACCAACCATAAGTGACCAAGCGATCAACATATCTACTGACTCAGCTGTCTACAGACCCAGTCAGAACCAAAGCAACCATCTCTCTGGTGACTCAGCTGTCTGCAAACTCAGTCTTGACCAACGTGATAGAGCTAGCCAGTGATTCAGCTGTTGTATAGATTTCCCATGACCAAAGTGACCCATCCATCCAGTGACTCAGTTGTCTATAGACCCAGTCATGACATAAATGATAGATCCACCCAATGATTCAGTTGTCTATAGATCCAGTCATGACATAAATGATAGATCCATCCAGTGACTCAGTTGTCTATAGACCCGGTCATGACATAAATGATAGATCCACCCAATGATTCAGTTGCCTATAGATCCAGTCATGACATAAATGATAGATCCATCCAGTGACTCAGTTGTCTATAGACCCAGTCATGACATAAATGATAGATCCACCCAGTGACTCAGTTGTCTATAGACCCAGTTATTTGGCACCAAAGCTCTGCTGCTTGCAGCTTATGTAGACTACCCTTGTAATAGAGCAGAAGAATTACTACCTGATACCACCTCCCTCATTATTTGATAGACAGATTAATTAGAACATGTCTCTCACACACAATAGGAAAAATGGATTTATCTATTTAAACTATAACATCTATGAAATTCTTGACAGTATAGGCTATGACACTTTATGAACAAATTAGTTAATGTTTAAAATAATATCAAAGCCAATAATTCTAAAATATCATCAATGTGCTTAACTTTACTTACCTCCTTCTTTTGTCATTAATTTAAGTACCTGCCCCATGCTTTTATTTTCAAAAGATTTATCTATGCCAGGCAGTGGTGACACATACCTTTAATCCGAAATGGGGACACTGAGGAGTCAGAGGCAGGTGGAACTCTGTGAGTTCAGGGCCAGCCTGGTCTATAGAGTGAGTTCCAGGACAGCAAAAACTATACAGAGAAAGCCTGTCTCAAAAACTGTGTGTGTGTGTGTGTGTGTATATGTGTGTGTGTGTGTGTGTCCATGTGCATATTTGAGTGTTTTGCCTGTATGGTCATAAATGCAATATATATATATATATATATATATATATATATATATATATATATATATATGTGTGTGTGTGTGTGTGTGTGTGTGTGTGTGTGTGTGTGTGTGTGTGTACATAGTGCCTGCAGAGGAGCACAGTTACTCGGAACTGACTATGAGAGTGCAGGAAACTGAACACTGCTCATCTGAGAGAGCAGCAAGTGTGCTTTAACGACAAAACTATATCTCCAGCCCTCTCCCCATCTCTATGCTGTTTCATATTGCCTTGAACCAGAATGGAAAGATGGCCTTGAACCAGATGGAAAGATGAGAATAGAGACATGAGAAGGAAGAAATCCTTGACCTAGAAGTCTGGATAAAGCCTCTTGCCAGATGACAAGAGTAATCATAATCCCAGCATAGTTAACATTTGCTCAAAGGCCTTCTTCCTTTCTCACCTCTAAGCCTGCAGTTTACCAAGAATCTTACTATCTGATTTACCCACCATAACTACCCAGTATAGTAAAATGTCTGGTCCAGAGATCATACAACATTGGTGGGTTTGAGTTCTATCTTATTAGATTATAATCCCATCCAAGACCAGCCCCCAAGGCTACACCATAATTTCATCTACCAAACAGAAAAGAGAAATGAGTGGGTTAAATGTTTCTTAGCAACCCTCTGAGATACAATCTGAGAGCCACAATGTTTTGCAGGGATCATGCTTAAGCACATAAAACCTGTATTGAAAATAAGGCTGGTGAGATGACTCTTTAGGTAAAGCATTCACAGAACAAGGGTGAGAATCAGAGTTCAGATATCTAAAAACTTACTTAAAAGCCAGATAGGCAAGGCAGCTGCCTATATCCCAGCATTCTGTGGGGCAAAAAAAAAGGTCCTCAGATCAGGCTGGATAGCTAGCCTAGCCAAAATAGGCTAGCTCTAAGTTCAATGACAGACCCCACCTCAGTACATAAAGTGGAAAATGATAGAAGAAAGCCAACACAGATGCACAAATGCATATTGTCACCTCATACTTCAGAGAGAGAGAGAGAGAGAGAGAGAGAGAGAGAGAATACACTTTATAAATACCCATATCATATATGCATTCTCACACCAAATTAAAGATAACTATAGTAAATAAAAAATATAAAAATTATCTTAATAAACTGTTACTATTCTCTGAATAGCCCACACCCATTCTCTTTGATGTGCTTTTCTCCCCCTTAATACCTTTCCATTTTTAAAAACTCAAATTGTGCTTCACAATGCCTCCTCCTCACAGTCTCTCCTGCATCTAAGCCAAAGATCTTGTTTCAACTGAGTTGAGGTCTTTAAAAGATCTGGGATCTTCTTGGCTTCTGAGGGTGAAAATGTGGAACTGTGCATCTGTCCCTGGCTGTTGACAATCTGTGCCACTGAGACAATACATCCCAATTCACCTGGTCCCAAATTAGTTAATACCTTTCCTGTCCTGCTTAGAATTAACCAAACTGGTCTTTTAGCAAAGAGATTTATTTAATAACTGAATAAATCAAAGAGGGCAAATAGATCCTCACACTGTGGTGCTTTCTAGCTTCTGTCCAGTCTCTTCCTGCAGTGTGTGAGGCATTTGTTCTGAGAATGGATTCTCAGTTTAGCACATGATTACATCTGCAAGATGACCCTGGCAAGCCTCTTCTTTGCTTGATTTCTTCCAGATGGAACATCTCCACTATCTCCCTTTCAAAGTCAGTGAGCAGAATGCCAGCTGACAAAATGAAATGTGTTTTGAGACAAGCAGCGAGGGAGTCCTAACTCTCTCTGATCTTGGGTGCTGATGGTGAAGGATAAACCAAGCTCATTACTCTGACAGTTCTTTGTTCTACTAGCTAGTTTGGCTCCTGATTGTCCTGTGACTTTTCTGAAGCAGAGTCAAGGAAATATTTTCAATTATGTATACATAAACAACATGATAAAGGCTGAACAGTCCTGCCACACATGGTAGAGAGAAGTCAGTACTTGGGATACAAAGGGTTCTTTTGTGTTTTTTTCCCCATGCTAAACTGTAAATATACAGTTTCTATTAACTTTATTTTTTCTCTGTTACTACTTTTTATTTTGCAACAAAATCAGGAGATACAAAGTTCTTAGTAAGGTATCAGCTGTTAAGAAGACAATGCTTAAACACATGGAGGTATACAGACCTGGAATATGTACCAGAACCCTGTCAAGCCTGACCCAGGTAAAAATATATTTTAAATCAATCCTACCTAGTCACATTCCAAGAGTCACATTCAAAACTTATTGTTGCTGCTGTCATTTGCATGGAAGAGTTAATTAGTCTGCTTCATGAGCGAGAAGTCCTTAGTAAGACATGTTTGTTACTTGGTCCTCACTGGTTTTCAGTAGAATCCTGGCTTAGCCAATTATAATGAAAGTTGTTTTCAATGAGATTCTAGGAATCAAAGGAAGTCTGTTAAGCTTTTATTGCACCAGAGAAAAAGATCTGATTTTATTGAGAATGCTACTATTAATTTGTTTTAAAGTTTAACATTGGAAATAAAATTCTTTAATTTTTGCTGTATTGATACAAACAAAACTTTTTTGTAAAGCTCAGAAGTATAAGATAAACAAAACCCTTGTTAAAGAGTCTGTGAAGAAGATAAACCACTGGATGGGAAATGGATGGGACAAGCAAACAACCGATTGATATGAACAAGTTCAGGGAGTTTTCTAATTAGCACTGGACTGCTTATAAGGAGTATTGAGGTATCTGCGAACAACAGAGAATGTCTCAGTGAGCTAGGGTCCTGGAAACTTGATGGCTACTGAAGCCACCTGCAACCCAGTTGCTTTCAGGTTCTCTTCTTCCAGAGCTGAAGAATGAAACTCAAAAGACTTAGAGGATGGGATTTAGAAAGAAGTCTATTATTAAAGATTTACACACCAGAGCTGAAGAGGGGAAGAGAGAGCATTGTTTGTGTTGGGTCTAGAAACAAACCACTTATGACTAACAAGCAGCTGGTGGCCAAAAGCGGGGGAGGTGCTTCAGTGTAAGGAAGCTCAGGAGTTCTAGAAAAAAGAGTAATTAAACTCTGGCCAGAGCTGGGCTATGACAGGGAAGTTGGCTCAGATATTTTGGTCATCCTGATAAGCCCCTAGAAACAGTGATCACGAGAATGTTCACGAAATTTTGTTTATTGCCATACTTGTTCATTGACTATTTGTGTTTATTGTCTTGCTTGTTCCTTGACTATTTGCATCTATTGTATTGCTAGTCCCTCAACCTAGAACTGACCTTAATACTTGCATGTAATTTAAATGGTATAAAAGCAAAAAGGAGGAGGGGGATGGGATGGGGGTTTCTAGGGAGGGAAAATAGGGAAAAGGGAAGGCATCTGAAATGTAAATAAATAAAATATCCAAGAAAAAAGGGGGAAAAAGAAACAGAAGAGAAGAAAAACAGAAAGCTGACTGTTTCTTAGGACTCAGAAATGTGGGTAGACCCTCCCCCAAAATCCTCATGTTGACTTCTAGAGACTGCACTAAGGGCAAAAATTTGGGGAAGGAAAGGCACATTATTCCTTACAGGCATAAGTATTCCTCCTATCTCTTTAAACATGAACTCTTCTTGAGAGGTAGTTCCTCAGTGATTTTGGCACAGGTGGATTACTTTTTATTGGAGGAGACAAAGGCACATCTGCACTCGTGGGAGATTCCACTCATCACTGTAATAATATGGGTATGAAACCAAACTAGGAAATGTATCACTTATCTATGATTGTTTTACAATGAACCAGTGTCAAAAAAATTAAAAAAAATAAATAAAAATAAAAAGCTTCAGCATCATAACACGGTGCTCACTTTTCACTTGTGACCTTGAATCTGATTTTAGAGACTCTGAATTGGTGTCAGAGTGACATGGTCCTGAAGTTCCTGCTGAGGGTTCCTTTGTAATATGATAATGTTTTGCTCAAAGAGATTTGAAAAGTAAAGAAACAATTAATATTTATCTTTATTACTTTAAACTAAATGAATTTAAAATTATCTAAATCTGAAATTACATGATTGGGATTTGGAGTGTTTGGAACTTGGAGAAAGGTGTTCCAATAACCTTTTTTGTGATTGTCTTATAAATGAGAATGAAATTAATTTTAATGTCAAAGCTTATACCCTCATGACCTTTCATTTAAAATCATCAACAAAGTATGTCCTGTTAGTGTTCTCTCTCTCTCTCTCTCTCTCTCTCTCTCTCTCTCTCTCTCACACACACACACACACACACACACACACACAAAAAATACATTGAACTGTTAACAACTACTGATAGACACAGCATGCTTAATGAGTCTGCCTGGAAATTTGTTTGAAAGTAAAACTATTATGAAATCAAACACCGCACCTTAAAATGATTCATGCTGCTATTCTCACTCTGGTGGCTGAGGTAAGAGGATTGCAAGGTCAGTGTAGCCTAGGTAGGGCTATCCATGGAGCTTCAAGTCAGCCTGAGACAGGGTTCTGATTTTGATGTATAGCAACAGAAATCTAACAGGATCTGACTATAGGTGTTCCTGAGCTTTAGGCTGGATTTGCAATGCTTCCTTGGAGAGGCCCAACAAGCAACTGAGTCAGATGTAGATACTAGCACCCAACCAATTGTCAGAAGCCAGAGACCACTGTGGTCGAAGTGGGGAAAAGCTGGAAGAAGCTGAGGAGGAGGGCAGCCCCATGGGAAGACCAACAATCTCAACTGATCTAGACCCTAAGGTCTCTCAGACACTGAGCCTCCAACCAGCCAGCATACAGCAGCTGATATGAGGTCCCTGACACATATACAGCAGAGGATGGTCTTGTCTGTCTCAGTGAGAGAAGATGCACCTAACCCTCAAGAGACTTGAAGCCCTTGAGAGTGTGGAGGCCTGGTAGGGTGGGGGTGGCTGTGGGGACATTCTTTTGGATTGGGGAAGTATGGGATGGAGAGCTGTTGGGGCAGGCAGACTGAGAGAGGGATGAAGTCTAGGCTGCAAAAAAAAGGATTAAGGAGTAAAAATAAATAGTTTTTTTAAAAAAGAAACGGAATCTATAAGCTATTGGCTGGAAGCAATTTGTAGACACTGTTACACTCACAGAGAGCAAGTCCTATGATTAATCTATGCACAAAGATGGAAAATTACAGAATTTTGGAGTGTTGACATAGGATCTGTCTACAACAAAGTTTATATTAGAAAAGAACCGAGTCTAAAGAGACAGCCCAGTGGTTAAGGGAAAGTGCTGATCTCAAATAAGATCTAAATTCAGTTACTAGCATTTTCATCAGGTGGGTGCAATACATGTAATTTCATGTAATTTCATTCTAGGGGGAATCAGATACCTCTAATTTCTATGGGCACCAGCACACAGAGAGAGGGGGAGGGGGAGGAGGAAGAGAGGGAGGGAGACAGAAGAAGAGGAAGGGAGATGGAGGGAGAATAATTAAAATTTAAACAACATAGAGAAAACAGTAATGTGTTGGAATATGTTTGAGTGGTTTTAAAATATTGGCATACATGTACAATCAGGGAGATAGCTCAGCTGGCAAAGCATTTACTATACAAGCATACAGACCTGAGCTCAATGCCCACCATTCATTTAAACATGAGGCATGGTGACAGATACTTGTAATCACAGCCCTGAGAAGACAGAAAGAAGCAGATCTCTGGTGTTTTCTGGCAAGCCAGCCTCACCTACCTGGTAAACTCTGCTAAAGACTCTCCAAAAGGTGAATAGTACCTAAAAACAAAACCAATGGCTAGCCTGTCATCTTTGCATTCATGGTTATCTCCACATATATGTGAACTTACACATATGAACATGTGTACACATATAATAATAATAAAGTTTGACCATTTTGGTTCTCCTACCATAAATGGTGCCTCTTCCTACATCCCACATCTTTGACTCAGGGCTAATCTTAATGGCTTCATTTCTACTATACAGAGTCCTGTGTCACTGATGCATAGTGACTTGCAACACTGCTTAGAAAGAATCACCCATTCTTTAACTGACTCACTTCTATTATTCACTTGCAGAGACCTTCCTTGTGACAAGCCCTTAGAGAATCCACTTAACACACTTGGAGGGACCTTCCTTGTGACAAGCCCTTAGAGAATCCACTTTACACACTTGGAGGAATTCGCACCATATAAAGAAGCCACGTGTAAACACTCAAGTCAACAGCCTCGGTCCAGATGTCAAACTGCAAGTAGACTTCATCTTTCAAGTAGACTTCCCAGCCCACACTTTGCAAGGACATAGTCACCCTTTTTGTCTTCCCAGCAGAGGTACCAGACACTGTGGAGCAAGTAATATTTGTCCTCTTTAAGCCCTTTCTTAAATATCAATCCAAAAGTCTATAAACAGAATGAACTGTTATGATAGTGGATTGGATCTGAAATTTCCCCTGAAAATGCAGATTTAAAGGCTTGACCCTCAGTGTAGCAGTATGTAGAGGTGGGGGCCTGGACCATGAGCACTTTATCAGTGGATTACTCGTCTGAATGAGCTAATAGGGGGTAGGATCTAGTCTGAGAACGTAGGTCACAGAAGGCCACAAGCCTTTGAAGGGTTTATACGTCCTGTCACATTGTGTTTTCTCTCTGCTCTCCTTTCCTCACTGCCTCTCCTCTTCTCCCTTCTTCCCCTTCTCTCCTGCCCCTCCCCCACAGACACAACTGAGATGAGTAATCTC
The DNA here is from genome assembly GCF_004785775.1 of Grammomys surdaster. NCBI lineage: Eukaryota > Metazoa > Chordata > Mammalia > Rodentia > Muridae > Grammomys > Grammomys surdaster. The sequence goes on along the minus strand of NW_021604676.1, from coordinate 2,853,872 downwards.
TGTCTACTCTTGGTCCTAAGTAATGGAAAAAGCAGGCCTTGGACAGAAATGTCTAAAACTGTAAGCCAAAATAAACATTTCCTCTTTGAGTTCTTGGAAATTTTTTTCCCAAGTGTTTGTTACAATGACATTGTATATGGCTGTAAGTTCAAAACCTCTTTCTTTTTGCTTTAGTTTTTATACAGTAATAGTATTAAAAACATGAAGATTTCAAGTTTTGGGTTGAAATTGTCAAGTTTGCAAAACTCTCAGATAATTCAAAATGGTTTTGATAAATCAAGAAAACCAGGAAAACTCTGGAAATACAATGATTTATCACTTTAAAATATTTTCAAGCCATGTTTTTATGCATTCGACTATACACACACTTTAAAAAATTTTTCTTTCATGTAAGATACCAGACGTTACGTACGAATAAACTCATGAAGTTCATATCCTTAAAGATTCAATTCTATGTTAAACTGTTACTTGACTACTTAAATGTCTTATATTTAAAACATCTGTGACAATTGTATTTACTACGTAGACACTGAAGATCAATGAGGAGCACTAAAATATTTATACAATCTATAATTAAAACCAGTTGTTAACTTCTCAACATGCACAAATTTTAAATTAAATATTACCATTTAAATGAAAAATATATTAAAATGGCATGTTGTGCATAAAAAGATAAATTGTTATATACAAAACTCAAAGATTCCTGTGCTCAGTGAGCAAATGTGGACATCATTTGCTTCTCCACATTTTGTTTGGTTTTCATTTCAAGGTTGAGTCGCAGTATTTAAATGTTATGAATAATGTAAAATCTTCCTTGGAACCTATGACATGGAAGTGGAAATATTGTGATTTCGGGATTCTATTGCATATACCATGTCAACAAACTTAATAAGATATTAATAAAGAAACTGGAAAACCTTTGATATCCTATAAACTTTTATAATGTACTAAACTCATAGTATAACAAAGTATTTAGATATGATTCACAACTACAGTCTATCTATGAAGACATAACTTCTCCCATAACAACACTGCTCAGTGTAAAAATTAATCTCAGATTTCCAGAGATGTGATGGAAAAGAATACGAAGGTTGACAGGAAAGAACTGAAAACTAAATACATGAACAAGTTGTAAAAGGGAAAGGTTGTAAAGGCTCCGGGCTTATGGCTCAGAAAATTACATGTCTAGGTTCTACATGAAACGAAAACCGAAAACAAAACCCCAAACTGACTGTTTGTCCTTCACTGATTAAAAGTGATAAAGAAAATATTAATTGAAATTGTCAAAATGAAGTCACTATTTAAAGCTTAAGGGCTTATACTATTCGTCTGAAGAAGGATACTAGTTGAAATGGGGAAATCTAGAAGAACATAAAATAGAAGCGTTCTTCAGTGGCCAACACAACTTCATACATACACACACATACACATGCACACCAATGCACATGTGGGCACACACACAAATGTATCACTCTGTACTAAACTCACACTTTCTGAACGGACTAATTAGGTAAGACAAGACAAAAGTATCAAGAACATTGACGTACCTCCTTTATAAGATAAAAGTCCCAAAGCAATCTCACGGCTAACACGAAATGTCTGGGAGGTTTCTTACATTTCGCTTGTGTGGCTACATAAATTAGAATCTGGATCCACGATAAAAAGCCCACATTTATGACAATAAATAGAGTAGCTTTCTGCATTGAGTTCATGGTAAGCTAATTTGTACAACTAATCTTCCCACCTTCAGGAGGCAGGTTGTCATCACTAGACACGGTCAAATATCGGGTCACAGCAAACACAACTCCTGCTTTGGATTCTTCTGTTGGCTGTCTACAGCTGCTAGGGTTGCCAAGTGTTTGCACACTCAGACATGACCAGATTTGACGATTTTGTGCAGTGTCCTGCTCTACCTCAGACAACATGTCCTAAATGTCTTCTATTCAGTCAATGACAAAGAAATTACAAGAGTGTCAAAGAGCTATTTTTCTGTCACAATCATGGGTGCTTAAATTACTTAAGTGGCAACACCAGTGGAAAGACATAATCCATGCATTAGGAGCTGGACAGACTCTTACAGCGTTTCCGGCTGTCCTGACTAAAAGACGCACCAGGGGAACTGAGGCTTAAAAGGACTTGCTTTTCATAGCCAAGAAGAGAAACAAAGGAGGCTATTTTTGGCTGGAGGCCCAAGTCATGACATATAACTACTATTAATTGGTGAAATATAGCCAAATCCATTCACATGCCCTGAAACCCACAAGTCAACAGGAGCCTCACTTCTTCCCTTTCCAAATGAATGACAGCTTCACACTTCTGAAAGGAAGCCATTGGTTCCCAGATAAAAACATACATACTAGAAGACTTGTATTTGAAGTCACCATCTTTGATGGTATGTTGCCAACATTTCAGCTGTTTTCCAGACTTTGCATTTCCTTCCACAATGAAACAAAAATTCAGCTCAGTGATAGAGAAGGCAAGGAGCACACACAAACCTGCAGCCGCATCACTAATGAAAAGAGAATCAGTAGGGTCAAGTAACTTTAGGTGTCTAAGTGACACTAAATATTTGCAACTTAGGTAATAATGTTTAGATGCAAACCAGAGGGAACTATTTTACATAAAATTTGCATGAATCATATTTTTTCAGTTTTGTGTTCTTAGAATAGCAAAGCAAAAAAATCAAAATAATTGCACTTATCAGTGTTACAAGTAACTTCTTAAATACACATGAGGATTCTGAGAGTGATAAGCTACTGGCATCATTGTACATGAAACTGACTGGTACTGACTGAGCCAAAGTCTAAGCTACATATTATTTGAAACCCAAACATATAAGAGATGGGAATGGAATCAGCATAATTTTAGTGAAAGTATGTGAGTCTTTTTAAAAGCAAGGGTTATCAGTCTTCAGTATGTCTTGGAGTCACATAGGGGGCTGCTAAAATATGAGTTAATGAGCCTTAGACAAGTGGTTTGATTTAGTTGTTCTGATATAAGATCCTGGAGTGTGAATTTTTTCACAAATACCATATGCTTATGCTGCTGGTCCACTCTGAAAACTGTTGATTTAAGGACCTGTGAAATAGTGTGAAAATGGTATCATTTGTTATTCTAGAATCTCCTGTCTACTGCTTATTTGAGTAAATTACTCAATGTTCTGTGTTGTATAATCATACATCTTCATGTGGGAAAAGTTCTATTCTCCAATAGTTCATCATTGACCTTGTTGTCTATTACTACATCTATAGAGCTCACTGGTCCATAAAACCTATTAGGATACTAAACTTGCCAACCTTTTAAAACTGAATAAAAGTCACAGACTTTTGACATCATCAGATGTTGTTAGTAAGCCAGCTAAAGTTGAAACTACACCCTTTTGGAAATTCAAGAATATAAGACTTGAGATACGACTGCAGTTTTAGACTACTATACATCGTTAAAAGTTAAATGAGAGCCATCAAGATAGCTCAGCAGGTGAAGGTTCCTGCACCCAAGCCTGAGGACCTTAGTCTACTCCCTGGCACCCACATGGTAGAAGGAGAGAAACAATGAATCTATCTTACAAGCCTCTAGCCTTCACACATGTATGCATTGCCACACACTGCACACTCATGCACACACACATACACACACACACACACACACACTCACATAATAATGTAATAATTTTTAAAGTTACATAAAAATCACATATTTTTCTGCAGATTACTATTTCTCCAACAAGACACATTCTTTCCCTGGAGACAAACTGACGAGTTCAAGTGTGTACCGTCTCTGGGTTCTCTCCTGCACTTAATTTACATTTCTCTCCATAAAATTATTCAGTAAAAAAGAATAACGATTTTGTTCCATGATAACACATAAACATTCTATTGATTCAGTAGCTAAGGGGATAGAGAAGTTTGGGTGGAGAGAAAGTTCATTCACTAAACTGTCTCATCCAAACTTTTCCTCCTCCCCGCTCCTCTATTTTTTCTTTTAAAAGAAGTCTTTTAGAGCAAAGTTAAGAACTATATGGGAGTTGATCCATTTGCTGCTGCGGGCTCCAACACCAGTGAATGCTTTATCCACAGAGCTCTTGCCAAGTCTCCTACTGACAGAGAAGCCCTGAAATATGAACCTTGAAGTCAATTCATCAGAAAACAAACATTACATATAAATTAGCTGGAGGAGATGAAAACTGTACACATTCTCCAACTTCCATAATTATTTTGAAACAAAACAATCCCCTCCTACTTCTGCCAAAGTATTTGGCAAGCATACAAAAGTCGCTACAAATTAGCATAAAAAGACTTAAAACTGCATTTATCTTTCTAGATTAGTTTAAATAACTTCCTATTTCTTAAGTTTCGTAGGTTGATATTTTGAAATGCTTTTTGGAGTACTTTTTAAAGACTACGCATATAATTTTCAGACTCTTTAGGTGAAGACAAAAGGAAATTTTAACTGCTAATATATTTATACTAGGTAAATTCATTAAAAATACAATGAAAAATTCAAGGGATATTGGCAGATAAGTATGTAGTTTTAAGGATTTATTTTACTTTTGAAATTAATCATATATGAAATGTTTTATTGGAAAATTTCCACCTACCAGGAAATCTAAATCTATAGAAGAGATTATTGTTGGAATGGTGATAATCATAAAAATTATAACCTTTCTGATTCAGCAGGCTATATTGATATTTTATACTCACAAACAGTTGCCACTACATTTCAGAGAATATTTTAAATGTATTCATATATATTAAATTCAATGATTCTTTTACTGATTATTTTATTTATTTACATTTGAAATGTTGTCCCCCTTCCTGGTATCTTCTCTGAAAATCCTCCATCCTATCCCCCCCCTTTGCCTCTAAGAGGGTGCTTCCCAACCCACCCACTCCCACCTCACCCCACTAGCATCCCCCTACGATGAGGTAACAAGCATCCACAGGACCAAAGACCTTCCCTTTCACTGATGCCAGATAAGGCCATCCTCTGCTACAAACGAAGCTGGAGCCATGGGTCCCTACATGTATACATTTTGTTTGGTTAAGTCACTGGGAGCTCTAGTGGGGTCTGGTTAGTTGATATTGTTGTTCTTCCTATGGGGTTGCAATCCCCTTAAGCTCCTTCAGTCCTTCCCCTAGCTATTCCATTGGGGTTCCTAAGCTCAGTCTGATGGTTGGCTGTGAGTTTCTACATCTATCTTAGTCAGATGCTGGTGGAGCCTCTCAGAGGCCAGCCATACTAGACTCCAGTTTGCAAGAACTTCTTGGCATCAGCAATAGTGTCAGGGTTTGGTTCTGAAGATGGGATGGATCCCAAGGTCTCTAAATGGCCTTTTTTTCAGTCTCTGCCCAACGGAGATGACATTGGCCAAAATACCCAACAGAAGGGAGATAGAACCTGAAAAGACCACCTCCAGTAGATAGGCATGGCCCCCAGTTGAGAGAGGGGCCACCCACCCATCTCAAATTTTTTAAACCAGAATTATTCCTCTCTAAAGGAACAAAAAACTTCAATAAATCTTAATGAGGGAAAACTACATTACATTGTTTAATGTGATGATATTTAAATTTATAATATGCTCTATGATTTAAAAAAATGGTCTTATTTTAAGCAGGGGAGAGGTGAAGAGATGGCTCAGTGGTTAAAAGCACTGGCTGCTCTTTCGGAAGATGCAGGTTCAGTCCCCAGCAACACACATGGCAGTTCATAACTGTCTGTAACTTCAGTTCCAGGGGATTTGATACCCTCACACCAATGCACCTAAAATATTTTTTAAATGGAGTTTGACATTCCCAATGAAGCCCTAGCTTCTAGAAGTACTATTGGCAGGTAAGCTTCAGATGGCAGCACTGCCATCTACTTTAGTATAAAGAGCTGTTTCCTCCATGGGAAACACTTCATCCAATGCATAATGGGGACAAAGGTAAAACACTTTAGCTATTCCAACTAAAAATTGCCCAACTCTGGCTACCCATAGCTCCAAAGGCTGTACTCAGCCTTACACCTAAATTTGACTATTTGCTCAACTCATACCTGTTTCCTTCTCCCTTCCACCAACTGAGATTCCAAGAACACTTCATATACATGTCTCACCTACCAATCTCCATCTTAATATTTGCTTTAAACCTAGCCCACAATGAATGCTATTCCCACATAGTACCTAAGTGCATTTGTGTTTATTTACAAACATTGATAAAAATTTATACTCTAATGATTATGATGATATATTTTATATGGTAGTTAATATTCCTTGATTTTAAGATTCTATTTTTCTAAAGATTTTTCTAACATAGTAAAATATATATTCACAATAATACTATAATGTAAAGTCTCACTATAAACTATAGATTGATTATCATTTTCAACAGTGCCAATTTCTGCAGTAACAAAGACAGTCCAATAAATGTTATCACCATGTCAACTCTCTAATTCCTGAGAGACATACTTCAAATACCACTTCTTTTTCCAAAACTCATATTTGTTATATTGACCCTGTGTTATTAGTTTATTATAATTCTCCTCTGACAAAATAGCAATATATTGTCCTATATTATTTTTCTTATTGAAAGAGATGAAATAGAGCAATGTATTCATTTTATCATTTTGTTATTGGGTAGGCTAATGTACTGGATATTTTTATGTCAAGTTGAAGCAAGCTAGAATTATGTTGGAGGAGGGAACCTTAGCTGAGAGACAGTCTGCAGGCAGTGACTACAATGTGTTTTCTCCACAGCTTCTGCGTCATTTCCTGTCTCTATGTCCCCACCTTGTATTCCTGCTGAGACTTGCTTTGGTGGTAAAAATGTTAACTGAAAGTAACATTTTTCTCCCCATGTTTCCTTCGGTCATGGTGTTTAATCACAGCAATAGAATCTCTAAGACAGATATTGGTTCCAGGTACTAGAGTACTGCTGCTCCAGATCTAACTATGCTTTGGGGAGGATCATGTTGGTAATGGAAATCTTAGCTGGAGAAAGAGTTGAGTGCTTGGAGATGAGTAGGTCTTCCTGTGAGGACTTAAACAAAGGTAAGGTAATGGTTTAACTGTATTGCACGTGTGTGTCAAGCTGATAAGGGGTCAATTGTGCTAGCCAGTTTTATGTCAGCTTGACGCAAGCTAGAGTCATTTTCAAAGAGAGAACCTCAACTGAGAAAATGCCCCCACCAGAATGACCTGGGGTTAAGCCTAAGGTACACTTACTTGATTGATAATTGATATGGAAAGTATGAGCTCACTGTGGATGGTACCATCCCTGGGTTGGTGGTGTTGGATGCTATAAAAAACCAGACTGAGCAAGCCAAAGGGAGCATGCCAGAAAGCAGCATTTCTTTATTGCTTCTTATATAACAGTTTCCTCCTAGACTGAAATACTATATCCTGGAGGGAAACTCTTTAACTAAGCAGAAAACAACTCAAAATAGCTGTGAGACCCGACATGGTACCTAAAAGAAGCAGAAGCAAGCCAAAATCCCTAGAAGAGCTTGTGAACTTTCACCCATGTTGGTGTGGGCTTTGGTGATGCAGCTGTCTTTGAGCCATTTCTTCCCCTTAAGTAACCCCTCTCCCATATTCCTGCAAGTAACCCCAATAAAACCTGTTGCTTTACCACATTGGAGGGACATAGATGATACTCATTTTTTGGTCTGTTGTGAGTTCCCTATCTGGGGTGCGTAGATATGTGTTGTGTCTCTCCAGGAAAAGTTTTATCACACAACACCTCCATCTCTGTTCCTGCTCATAGGTTCTTTTCTTGAATTCCTGCCCTGACAGCCTTCTGTAATGAAATTCCTTCCATAATTAATTGTTTCCTCAAAGTATAAGCTGAAATACATCTTTTTCTCCCAGGTTTCTTTTGGTCATGGTATTTCATCACAGCAATAAAAATCATAATACAATTTATTTAAGATATAATTTTAATAATTATTTACTGGCAGAAGCAAAATTTCAAGCAATGTGTTTTGATACCTGTCTTTCTATATGTCATTAACTACCTTCAAACTTCCTATTCTGTAGAGGAATTTTAATCCAACAACATGGTTGTTCTGGCAAGGGATGAAGTCCAAAGACCTAGATCTGTGCGATCTGGCTGGAATATAGGAAAGCCCTTAGTACACACACCATTATGGTAAAATTAGTTTATAAAAGGAAGCAACTATGTTTCAAAATGACTTCTAATTGAGGGGCAGACAAAGTGATGAATCAGAGAAAGATCTGACAGACTGAATCAGAGATACGATATGCCCATCCCTCATTAGAACAACACAGGAAAGAAAAGCTCTTTAAGACAGTACAAGGAGAAAAGGTCAGTGCAGTGAGTGCAGTGCAGTGCAGTGGAGTTGAGTTTGTTCATGAGCTCATGTAGTTCAGTGCAGGTCAGCAGAGGCAGTTGAAGCCAGAGTGGGGGGAAGGGAAGGGAAGGGAAGGGAAGGGAAGGGAAGGGAAGGGAAGGGAAGGGAAGGGAAGGGAAGGGAAGGGAGAAGAGATGAGATACTGGGGCATGGGGACAGACAGTTTTACAGAAACAAGTTGAAAGTGAAGATAGAATGAATCAGAGAATAAGAAGAAGCCAGAAGATTAGAACAAATTGCCAGAGTTAATTTGAGGCCAAGCAGAGCAATACAGTGAGAAGCTGAGAGAAGCTGGTTTGAATCAACCAACTTGGTGAGGAGCTGAATTGAACCAGCCAGGCAGAGTTTAGAAAGACTTTGAAAGTGTGAGCTTATTTAGCAGTAAGCCTCTGAGACAACAATTACATCTGGAGAATGAAGGATACATTTGCACTACTCACAGTCCTTCTTTTAATCTGTCATACTCATACTTGAGTAAATACTTGTAAGGACTTCTTGGCATGCATTCCTAAAAGGAATTTTCTATAATTCAAAAGTAAGTCTTGTTAAAATTAGGTTTTCTCCAGGCCATAAAGAGAAAATGTGCCAACTCTCAGAATATCCATGCACGAATCACCAAACTTTGTGAATATGTTCCCTTAACATGACAAAGATTCACATGTGCTAATGTGAGTTTGAATGAGAGGATTATTATAGATTAAGTGTTGCAAAGGGACTCATAAGACGGAAGCAGAAGAGTCAAAAATCAAAGGAACTGTGACAATAGAGGGTAAGGAGGAGGAGGAGACAGGTAGGAAGGGAGGAACAGAAGAAGAAAGAGAAAAGGAGAGCAAAAGAGACAAACAGAAAAAGATGAAAACATGTTGCTTATTTTAACCAACTATGGCTCATTTGAGATTTTGACATACAAACTACAACATAATTTTCCAATGATGATAAAAGTTAAGCTTGTAATATTTAGTTATAAAGTAACAGAGAACATGCTTTATGCTTGCATTTCTGCAGATTTCTTCAGGTGTAAGAGATGAAGTGAGCAAGAGTGGCTCATTTTTATTCTTATACTTGAAGCACAGATAAAAATATGTTTTATGATCCCACAAAATTTAGAGCTAATATTACCTGTTAATGAAGTTAAACTTTATATACATAAAAGATACTATGATGCAATGTTTATGGGAGAATAATGCCTACCCCTTATACTCAATTGCATTCCCTACTATAAGTTGGAAAATAAATCATCAACATAAAGAGAAGTAGCTCCATCACCTGAAGGTTGCAAAAGAGAGTTTGCATGAAGAGGTAATGTGGAAGGCACTGTTCCTTTAATGCTGCTAATCCCAATCTTGTTTTTCCTGATACAAGATCATTGATTTTCATATTAACACATTAAATTCATTTCTTATACTATTAGTAAATATTCAAGATAAACAATGCGTTCCTCTTCAGTTTTTTTTCGAAATTTTATGTATTTTCATGCCTGAAGCCTCCGTCTTTGTTCTAGAGTAAGTTTTAGATTCCTGCTGTAAGTACTTCTTTGTTCTAGCCTAGGATTTATATGTCTGCCTGAGGTTACTTCTTTGTTCTAGCCTAATGTCAAAATCCTGCCTGCAGTCTATTTCCTTGTCCTTGGCCTATGTCAGATTCCTGCCAGGCAGCTCCAAAACCTCTCCACATCTCCCCCCACCACACACACACTCGCGCACACACGCACACACACACACATACACATACATCTTTTTTTTTTTTTTGCATAAACCAGACTGAGCCTATCTTAGGTTCTTCTGACAAGAATTCCTTCCTTACCCGTCATGGAATATGCATTATCAAAAGCAATATACTTATGTCTTAGGTTGGTAAGGCTCTGTGCAGAATCTTACCTGTCCTTGGCTTGCCAGCCTGTTAAATTAATAGCTCTGTCTGGGGGTTCATTTTCAGTTTCAAGTCATGTACTTTGGCTGCTGACCTGTTGATATAGTTAGCTTCCTCAGTTTTTTTTTTTTAAGTATCATGTAGTTTGTCCCAGTCAAAGCTGTTCTTGGTCAATTAGAACCGATGTTTCCTAGTGTCTTACCCTTTCTTCAAAGACATGATAAAATGCTTTATTTTCCATATCACCTCTGTGTAACCCATTACATATATAGTATGTGTATCTTTAAAGAAGTTAGCAACCTACACAAGTCTCTGTCACATAAAAAGTTTATTGAGTGGATAAGACAATGGTTCCCGAGATGTATGTGGGTGCTTCAATTTGTCTCTTTCCTCTAATCCATAATTAGGGGAAGGTCTTGCCAAAGTTTGTATTTTTGTTAGGGAAATTAGACATTCTTTAGATAAAAGTTTTTAGAACAAAATCTAGGAGCAGGCACTAAAATAATCAGATTCCAAGAAAGTTGATATTAGGGCAGCCAAAAAGATCAGTCATAAAATTGCAGCAAACTCCATAGAAAAAGTTTTATTTACCCTGCTCTCACGACTTTTTCTAATCTTTTACCATACATTGCATGTGTAGAAATGTAGAAAAAAAAAAGATTTCTTTCCATTCTTACGCAAAACAATTTCTAAAACACTGTCAAGCCTAGAGAATAAATCTACTCAAATAATAATTATTAAAATTTTATTCTCTGTGATGTTTTTCTACTTACTCTATAAATGTGTGTATTTATATGCAGAAATAATTTGATATATATGTAAATAAATTGCATTAGAAGAACTGTCATAGTTAGGGTTTCTAGTGCTGTGATCAAACACCAGGACCAAGAAAGTAGGAGAAGGAAAGAGTTTATTTCAACTCTCAGGTCACATACCATCACTGAGATAAGCCAGAGCAGGAACTCAAGACAGGAACACTGAAACTAAGTACCATTCAACTCTTCCACAACCTTTCAGGTTAGGGAATATCAAATAAGAATCCAAACAACCACACCACCTAACAAAGGGGATATCAAATATCCATAAGAAGAACCACTTTAAAGAGCTAATTCAGGATGCTTAAGTCAAAATGCAAACAAAATAAAAAATAAAACAATATGTCTCCTCCAGAAATTAGCGGCTACATTGTCCTATTCTCTGAGAGAAGCAACTTAATTAATATACAGGACAATGATTTCAAAACAGCAATTATAAATATTTTGAAGAAACTTAAAGAAGATATAAACAAATGCCTGAATGGAGACTGAGTCAGAGAGAGAAAGACAGAGACAAACAGAGAGAGAAAGAGGAAGACAGAGAGACAGAGAGAGACAGAGACAAACAGAAAGACAAGGAAACAGACAGAGAGGAAAGAGGTGGGTGTCAATGGTGCTACCCTACAATTAGAGGGGCAGAACCCTAACTAAACACCTCATGAAAGGAAATAAAGGCCTCAGAAACAAAAACAGGTGAGATAGATAGATAGATAGATAGATAGATAGATAGATAGATAGATTTTTTGACTAATGGGGTCTCAAAAACCCTTAAACATTAAAAGCTATTGCTCTTGGTTACCACCCAGAACTTGCCAGTAAGACCCTACTGCTAAACATACCACATATTTGAGACATAAAACCTAGAAACGTCTGGCTGGTACTCATCTGAAAGTTTTATCCACATTGCCTCATGTTTGTTGTTGTCATACAGTGCTATGCACACTGCTGAAGAAGAAAAGTGTTACTCAATCTCACCTAGCTATGAACCAACCCTGGAAACAACAACAATGTCTGGTCTGAGAAAATATGACCACTTGCCCCACTGTGGCATGAATGTTATAGAGTTAACCAATCACTCTTTGATTATATCTAAGGCCCACTCCATGAGATGGACTCCATACCTGGAACTGTTAAAGTTTCCAAGAACCTGAGGCCCTGAGGCTATATAGGCTTCATATATATATATATATATGTGTGTGTGTGTGTGTGTGTGTGTGTGTGTGCGTGTGTGTGTATGCACACATATGTATGCTTTAGGGGAGAACCAAATAGTATTGTTCTGGTAGTAGACATAGTACTAACATGACTTTCAATAACTTGTCATACCCATGGATCAGAGCATCTCTCAACCCACATCAGAGTAGCTCCTCTTTGCTATAGATAGAAACTAACACAGGATCCATCCCCAAAAGGCTCACAGATGTCTGCAGAAGAGTGGATAGAGAGATTATAAGAGACAGAAGAGTCAATAACACCATGTAAATGTTTTCCAAACACTTCAGGGTGTTAAACAAATGAAATCATTAAGAATGCACAAGACTTGTACAAGTCCTGCAAGCTCAGCACACAGAGGGAGGTAGACACAAAACATCACCACTAGCAGAGGAGATACTGACGTTTGATAGTTGCTTGAATAGTGAGAGTCAGGGTTTTGGTTTGTTCCTGTGTTTGTTACGATTTATTTATTTATGTAAGTACACCATCACTGTCTTCAGACACACCAGAAGAAGGCAGTGCTCTTAACTGGTGAGCCAGCTCTTCAGCCCAAGGTTTCTTTAATAAAGTGACCTCTGGCAGAGTGACCACACATCAGAGCAGGCCCTCCTACCAAACATTGCTATGCAATACAAACTGTTCTCAATGGAAAAGAAGAGAAAAAAGAAATAATCTCAAAGTGGGATGGGAAGGGATGTGAGAGTAGACACAGTGATAAAGGCAGGAGTTAGAGCGAGTAATGAATATAATCAAAATTTTTAAAAATTTTAATTTGCTATTTAAAAATTGAATGTGCCTAGTATTTTTGTTTTCACTAACTCTTGTTGCTTAAAGTGTAGAATGTTAGTTTCAAATTCTACAATTTTCTAGAACTTTAAGATTATCATTATAAAATGTTAATATTTACACTAAGAAAACTATCATTTAGCTTAACCAACACCAACTGATATCCCTATAAATGGTCAATTTCTCTATTAGATGGAAAAATTCATTCTGTAGTCTACTAAATATGTGTATACAAGTCATATCAATGAGTTGGATTTTGCATTTACAAAGTACCCAGGCCTTCTAACTGGTTTTTACTATATCCAAAATAATTTTCTAACCAAGTGATACAGAAATATTTATTAAACCATTCATCTGAATAAGATAAATTGAAAAGGATAATAGCCTACCAACCTATCTATATCCTTTATTTCCTAGCTAAAATTTATTATTAAAACCCACAAAAAACAAAACAGCAGAAGAGATGATTGTAGAGCAGGTTAAAACGTGAACACATGGACATTAACTGCATTGCAGAACCTGAGAAAAGCAAGCCCAAAGCCAGCCATTAAGGAAGCATCAAAGAGTTTAAAGGCATTTATTTAATGCACTGTTAAAAATACAAGTGACATTGAGGTGGTACACATCTTTAATCTCAGCACTCAGGAGACAGGGGTGGGCAGGTCTCTGTGAGATTACCACCATTCTTGTCTACATAGGGAGTTCTTGGCTTGCTAGAAATAAACTGACACCCTATATATTAGTCACTTTTCTACTGATGTAATAAAACACCATCTCCACAGCAATTTATAGAAGGCAGGATTTATTTTGAGCCTGTGGCTCCAGAGGGTTAAGAGTCCATCACCATCACTATGAAGAAGCCTGGTAACAGGCAGGCATGTCGGCAAGAACAACTGAAAGCTCACATCTTGAACTGCAAGAACAGGCAAGTGACACGAAGTCCTCACCAATGACAAATGTCCTCCAACAAGGTCACACCTCTTAAAACTCCTCAAACAGAGTAACCAACTGAGTGTCAAGTGTTCAAATTCCTGAGGTTATGGAGGACATCTCATTCAAACCAACACACCTTGCTTCAAAAAGAAACAGTGAATACAAGGAAAGTGAAAGACAGAGGGGTTACTGGCCACCATCATGAGTGCTTCCAACTCCATTATAGGATGACTGTCAAGATGCTTGTGGAATAGCTTGAGTATTAATTTAGTGTTTGATGCAAGAAACCCATAGCACTTGAATTTTGCAGAAGAATAGAAAAGTTATCCACAAAATATTTCTGAATAATATCATAAGGAAAATCTTACTTCAAAGCTCATTTTTAAAAATAAAGATTTATTTTGTTTTAAATTATGTATGTGAAGTTTTGTCTGTGTGGGAGTCTGAGCATATTAGTGCAGGTGTCTATGGAAGCAGACAGGCATTGGAGCTCCTAGCATTGGGGTTATAAGTGCTTGTGATATATCTGATGTGGGTTCTCAGAACCAGTCTTGGGTCCTCTGCAAGAGCAGCACATGGTCTTACCTGCTAGGTCAGTTCTTAAGTCTTAACACATTTCACTATCAGTTAAAAATTCCAGCATCTTTTTTATTTATTTCTCAGCTTACAGCTTTTTCTAGCCAAATCTGTCCTCTATGCCTCACTAGCACAAGATCAGATACTACCTGGAGAGCTAAGTCAGAGGGTCTACTGCTTTAATGCCAATAGAGGAAAAGGGTGTGGGGGTGCAAATAGGTGCAGGGAGTTCTCAAGAAATTCATTATTAATGACTGGTGTTGCTTTTCTAGCTCTTTCTCCCAACTGGAACTTTGATAGTCAGACTTAGACCCTTTAAAATTCACTCTTGGTAAAATGTTCCTAAAATACTTATGGAATATGATATTTGAAAATACTCAACGAAACAGCTGGGAGCCATTCCATTGCAGATGATAAACATAATCACAGAGTCTGCTCATACATCTTGCTGTATAACATTACAGATACTCCCACTTAGAGATGGGAGCAATTTCTTCAACCTGTGTATCTGGGCTTGGTGTGTCGTTTGCTTTGGCCAAAAGAACATTTATAAGCACAATACAAAACAGATGCTTATAAGCCACTCATGCATTAGGACTTACTGTCTTACTGTACTTGAGATACTAAGAATATCATGTAAGTAAGTCCAATCCTACAAGAACAGGAAAAGAAAAAATATGTCTTGGACAATAAGCTGCCAACTCCAGCCCATGAGGTCCTAGACCATCCACCTGTCAGCTAATGATTACAGAAATATGGAGACAAAATAAATCAGCTGAGTCATTGAAGAATCAGATCCTATTTTACAAGTGGGGAATTGGGTTCAAGAATGGTTCTTATTGAAATCACTGTGGTTATTACTATAAAACAGCCACTTACTATATCCTGTAGGTTCTGTCGTATGGAAATCTAATCTAAGATAGTTTAAAATAACAACGGTTTACCTCATATTTTATGGTTATTTATTTAAGCTGTTTATTTTGACTTTCTCTACATGGCAATTCTATTGTAGTTTTTAACTAGAAAAATAATCACATGCAATCAACTCATGTTAAGAATAATATCAGAAGAGTAAGAATAAGACAAGATTGTTTTTTTTAATTTAAAAACCAAAGCCAATAAAATGCAAACATTAAACTTTTGAAAACTTCAACACCCTCAGAGTGACATGAATTTTTTTAATGTGTAGCAATGTAAGTTTATAATAGATAGAATCAGAACAACTATCACAACAAAAGGTTCTTAGAGATTTTAAAATGCACTGTAGAAATGGGAAAATAAATGACACTGTCAGAAGATCTGAATGTGAAAATAGGTAAGGAAAGCAGAGATAAAAAAAACAGTAGTAACAAGGAGTGGACATGGGTGAGATGCTCTAAGGGTATGAGCGTGGGAGAGCTGGTCCCACCTGTCACCAGATGCAGCACTTGGGAGAGAGGACCCCAGGTGGTATGAGGTCCAAAGAGCTGTCCGGCTAACCAACTTAGTTACCACTCAAGACCAGATCCAGGGTTTTGAGTTGGCCCACTCCAACATCTACCCATCTATGAGCTGCTGGAGCCTGTGAAGGCCGTAGTCTTCAGAACCAAAGCTGCAAGATCTCCAGTGACACAGCGCAACAACAGGATATCCAAGAAGAGTCCTAGTGAGGATTCAGGATTGATAGTGTAGTAGAAGCCAGAGGCCTCGAACCAACCAATGATCATTGCAAGAAAAGCTGTTTAGGCAAAAGGGTATACTGTGTGACACACCAAAGAGGCAAGAATTTTGTTTATGTTTTTGGGTTTTTTGTTTGTTTGTTTCTTTTGGGAAGAGGGTTGCCAGGGTAGAGGGCAGACATAAAAGGATGAAGAGATGAGTGGCACTGCGGTACATAATATGAAATTCACAAAGAGTCAATAACAAGTTTTTAAAAACAGTAGGAACATTTATTTATAAGTTTATTTGAGAATTTCAATATGAAGAGTAACATTTCAGAGAGAACAAAGAAAGAAAAGAAATTGGCAATACATAATTCTCCTTTAGAAACCCAAAACATTAATGCCTATGCTAGTTTCAAAGACCAACATAGATTTGTGATTTTGAAATGCCAAAACTTGACAATTAAGAGCAAGACTGAAAAAGCTTACAAGAAGAAAAGAAAGAAAGGACAAAGTTATTCAAAGCATCTAAACTGAGCCATCTGTGGGACTGTGAATGGGCAAATTCCTAGCTGCCTTTTATCAAGTTTTGTGAACAAATTTCATCTTGCTAGGAACACAAATGTTAATAACTAAAACTTAAAGGACAGTGAAAGCTAAACACCTTAAAAAGTTTGAAGAGAAATAATTCTCAACTGGAAAATCAAGTTATCAAATATGAGAACAACTAATGAGATTCTCAGCTGTGTGGGTTTTAAAGAGTTTACTATCTATACATCTTTTCTCAGGAAGTCACTACAGGAGAGAGTTCCTCAAAAGAAAAGATGAAACAAAAGGAAGATTGAGGCAGGAGAGATGTGTATTCCAGGGAACAATGGCCCCATCACAGAATGGTGGAAACCTTCTGCAAGCCTCAGAGCCAACGGGCCAAGTGGATGGCAGGAAGGAGAGCTCAAAGGACATAGAAAATCAAAACCAATAGAATACCAGGACAGTACAGAAGAGAAAGAGAATGTCCATGCTTGGTGTGTGCACTCATGCATGTATAAGATTAAAACCATGAATTTCTTGTAGTGAAATCACTTTTGGCATAGAAAGCCATTCTGTAGGCCAGCAAGATGAGTCAGAAGGTAAAGATATTTGCTGTACAACCTCAGAGACTTAAGTTCAAATCCTGAAATCCATGTAAATGTAGACAGAGGCAATTGACTCCACAGACTTATTGCCTGGCCTCACATGAGTGAAATGTATGCTCACATATACATCATCATATAAACAAACAAACATACAATATTTTGAAACTATGCTATTTATGTATTAAATGTAGATTGCCTATATAATGATTTGAGAAAATGCTATTATTTGTTTTCAATATGTACTACTTATACAGAGATAAGAAGACTAAATTCTAAAGTCTTTTATATATTTTAAACTGAATCGTAAGGTAAGACTGGGAAGTTGCTATAGACTATCTTTAAGATTCATCAATTACATGTACCTGTTTCTTCAACAAACCAAGCTAGTAAGTATTTCATAATAATTGTTTTACTCCATTAACCCTAGAGACAAAAATTAATCCTAGAAAATCAGTATGGTGTAGTTGGGTACCAAAAATCCAGACTACCCTGACAGCCTTTTGTATGCAGCTCTGACCCAAGAACACACCGTGCCCTCCTCTGGTGTTCACAACTTCCCGACAGCATGATGCATGTCCCATAAAGTCTGCTGATCCTAGAAGACCACTTTGAGAAGATCAAGGACAATCTTCTCATTGCTGTAAGAATACAATAATGTGTTTTGTTCTTCTGTACAACTACCAGATCTACATCATACCTCACTGTGAGACTAATTGGTAGCACACCATACATAAAAGAACACATCTGTATGATCAAGTATGGTTTAATAACGGCTCTGATCCCTGCCTTCCATTGTCAAGTCTAATAAACTGAGGCTTGGAACCAAGCAAAGAAGTAAAGAAAAGGACAGAGGAAAAACGATCTACCATGAATTAAGGTGAATTTTTGCAATTTCTGTTTGCTTCCTTTTCCTTATTTTTTCTAAATTTCTTTCATTCTTCTTACTTTCTTTGTTGTTTTTGTTTGAGACAGTCTTACTTACGCCGTCTATACCATAGGCCAGCCTGAAACTCCTTGTTTAATTCAGAGGATTTTCAGTTGACCCTCCAATTTACATCTACCAATTGCAAATTAATATTACAAGCCCATGCAAACATACCTGGATTTCCTTCCAATCTTTACAGAAAAGAATCTGAGGTAAAGCCATGACTGACAAGCATCAGTAAGTCCTTCAGGGAGATAAGAAAATAAAGAATGGAAAACCTAGAGTACAACAAAGCCAACATGAGCATCATACATTGTCATTCAGAAAAAGAAAGCTAGAGGACCAGAAAAAATATACAATAGCTTTGAAACTCCTGAAAACTAATGTCTACTGTCAAACGTGACTAAAGAAATTGAGACAGATATAGTTAATCATTATGAACCAAACTAATCTAGGTACAGCCATGGCATCCAATTGAATCAGTAGAGTTTACTATATGTATTTTTTTTAAAGTTCATCATCAATTAACATTAGTTGATACAAATACTGTATACACAATTATGCATATTCAATACTTTTTGTTAAATCAAAATAGGTTACTGTTATCAATAAATTCTCAAAATAGAAAAGGCATGTTAACTTTGGTCCACACAACTAAAGCAAGCCTTTAATTAGTTTTAGACTTATATAACAAAAAATCTAGGTTAGGGTAATATTTTTAGCATACTAAAATGTATCTATGTTTCTCTTATCAACTCAGAAACAAGTGAACTTGTACATAAGTTATCACATATTATAAGGAACAGTCATCCCCTGAAGCTGGATAAGATATTCACAATATTAAATGCCATAGTTGGTAAGCAATTTATGCCCTGGCTTACGTAAGATAGTACTCATATTTTCCTAGAACTTTCTAAGAATTGAAGAATAGTTCCAATGCTGGTCCACTCTCATGATTTTTATGAACTCACCAGGGAGACAGTGATACATAAATCAGTAGGAAAACCATATAACCCCTCTATGTACACCCCTGACATTGCTAAAAGAATCACTGAGCGTCCATTTGAACCTCTACATAGGAAAGCACTTGTATTTGGATGCTACTTTTCACATAAGAAAAAAAAGATTAGAGCTTTACAAAAGACTGAAAGTGTGACTATATCGGAGATGTAATGTGTTAACCCGCATACTTACCAATAAGTGACTAGCTGACCTATATTCATTTCAAGATATGTGTGGTTCAAATTTATGTAACACTCATTAAGTTATGAAGAAAAAAATGTATGAAATATTTGTGTCCTTGCAAAAAGTGAAAACCACTAATAGAAGTACAAGAATACCAGTGATCTAACACTGCTCATATCCTCTTGATTTACAATAATTAATTAACCCATTTATTGCTCTTATTAATTTCTTGATTCTTCATGAAAAATATGCATTTAGTTAGCACTGTAAAAGCATGTATTAGAATAAAGCAAGGATTGCCATTGCAAATGTGACTATCATGTAGTCTCAAAGATAAAATAAGAATACACAACTAAAATATAAATATCTAAAAAACAAACCCAGGAAACTATAGAGGATCTATTTTTATTAAAAGAACCATAGCTGCATTGATGGTAATTTGGGAAATTCATTCTGGATGCAATTGGTTTTCCAGCCTGGAAATGATGTAAGCATGCAGTATTGCTCCACAAGGCAAATCCAACCTTGATGAGCTTAGCGTACTAAGGAGATTAGAACGTGGCAGCAGGAACAATCATCAAGAAAATGAAATGACTAGAGCAGCAAAGAGGAAGTGAAGAGGAAGATAGAAACCTCAAAGGTACTAAAATGGTCTCATTGCTCAAAATTCCAACAGAATATGGGACTGTGAATAAAGACAAGAAATACATCATTCAGCTGAATTTGCACAGGTTTCAGAAAGATCCCCCTATCGAGTTTGTAAATTTCAAACCTTTTCACTTGTGCTAAAAAGCATCTCTTGCAAATCAATTATGTATCCATGTATCTTGTTATATCTAATCTCGTCATGTACATGGAAGATCTGTGCTTTTCCTGTCGGTTTGTACTCTGAACATCACTTGATTTGGCTAAAAGATGAGAATCTTTTTTGAAGGCAGCACTGAGCTTCACCCACCCTAGAGAACAGTGTTCATGTCCTCCAGCCTGGTGCCCTTGATTCAAAGTACAGCCAAGAATGGAGACCACAGTCCTAGCCAGAAGACAGACATTAGCGATGGATTTAGATCTTTGGTGAAAAGGTATGTGCATCATGGAATGGATTGTTTGCTGAACCATCTGCTCAGCCACAGCATCCAACAAGAGTAAGAGGAGAAATGAACAGGAAGGAGAGACACACACTAGCAGCTGTAAGTTTCAACCCACAGGTTTTCCGAGTAAACTTGGGCTACTTCCTTTAGCACTTTCTTTCAAGGTGACTGCTATGATAAAACATCATAGCAAAAAGCAATTTAGGGAAGAAAGGTCTATTTGCCTTAAACATCCTGGGCCACAGTCCACTGAGGAAAGTCAAGGCAGGAAGTCAAGACAGGAAGCTGAAAGCAAGAACTGAAGGGGAGCCTGTGAAAGAACACCACTCACTGGCTTTTCATCCATGGCTTGCTCAGCCTGCTTTCCCTTACATGGCACAAGCCTGGCACTTTGCACAGTGAGTTGGGTCCTTCCACGTCAGTCATAAATCAAGAGAATTCCCAAAGGCCGATCACAGAGACGTTTTCTCAGTTGTATTCCTTCTTCTCAGATAACTCTAGCTTATGTCAAGTTGAGAGAGAAAGCACTCAAAACAGATTGCAAATATTTAATTCAATGTAATAAGACATTATAAATGACACATAAAATTACTAAAAATTGCAATGTTTTTACATTTGGGTGCCCACAATAATAAATGTGAACACTTCAAATTTCTTTCCCATGTAGATCAATCTGTTGCTACCTTTCCAATTTTTATAACTTTACTGGGTTAAAATAAGAACCGTTGTGGCACATTGAATCACCCATATTGGATAGTGGATTCATATCTGAGGAAGGAGGTTTCCTCAGAGGAGAATTTTAGATTAAAAAATGTTTTACTTCCTTTGCTTACCACCTTATTGGGCCTTTTGTGAATAAAGTCAACACAATTTCATGCATGTGTATATAAAATTACATTCTGTGGAGATATTTTGAAAGTGAGGATTTCTGAGTACTAATAATTTATTACCTGTTAAGATACACAAATCCCAAGTTAACAAAACTCCAAATAAATGAATGATCAAGATTACTAAATTCCAGCTAATACTTTCTGTGACATTCCTAGGGCCTTCAAGTAGCTTCCATTAAAAAATTGTATGTCCACGGCAAAACAGAGAAAAATTTATAAATGTAAAATAAAAATAAGTAAGATAAAATGAAATGTAAAGTATATTTCACATAGTCATACATTTTATATAGCTGTACAGCTGAGAGAAAGAATTTCAAATTCATAGCGTCACATGAAACATGATGAAGTTATGGCAAATAACTTGCTGATACAAAGACCAAAAAGCTCTTAGGTAAGAAAAAGTTCCTTGCTGTAACAAAAATCTCAAATACTGTCATGCTAGTCATCAATTTGACTGCATTCTTGCTGAACAAATGTGTGGAGTTTCTGCTTAAGTTAGATAAAAATGCACTATTTTGATTCATTTCTCAGGTGTCTCCAAATTGAGTTCTCTCTTATTTAATCGGCAGGAACATAATAGGTTAGAAAGCATGCAGAAAGCTGTCAGAACAGAAGACCAACATGGAAATTGTTAGTTTTGGACCCCATTGACATGGGCAGTTTTAGAATGTAAGGAACATTGGTGTTTAACGGAAGTGTTACTTGAAGATGAGAGTTATCATTCTGGAGAAACTGTACTGCCAAACGAATGCTCTCTGAAGTTTTTCTGGTAACAGCTCTGCTGGTACCACCTGTGATCTGACCCTGATGTTAGTATATTGGAAGCAAATGGAAGTCTAACTAAGATTCTGAAGGCAGAGAGAGAGAGAGAGAGAGAGAGAGAGAGAGAGAGAGAGAGAGAGAGAGAGATTCTGTATTGAAAGACTGTAAATCTTCTAGTCAAGTGAGCCACTGGCTGTGAGACATTTGTTTACTTTTCACAGTTTAGAGCATCACATAGAACCCACTCCTCATCCCATATTAATAAGAATGGAGACATGGGGCAGTGGTGGAGCTCGCCTTTAATCCCAGCACTCAGGAGGCAGAGACAGTCATATCTCTATGAGTTCAAGGCCAGCCTAGTCTACAGAGTGAGCTCCAGGACATCAAGAAAACTTGTCTTGAAAAACTGGAAGGAAAGAAAGAGAGAGGGAGAGAGAGAGAGAGAGAGAGAGAGAGAGAGAGAGAGAGAGAGGGAGGGAGGGGGGGAGGAAGGAAGGAAGGAAGGAAGGAAGGAAGGAAGGAAGGAAGGAAGGAAGGAACGAAAGAAGGAAGAAATACAGCGAATCACCACCCTCACTTACCTTAAAGAGAATAAGAGTACCCTGGGTAAGCAGATTTAGATTATTCCAAATTCCATTTTCTGAGATGGAATTGGCTTCATGGAGTTTTATCAATCAAAAAAGTCATAAATCAAGGCAAGTATAAATACATTGGCAGGTACATCAAAAAAGCAGTTCCAGCAACATAGAACTTTTCTAGAGACCTCATGTACTATCTGATACAGGCTTAATTCTTGGGTTAGTGGAAGCTAATTGTCTGATAAGTCAATAGGTTTCACAAAGGCTTTTATCTATTAGTTGCAGGATGTTTGTTCTGATGCAGGGATAGGCAAAGACAGAAACATTCCAATCTGCCCAACCACTGAAGCTCTAATCAGTCAACCAATCTTTGCAGACACAGCTTCTTCCTAGGAATTCTTGTTTCCATCCCTAATTCCACCCCTTGGAAAACTCATGTATATATTTTGCTATTATGTGTTAGAAGTGTGTAATTTGCTTTTTTTTTTAATACATGGTTACAATTAAGAGATTTCCTGCAGTCTCAGAAAAGACTTTGGACTTTGAACTTTTAAATACTGTTGAGACTGTAAAAGACTATGGTACTTTTGGAGTTAGACTAAATGCACTTTGCATTATGATATGGCTACAAGCCTATGGGAGCCAAAGAGCAGTTTGAATGGGATATCCCCTGTAGAAGGACAAAGGTCCACATGCTTGCAGATAAACACTAGAGAAACAAGAATTGTTAAACACACAGGCTTTTTCCTTTAATAAAGAAACTGACTCCTGTTCACCCAGATGCTGATTGATAACCTGGTGATCTTTAGTCTATGAAGCCAGCCCCCCACTGGAATCCCACAGAATACTGCGAGTTATACTCTCAAACAATAGAGCCTATCTTCATGTAAGAGGTTCCCTGTACGTTGGAAGAGTTTGTTATTATGCTTATTACAAATACTTTCTCTCTAGGCCCAGAGTCCTGAGTACTGTCTCTCAATCAACAGAGCTCACCCTTAATACAAACCCTTCCTTCTAGGCCCTTACCCTGAGAACTGTTTATTAGCCAATAGAACTCATTCATATGGGGATGGTCACAGGTACTTTGCTAAAGAGATGTATTTTTCAAGAGAGTTTTGATGTCGCCATGCCAAAAGCTTTGTCTTGATAGTTGTCACAAGGAAACTGTTTTTCCAAAGGTTTGCTGTGTTTAAATATGTAAAAAGATGAACTGCTTGACATCCGACTCCAAAGGTTTGTACCAGTGCCTACTAACAGAGATGAGCTTAATTAAGTTTCTGTCTTACCCCACCTGGACCATTTCTTTGTCAGTTGTGATGCTTGCATGGACCCCCTAGTCTCAGACATTTGCATAATTGTTCTTTAACTAGTAGCAGTGTTTGGGTAAGTTGAAGAGGTGTGGTCTTGCTGGAGGAATTATGTCACTGGAAGTGGGCCTTGAGGTTTCAAAACCCACATGACAGTCTGAATCAGTCTCTCTCTCTCTCTCTCTCTCTCTCTCTCTCTCTCTCTCTCTCTCT
>NW_021604676.1:2794874-2829595 GCF_004785775.1 Grammomys surdaster | reverse complement strand
TCTCTCTCTCTCTCTCTCTCTCTCTCTCTCTCTCTCTCTCTCTCTCTCTCTTCCTCCTCCTTCTCTTCCTCTTCCTCCTCCTCCTCTTCTTCTTCCTCTTCCTCTTCCTCTTCTTCTTCTTCTTCTCTTCTTCTTCTTTCTGCTTGCAGTTCAAGTGCCCACCTTCCCAGCCTCAGCCACCACACCCATCTGCCACCATACTTCTCTCTCCTGATACTAACAAACTGTTATCCCTCTAGAACCATAAACACAAATAAATCCTACCTTCTATACATTATCTTGGTCATGACGTTTTATCACATCAATTAAAAAAAAACTAATACAGTAGATTAGAAGGGACCTAAAGGAGCAGAATTAGTCAAAGACAGCAGCAGTACCTAGATCATTCGAACATTCATAACAGCTCATGAAAGAAGTTTGAGGTTTACAGCACAGTATACAGGCAACTGAATCAGTTGGAGTGTTTTATTTCAGTGCAACTTGGTGGGTCTCAGCCTTTTGCAGGCAGCTTGTTCGATCTCTGTTTTTTTCCAGGAAGTTTAAGTGTTCTAAGCATGTCTCTCAGCCCATGTCTTTCACTGTTTATATATTCTTAAGACGTGTTGGAGAGTAGTGAATCTGGTCAATTTCAGGGACTTCCTGAAGACTTTTGCGTTGTCCCTACAAGAAAAGTTCAGTTCATCCCTACATGATGAAATGTTTCACCCAAACATCATATTGTTTCACCTCCTCTTAATATTCTGCATCTTAACAAGCTTCCCTCCAAGATGAGTGTTTTTATATTGGATGAAATTCCTAAACAGCAATGGGGTATACATAAACATTCAGATACAGTTTTGATCAGATACAGTTTTGATCAAATATTAGTGGGACTCCAAGTAAGGGTAATGGAGACACAGAAGAGCAGGTAAGGGAGCTTATTGATCTTGCAGAGGATCTGAGTTCGGTTCCAAACACCTGTGGTGGCTCATAGAAGCATGGGAGGGGGAATGGCATAGGGGATTTGCAGAGGGGAAACTGGGAAGGGGAATAACATTTGCAATGTAAACAAATAAAATAATGAATAAAAAAGAAAAAACAACAAGAACATAGAGATAAAAAGATTTCTTTTTTATTGGATATTATATTTACATTTCAGATGTTATCCCCTTACCCCGTCCCCCCCGTCCAGGAACCCCCTATCCCATCCCCCTCCTCCTGCTTCTATACCGTCTCTGTGGCCTCTGGTTAGTCTGGCTAAGGAGTTATCTATCTTGTTGATTTTCTCAAAGAGCCAGCTCCTGGTTTTGTTGGCATTTTGTATAGTTCTTCCTGTTTCTATTTGGTGGATTTCAGCCGTGAGTTTGATTATTTCTTGCCTTCTACTCCTCTTGGGTGTATTTGCTTCTTTTTGTTCTAAAGCTTTCAGGTGTGCTGTCAGGTTGTAAGTGTATGTTCTCTCCAGTTTCTTTTTGTAGATACTTAAAGCAATGAGTTTTCCTCTTAGTACTGCTTTCATGGAGTCCCACAAGTTTTGGTATGATGTCTCCTCATTTTCAATAAATTCTAAAAAGCCTTTAATTTCTTTCTATATTTCATCCTTGTCCAAGTCATCATTGAGTAGGGTGTTGTTCAGTTTCCACCTGAATGTGGGTTTTCCATTGTTTTTGTCATTATTAAACATCAGCCTTAGTCTATGGTGATCTGATAGGATGCAAGGGATTATTTCAATCTTTTTTACTCTATTGGGGCCTGTTTTGTGACCAGTTATAAGGTCTATTTTGGAGAAGGTACAATGAGGTGCTGAGAAAAAGGTATATTATTTTCTTTTAGGATGAAATGTTCTATAGATATCTGTTAAATCCATTTGGTCCATAACTTCTGTTAGTTTCTTTGTGTCTCTGTTTAGTTCCTGTTTCCATGATCTGTCCATTGCTGAGAGTGGGGTGTTGAAATACCTGACTATTATTGTGTGAGGTGTAATGTGTGTTTTGAGCTTTAGTAAAGTTTCTTTTATGTATGTAGGTGCCCTTGCATTTGGAGCATAGATGTTCAGAATTGAGAGTTCATCTTGGTAGATTTTTCCTTTGATGACTATGAAGTGTCCTTCCTTATCTTTTTTGATTACTTTTGGATGAAAGTCCATTTTATTTGATATTAGAATGGCTACTCCAGCTTGTTTCTTGGGACCATTTGCTTGGAAAATTGTTTTCCACCCTTTTACTCTGAGATAGTGTCTGTCTTTTTCACTGAGGTGCGTTTCCTGCATGCAGCAAAATTCTGGATCCTGTTCATGTATCCAGTCTGATAGTCTACGTCTGTTAATTGGAGAATTGAGTCCATTGATATTGAGATATTAAGGTAAAATTATTGCTGCTTCCTATTATTTTTGTTGTTAGAGGTGTAATTATGTTTCTGTAACTATCTTCTTTTGGAGGTTGTTGGAAGATTACTTCCTTGCTTTTTCTAGGTTGTAGTTTCCCTCCTTGTGTTGGAGTTTTCAATCAATTATCCCTTGAAGTGCTGGATTTGTGGGAAGATATTGTGCAAATTTGGTTTTGCGTGGAGTATCTTGGTTTCACCATCTATAGTGATTGAGAATTTTGCTGAGTATAGTAGTCTGGGTTGGCATTTGTATTCTCTTAGGGTCTGTATGATATCAGTCCCGGATCTTCTGGCTTTTATAGTCTCTGGTGAGAAGTCTGGTGTAATTTTTATAGGTCTGCCTTTATATGTTACTTGACCATTTTCCCTTACTGCTTTTAGTATTTTTTCTTTGTTTTGTACATTTGATGTTTTGATTATTATATGACGGGAGGTATTTCTTTTCTGGTCTAGTCTATTTGGCATTCTATAGGTTTCGTTTATGTTCATCGGCATCTCTTTCTTTAGGTTGGAAACGTTTTCTTCTATAATTTTGTTGAAGATATTTACTGTCCCTTTAAGTTGGGAGTCTTCATTCTCATCTATACCTATTATCCTTAGGTTTGGTCTTCTCATTGTGTCCTGGATTTCCTGGATGTTTTGGGTTAGGAGCTTTTTGCATTTTCTTTGACACCTGTGTCAATGTTTTCCATGGTATCTTCTGCACTTCAGATTCTCTCTTCTGTCTCTTGTATTCTGTTGGTGATGCTTGCATCTATGACTCCTGATCTGTTTCCTAGGTTTTCTATCTCCAGGGTAGTCTCCCTTTGAGATTTCTTTATTGTTTCTACTTCCATTTTTAGATCCTGGATGGTTTTGTTTAATGCTTTTTGGTTGTGTTTTCTTGCAATTCTTTAAGGGATTTTTGTGTTTCCTCTTTAAGGGTTTCTACCTATTTACCTGTGTTCTCCTGTACTTCTATAAGAGAATTATTTATGTCCTTCTTAAAGTCCTCTATCATCATCATGAGAAGTGATTTTAGTTCTGAATCCTGCTTTTCCAGTGTGATGGGGTGTCCAAGGCTTGCTATGGTGGGAGAACTGGGTTCTGATGATGCCAAGTAACTTTGGTTTCTGTTGCTTACGTTCTTGTGCTTGCCTTTCACCGTCTGGTTAACTCTAGTGATACCTGAGCTCACTGTTTCTGATTGGAGCAATGTCTTTCCAGCTATCTTGCTTGTGTCAGAGCTCCTCAGGGTCCAGATGTCTCTGTGATCCTGTGATCCTCTGATCCTGTGATCCTGAGCTCCTTCTGCTCTGAGTACAGTAGCTCCTCTAGGATGTCTCAGGATATGGTGTTTTCATGGGAGCAGACCAGCTAGGTGTCTGCCCCAGCCACAAGGACCAAGCGAGGGGTGGAAGGGCGATAAGATGATATCTAATGACACTCTGCTATCACTCATACATCACTACCATGATTTGTTATCTCTGGAGGTGTTTTCTACTCTAGCAGATGAGAACAAATACAAACAACCACAGCCAGGTATGCAGAGTGAGAGCCCTTAGAACACTCAGTCCTAAAGGGACTGTCTCTCTTCAATTCATACCCTCAGGGCTCAGGGAACCCAATGGAAGAGGAAGAAAGGGGCTCCAAGAGCATAAGAGCCAGACCTGATGGAGGACACCAAGAAAAGAAGGCCTTCTAAAATCTACACCAACATAATCTAAGCTCACATGAACTCACAGAGACTGCGGCAGTATGCCCAGTTCAGTGCCAGGTCCTCTGCACATACGGCTTCGAGTTTAGTGTTTCTGTGGATTTCCTGAGTGTTCGAATGAGTTCATCTCTGATTTGTGTGCCTTCTCTGTGGCTTTCTTCCTTCTGTTTGCTTGTCTTGCCGAACATCGATGAGATCTTTTTTGTTTTATCTATTATATTTCATTTTGTTATGTTTTATTATTGCCTGCTAGAAGCCTTCCTGCTTTCTAATGAGAGACAAAAAGACAGGACAGTGGATGTGGATGGGAGCAGAGGTGGAGAGGAACTGGGAGGAGTAGAGGTAGGGGAAACTGTAATCCGGAAGAAAAACAATCTATTTTTAATAAAAGGGATAAAAGAAATCATGTATAAATAAAACATTGGCTAAAAAAAAGTCTAAAAATTTAAAAAGTAAAAGAGAGAGAGAGGCCATGAATTTGAAAAGGAGCAAGAAAGGTGAGGTAGGAGGGTTTGGAGAGGGGAAGAAAAGTGAGAAAGGTTATAATTAAATTATAATGTCAAAAAAGGAGACACAGAGTTGGTCTGCTCCTGTCCTGTTGAGAAACTGACTCCTGAGTCATCCTAGAGGAGCCACTGCACTCAGAGCAGCAGAGGAGCCACTGCACTCAGAGCAGCTGACACAGAGTTGATCTACTCCTGTCCTGTGGAGATACTGACTCCTGAGTCATCCTAGAGGAGCCACTGCACTCAGAGCAGTCGAGGAGCCACTGCACTCAGAGCAGCAGAGGAGCCACTGCAATCAGAGCAGCAGACACCAAGATTAGGATCATAAGACTACAGAGACATCTGGACTCTGAGGAGCTCTGCAACAAGCAAGGTAACTGGAAATACAGACTCCAGTCTTACACAGTGAGGGCAGGCAACACTAGAGTTAACCAGATGGCGAAAGGCAAGCGCAAGAACATAAGCAACAGAAACCAAAGTTTCTTGGCATCATCAGTACCCAGTTCTCCCAATATAGCAAGCCCTGAACACCCCATCACACCTGAAAAGCAGGATTCAGAATTAAAATCACTTCTCATGATGATGATAGAGGATTATAAGAAGGAATTAAGTAACTCCCTTAAAGAAATACAGGAGAGTACAAGTAAACAGATAGAAGCCCTTAAAGAGGAATCACAGAAATCCCTTAAGGAAATGCAAGAAAACACAAAGAAGGAATTAAACAAAAACATTCAGGATCTGAAAATGGAAATAGAAACAATAAAGAAAGCTCAAAGGGAGACAACCATGGAAATAGAAAACTTAAGAAAGAGATCAGGAGTCATAGAACCAAGCATCACCAACCAAATACAAGAGATAGAAGAGAGAATCTCAAATGCAGAAGATACGGTAGAAAATATTGACACAGTTGTCAAAGAAAATGCAAAATGCAAAAAACTCCTAACTCAAAACATCCAGGAAATCCAGGACACAATGAGAAGACCAAACCTAAGGATATTAGGTATAGATGAGAATGAAGAGTCTCAACTTAAAGGGACAGTAAATATCTTCAACAAAATTATTGAGGAGAACTTCCCTAACCTAAAGAACAAGATGCCCATAAACATACAAGAAGCCTACAGAACACCAAATAGACTAGACCAGAAAAGAAATACCTCCCGTCACATAATAATCAAAACATCAGATGCACAAAACAAAGAAAAAATACTAAAAGCAGTAAGGGAAAAAGGTTGAGTAACATACAAAGGCAGACCTATAAGAATTACACCAGACTTCTCACCAGAGACTATAAAAGCCAGAAGAGCTTGGACTGACATCATACAGACCCTAAGAGAACACAATTGCCAGCCCAGATTACTATACCCAGCAAAATTCTCAATCACTATAGATGGTGAAACCAAGATATTCCATGACAAAAACAAATTTGCACAATATCTTCCCACAAACCCAGCACTTAAAAGGATAATTGATGGAAAACGCCAACACAAGGAGGGAAACTACAACCTAGAAAAAGCAAGGAAGTAATCTTCCAACAACCCCAAAAGAAGATAACTATACAAACATAACTTTACCTCTAATAGCAAAAATAACAGGAAGCCACAATCATTTTTCCTTAATATCTCTTAACATCAATGGTCTCAATTCACCAATAAAAAGACGCAGACTATCAGACTGGATACACAAACAAGACCCAGAATTTTGCTGCATGCAAGAAACGCACCTCAGTGACAAAGACAGACACTACCTCAGAATAAAAGGGTGGAAAACAATTTTCCAAACCAATGGTCCCAAGAAACAAGCTGGAGTAGCCATTCTAATATCAAATAAAATCGACTTTCATCCAAAATTAATCAAAAAAGATAAGGAAGGACACTTCATACTCATCAAAGGAAAAATCTACCAGGGTGAACTCTCAATTCTGAACATCTATGCTCCAAATGCAAGGGCACCTACATACATAAAAGAAACTTTACTAAAGCTCAAAACACACATTATACCTCATACAATAATAGAGGGGGATTTCAACACCCCACTCTCAGCAATGGACAGATCATGGGAACAGAAACTAAACCGAGACACTTTGACATTAACAGAAGTTATGAACCAAATGGACTTAACAGACATCTATAGAACATTTCATCCTAAAAGAAAAGAATATACCTTTTTCTCAGCACCTCATGGTACCTTCTCCAAAATAGACCATATAATTGGTCACAAAGCAGGCCTCTACAGATACAAAAAGATTGAAATAATCCCTTCCATCTTATCAGATCACCACGGAATAAGACTGGTCTTTAATAATGACAAAACCAATGGAAAACCTACGTGCACATGGAAACTGAACAACTGAAATCATTAATGATGATTAATGATTAATACTCAATGATGACTTGCTCAAGGAAGAAATAAAGAAAGAAATTAAAGACTTTTTAGAATTCAATGAAAATGAGGACACATCATACCAAAACTTGTGGGACTCCATGAAGGCAGTGCTAAGAGGAAAACTCATAGCTCTAAGTGCCTACAAAAAGAAACTGGAAAGAGCACACACTACCAAGTTGACTGCACAACTAAAAGCTCTAGAACAAAAAGAAGCAAATACACCCAAGAGGAGTAGAAGGCAGGAAATAATCAAACTCAGGGCTGAAATCAACCAAATAGAAACAGAAAGAACAATACAAAATATCAATAAAATCAGGAGTTAGTTCTTTGAGAAAATCAACAAGATAGATAAACCGTTAGCCAGATTAACCAGAGGGCACAGAGACAGTATCCAAATTAATAAAATCAGAACTGAAAAGGGAGACATAACAACAGAAACTGAAGAAATTAAAAAAATAATCAGATCCTACTACAAAGGCCTATACTCAACAAAACTGGAAAACCTGGATGAAATGGACAATTTTCTAGACAGATACCAGGTCCCAAAGTTAAACCAAGAGCAGATAAACCATCTAAATAGTCCCATAACCCCTAGGGAAATAGCAGCACTCATTAAAAGTCTCCCCACTAAAAAAAGCCCAGGACCAGATGGTTTTAGTGCTGAATTTTATCAGACCTTCAAGGAAGACCTAATACCAATTCTCTTCAAACTATTCCACAAAATAGAAACAGAAGGAACACTACCCAATTTGTTCTATGAAGCTACAATTACACTCATGCCCAAACCCCACAAAGACCCGACAAAGAAAGAGAACTTCAGACCAATCTCCCTTATGAACATCGATGCAAAAATACTCAATAAAATTCTAGCAAACTGAATCCAAGAACACATCAAAACAATCATCCATCATGATCAAGTAGGTTTTATCCCAGGAATGCAGGGATGGTTCAATATTCGGAAATCCATCAATGTAATCCACTATATAAACAAACTCAAAGAAAAAAACCACATGATCATCTCACTAGATGCTGAGAAAGCATTTGATAAAATTCAACATCCCTTCATGATAAAAGTCTTGGAAAGATCAGGAATTCAAGGCCCATACCTAAACATAGTAAAAGCAATTTACAGCAAACCAGTAGCCAACATCAAGCTAAATGGAGAGAAACTTGAAGCAATCCCACTAAGATCAGGGACTAGACAAGGCTGCCCACTCTCCCCCTACCTATTCAATATAGTACTGGAAGTCCTAGCCAGAGCAATTAGACAACAAAAAGAAGTCAAAGGGATACAAATAGGAAAGGAAGAAGTCAAAATATCGCTATTTGCAGATGATATGATAGTATACTTAAGTGACCCCCAAACTTCCACCAGAGAACTCCTAAACCTGATAAACAACTTCAGCAAAGTGACTGGTTATAAAACCAACTCAAACAAATCAGTAGCCTTCCTCTACATGAAAGATAAACAGACTGAAAAAGAAATTAGGGAAATGACACCCTTCACAATAGTTGCAAATAATATGAAATACCTTGGTGTGAATCTAACCAAGCAAGTGAAAGATCTGTACGACAAGAACTTCAAGTCCCTGAAGAAAGAAATCGAACAAGATCTCAGAAGATGGAAAGATCTCCCATGCTCATGGATTGGCAGGATTAATATAATAAAAATGGCCATCTTGCCAAAAGCAATCTACAGATTCAATGCAATCCCCATTAAAATCCCAACTCAATTCTTCACAGAGTTAGAAAAGGAAATTCTCAAATTCATATGGAATAACAAAAAACCCAGGATAGCGAAAACTATTCTCAACAATAAAAGAACTTCTGGAGGAATCACCATCCCTGACCTCAAGCTGTACTACAGAGCAATAGTGATAAAAACTACCTGGTATTGGTACAGAGACAGGCAGGAAGATCAATGGAATAGAATTGAAGACCCAGAAATGAACACACACTCCTATGGTCACTTGATCTTTGACAAAGGAGCTAAAACTGTCCAGTGGAAAAAGGACAGCATTTTCAACAAATGGTGCTGGTTCAACTGGAGGACAACATGTAGAAGAATGAAAATTGATCCATTCTTATCTCCTTGTACAAAGCTCAAGTCTAAGTGGATAAAGGACCTCCACATAAAACCAGATACACTGAAACTAATAGAAGAGAAGGTGGGGAAGAGCCTCGAATACTTGGGCACAGGGGAAAAGTTCCTGAACAGAACACCAATGGCATATGCTCTAAGATCAAGAATTGACAAATGGGACTTCATAAAATTGCAAAGTTTCTGTAAGGCAAAGGACACTGTCAATAGGACAAAACGACAGCCAACAAATTTGGAAAAGATCTTTACCAATCCTACATCTGATAGAGGGCTAATAATCAATATATACAAAGAACTCAAGAAATTAGACTCCAGACAACCAAATAACCCTATTAAAAAATGGGGTATAGAGCTTAACAAAGAATTTTCAATGGAAGAAACTCGAATGGCCAAGAAGCACCTAAAGAAATGTTCAGTGTCCTTAGTCATCAGGGAAATGCAAATCAAAACAACTCTGAGATTCCATCTCACACCAGTCAGAATGGCTAAGATTATGAACTCAGGTGATAGTAGATGCTGGCGAGGGTGTGGAGAAAGAGGAACACTCCTCCATTGTTGGTGGGACTGCAAGATGGTGCAACCACTTTGGAAATCAGTCTGGCGGTTCCTCAGAAAATTGGACATAGCATTACCTGAGGATCCAGCTATACCACTCCTAGGCATATACCCAGAAGATGCTCGAACATATAACAAGGACATATGCTCAACTATGTTCATAGCAGCCTTATTTATAATAGCCAGGAGCTGGAAAGAACCCAGATGTCCTTCAACTGAGGAATGGATTCAAAAAATGTGGTATATTTACACAATGGAGTATTACTCAGCTATTAAAAACAATGAATTCGAGAGGTTCCTAGGTAAATGAATGGAACTAGAAATTATCATCCTGAGTGAAGTAAGCCAATCACAAAAGAACACACATGGTATTCACTCACTGATTATTGGATATTAGCCCAGAACCTTGAAATGCCCAAGATGCAACTCACAGGCCACATGAAGCTCATAAAAAAGGAAGACCAAGTGGGGGTGATTCAGTTCTTCTTAGAAGGAGCAACAAAATACTCAAGGGAGCAAATATGGAGACAAAGTGAGGGACAGAAACTGAAGGAGGGGCCATTTGAAGACCTTTCCACCGGAGTATCCATCCCATGTGCAGTCACCAAAGGTAGATGCTGATGTGGAAGTCAGGAAGTGCATGCTGATAAGAGCCTGATATGGATGTCTCCTCAGAGGCCTTCAAGAGTCTGACATATTCAGAGGCAGATGCTCACAACTAGCCATTGAACTGATCATGAGGTTCTCAATGGAGGAGTTAGAGTGAGGACTGAAGGAGCTGAAAGGTTTTGTGGCACCATGAGGAGAGCAACAATACTAACCAACCACAGTTCCCAGGGTCTAAACCACCAGCCTGAGAGCACTTAGGGAGGGATCCAGGGCTTCAGCTGAATATGTAAGAGTGGAGGGCCCTGCCGGGCACAAGTGGAAGAAGAGATCCTTGACCTCATGAAGGCTGGACGCCCCAGGGGGTGGGAATTTTGAGGGTGGGGAAGTGGGAGTGGGGGGGGTAGATGGGGGTTACATCCACAGAGAAGAAGGAGGAGGGGTAAGGGGATGGGGGTTCCTGGGTGGGTGGGGGATGGGGTAAGGGGATAACATATGAAATGTAAATAAAATATCCAATAAAAAAAAATAATGTCAAAAAAGTAAAACTAACTTCTATAATCATGATAAAAATCATGAAAAATGACAACTGGGAATAAATTAAGGCCAACCTTAGCCTTAGGTTTATGCTATATTTTACATGTAAACTTTTAAGTAGAACATTTCACTTATCAACAGGTAAATGTTAGCTCAGCCAATAAAACAGCTAGCACATTCCTTATTTTTTAACGATTTGCTTTGATTCACTGCTTTATTTTGAAATCATTATCTTCCCCCAAAGTCTCTCGTAGAGGAAATCCCGTACTCGAAAGGAAGAATAATGAAATCCAAACGCAAGTTCCCAATCCTGCTCCCTTCAAGCCCTTATTTCTTTGTCCCAATGTTATAATAAAAACAACAACCAGAGGGCCAGCAAACTCTACTCTGCTGTGGTTCACATGCTAGCCCACTTTGTTTCTGTTGTGGAAGATCAAATTTTCAGCTGATAACTTCCTCCCTCACCAATTTTAGTGCATAACAATAATCTGCTCTAGAAGAGTAAACCCCACCATGAATGTAAACAATGGAGTGAGTCGATTTTAAGAAATAAAATATAACTTTAAATAAAATTACGAAGCACAGAGCAGAAACATTTTAAACTCTACAGAGTTTGGATTTTCAAAGGCCACAACTTGGACAAGTATTTCTTTTATTACCATTTTATTACAAAAATTCTACCTTCAAATAATAGTGAAATGTCAAACTACCTTTATAATTTAGATCATTTAAAAATGATTTGAAAAAATAAATAAAAAATAAATAAAAAATGATTTGGAGGGCTGGTGAGATGGCTCAGTGGTTAAGAGCATTGACTGCTCTTCCAGAGGTCCTGAGTTCAAATCCCAGCAACCACATGGTGGCTCACAACCATCTGTAATGATATCTGATGCTCTCTTGTGGGGTGTCTGAAGACAGCTACAGTGTACTTACATATAATAAATTTAAAAATTAAAAAAAAAACAAAAAACAAAAAAAAATTAAAAAAAATGATTTGGAAAGTCTTCACAACCAATAAAGTTGATTCAGCCAGAGAGAGAAATTGTTTGCTCATCTTTGCCATAGACAAAGCCCTTATGAGAGCATAACCAAATGGAACCATGAGAAGGGAGGGTAATGAGGACCCTGAGCAAAGTGTCTCCTCCTGGGGTTTATTATGAAAAAAAAACCTTTAGGAAGAGCTGGCCTCCTGGAAGTTGCATATTTTTGTTTGTTTGTTTGTTTGTTTGTTTTTTGGTTGGTTGGTTTTTTATAATTAAATTATAATGTCAAAAAAGAAAAACAAACTTCTATAATCATGATAAAAATCATGAAAAATGACAATGGGGAATTAAATAAGGTTTTGTTTTTTGTTTTTTGTTTTTTTTTCGAGACAAGGTTTCTCTGTGTATCCCTGGCTGTCCTGGAACTCACTCTGTAGATCAGGCTGGCCTCGAACTCAGAAATCCACCTGTCTCTGCCTCTCAAGTGCTGGGATTAAAGGTGTGTGCCACCACTGCCCAGCTAGGAAGTTGCTTTTTTAGCATGGCACTCAAGTACATCCTTAGTGATGGAGCATTTAGGCAAAAGAGAAGACCTGTGTCATCCTCGGTGTCCTCAGGAAACATCCAACAATACAAAGGATGAGCTGAGGATGTTTCACACCCTGACAAAGTGAAAAAGCAATCACAGAATAACAAGGAGAAGAGAGATTTCAAATGATGAGCATGGCAAGTATGAGTTAAAGTGCCAGGTCATAAGACCAATAATATTATACATTTCAACTGAGCCTACAAGAGAACATTCTGATCAACCCAAACTAATTGAATCTTTCCTAGGGACAAAACACCAGGTTACCTAGGTAAAGGGGAAAGGAGGGCAAAGAACACCACTTTGAAGTTGATTCACTTATATTGAAGTTTTTTTGAATTAGCACCAACTTAGTATTTGTGTCACAATGTTTTTAACATCATAGTGTTATATTATATAACTTATTACTTTACTAAAGTAAATACTATAGTAAAGTTTCTAATCCAGATTCAATGTGATTTTGGAGCCAAATTTCAAAGTTATTTCTCCATATAGAGAAAATTATATGTTGTGCAACATGACATGTTATTCATGGGCACGTCTCCCCTAGGACCTGACTCAAGTTGCTGGAAGACTTCAGCATGAAATTCTACACCTTTCTCTCCAGTAAAGATATTCTCCCCACTCAGAATCCCTAGATGGTTTAATGCCCATGAAGGTGACCCATCTACTAACAGTGTTTCATAATTCCTTGAGTTTCTCTTTGTCAGATTTCCTCTTTCTCAATCAATTATCTCAAACTAGTGTTTTGGGATATGAGATAATTCCATCTGTGCAGGGTTAAATTTAAACTTCTCATTCATCAACAAGTGCCATTCCTTAGCTTGAGTCTTTGTATTATGCTTTTGACAAAGAGGTCCTAACTCCTTCCCCTCCTGTTCTTCCTGTATTCTCCCCACTTTGTGATATCAGGATGTATATAGGTATTTGGCCATCATCTGGAACATTGGTAGCTTCTCAGTGGTTTGCATCCCTAAAGAAAACTGATGCACTCTCTCTCCCAGCGGCGATCAGTTGCCCATAGAGCCTCATCTAAAGTGGGACTTTGAGGACCTTTCCTCATCTGTGCGGGGATTTTCTCTTTTGTGGGGATTATGCATATAACTCTAGCTGCTGTCAATTCACATGTCCCATGCCCTGTCATGTCCATAAAACATATTCTCAGAAGTCCACCACTACTTTCTGATCTTACACTCTTGATACATCTTCTTCTGTGATGATACCAGAGTCCTGAGGAGATGGGGTATAATATATATGCTCCAATTAAGTCTGAGCAATCCACATCTCTTATTCTTCAGACCTTGAAAAAAATGAGTCTTAATTAACAGCCATGAAGGGAAACTGTAAGGTAATACGCAGCAGCTGAATACTGTGTTTATTTAGCACAGTTATAGTAGTAGGTTCTCTGAAGAAGCCATGTGGAAACCTACTATTCTAGAGGCTTTCTAAAATATATACATATATCCTATAAAGGAGAGACAATGCTTCTTTTAGAAAGGCTATTAAAAAGCCCAGTGTTGGGTGTTTGAGTAGTTGGCCAGTGAGCTTCCATAGGGCATTACCAGCCACTGACATTGTTTTTGGAGATCCTCTAGAACTTGATTGTAATACTTTTTTTCTGAATATACCACATATAAGAGTCATGGGACATGGAATTATTAAGTTGGTACTGACATGGAAGCTTTATCTCTATTAGATGGTTTTCTGGAAGGTCCTTTGTGCACTATTGGATGATAAAAAATAATCCATAGAATGGCCTATTTGTGAACCCTGAGAGCTACAATAATGATTGCCCTGACAAGATATGCCCATTGGTACAATAGGGAAACAAATGTTATGGGAGTAATGAACCAACCACTTTCTGATTTGGTATCAAGCCATCTCACAAGATAGAACTCACTGGAACTAAAAGACAAATTACTTGTATAAATAATAAACAGCATTTGAAAAGGAATTTTAAGTTAGTTAAATAGTATAACAAGAAGTCTTAATTCACTAATACAAGTAGTTAAGAATAACAGGTCAGCTAAGTTGCTAACCCAAAGCCGTCACAAAAGATGCAGGAAAACAAAGGTCAATTGAGTGCTCCAAAGATCCACTGGCTGTGAGAGATAAAAAAAGGTGCTCAAGGACAAATTCTTTAAGAACGAGAACATTATTGAAACATCCATCTGTTCTTGTGATGTTTTAGCCTTCTCTGAAAAAACTCCCACCGAAGGTCCCAAGGACTTTTGAATTAAATTCAGCCAAATGGTTTGTTGGCTCAGATAAGCATTCACACTGGGTCCCAAGGCCACAGGGACCAGAGACTGTTCCTATGAGATTTGTCAAAACTCTGCCTTGGATCTGCTTACACACATTACAGACACTGTAAATAACCAATTGTGTGTGACTGCGGCACAACCCCCCTAACCCCCCGCCCGACTTTTCCCTATATTAACCCTAAGCTTTTGGGCCTCGAGGTCGATTCCTCTACCTCCTGTGTGAGGCACGTATTGGCCTGAAGCTTCGATAATAAAAAACCTGACTTATGTAATTACAGCAAGACAGTCTCTGGAGTGTCTTTGGGTCCACATCCTTTCAGGGTTTGTCCTGGGAGAGTCTTTCACATTAAAACTTTATAAACTACAAGTTTATATTTTTAAATAGCCAAGTATATTGATTTAGCTGTCTATTGCTTTGAAATAAATTCATTTATCAACACACATAATACATATTAATGCATATTATCTGACTGTTTCTGTTGGTCAATATCTGGACCAACCAGGATTAGTTAGGCCTCTAGTGCATCATAAGAAGCAGCCTAATGACTGGCCATGCTGTAGTTATCTTAAAATGACACCATGACTAAGCATCGGCTTCAAGCTCAGTAATAGAAATTAGCCACCCTGAATTCTTAGCTTCTTCTCTATACACTAAGTAAATCTTCACTCCATGGCAACTGCTTCTTGCATCTCAGGAGAGAGAGGGGTACAGGGAATCAGCAAGAGACAGTAACAGAAATAGAAAGAGATTAGGGCAAGTTAGTACAAGAACATGAACAAGACAAATAGAAATATTTAAGTTTCCAATAAAAATTTCCTGCTCTATATTTTTGAATATCAGTATTGTTAGTATAAGTCCAAACTCAATGACATCACATTCAGGCGCCAGACAACTTCTACATCATTGCCAAGGCAACCAAGATAACACTCCCACAAATCACCTGGCTACTTCACCTGTACCTGGGAAAAAGCTACGTCATAGACCATACAAATAGTTGTGACTTCCCCGACCTCCTCCTCTCCTCTCCTCTCCTCTCCTCTCCTCTCCACTTCTCTTCTTCTCCTCGTCATTCTTCCCGTTTTTCTCCCCCGCCCCCCCCCAAATAAATTCCCTCTCGTGGAATCGGTTGCCAGTCTAGTGTGTCTGTCTAAGCTGTGTGTCATAATCTTACAAGTATGACAAAGGTAAACCCATATCTCAATAATATATGAAAACACTGAAATTGTTTTCAAGCAATATTTTTGCTAATTGATATTTTAGAAGCTGACAAATACCTGTTTAAAAAGAACTTGAGAGATATGTTTAGCAATCATGTTAGGCAATGTGATTTGAATACAAAGTCCTGTAGCTAAAGACATGCTAACCAGAACACAACCAGTTTCTTCTAATATTTTAGTTGGATTATAGCTTATTGGGAAAAATTAGGTTTAGGGGGAGAGGTTGGAGAAATGTCTCAGAAATTAAGAGCACTGGCTGCTCTTGCAGAGAACTGAGTTCAGTTCATCAGCAGTGACAAGGTGGCTCACACTGTACCTCTGTGTCTGGGCATCTGACATCTCTTCTGCCCCACATGGGCTTATGCGCACATGTGCATTCAAAAAAACATGTGCACACACACACAAATTAAATTTTAAAATATTAAGAATTATCATTGTAGTTTGGTCTTCTACATAGTGAGTTAAAGCCAGCCAGCACTAATAGAAAGACCCTGTCTCAGAGAGAAGTAGACAGGGAATAGGGAGAGCAAGAGACTTGGGAGGAGATTCAGAAGCTGGACCAAGTGTCTTGATAATTTCCTGAGCACATTGTCTGCCATCTTCCCAATACTATAACTTTGCAATGACTTTCCAGCTATAGCATGGGTTCCCTCTTCCAAGGCCAGTCCAAATCTTTACTTTTATTTTTCCTGAGAAGTCTCATTTGCTTTGTAATTACAATTCAAATAATACTATAAAGTCATTTACCTCAAATCTCAGCATTGATGAAAAAAATACCTTCATGTTAACTGAACTAGTTATAAGAGGAATATATTTAGATCATTGTTTAAAATCCTCACTTCAACCTATTCTAAAATTTCTCAAACTAAAAGAGGTAAGATATGTTATTAAATTGAAATGTTTGTTTTTCTGAGCTCTGTTACATTTTATTAAAAGACATAATAAATATAATGTAATGTAATATAATGTATCTACTATGAAGTTGGGTAGATTGGAAAATTATTAGTCAGACTATTAACACCTACAATAAGGACCACATATTGCCTCAACAATAACTACATAAAACCACCTCTTTTGCCTAGAGCATATACTTCTAAGAATAGAATAACAGAAATAGGTTGAGCAAGGAATCCCTGGTTCATAACTTTTCTTCTCACAGATCCCCTCACCCCAGGAATACACTTTCATAAACCATTTTGTTTTCTTTGTTTACTTGGTTGGTTTGGTTCTGAATCAAGCATAGATGCAAGCCCCAGTTGTATGCTAAAGACCAATGGAAACAGCATAGCCTAGCCATGTCATAATTTTACAAAGAGAACCAAAAATATTAGCAGACCTGTGCATGCCAACAGGATCATGTTTCACGAATTAAACACTGGGATACTCAGTAATCGGTTAACCTCTGAATGGAAAACCACACGCAAAGTGTCAGAGATCAGTAACTGTTCTTTGGAAAACACCCAGGGTAACTGTCAGGGTTGGTACTGTTTCTGTGCCCTTGAGCAAAAGCAATTACATCCTCTTTTCTCACTTCTTAACATAGGGAAACAGCATAGTGTTACATATGGTGTGTTGAAACCTTATAAAGATTATAGTTTCAACTTTTTTATTATAAAAGCACAAGCCATAAATTATCATTTACAGCAGGACTCATTTGTTTTACGTTAGTGTTGTGTAACTAACAGAGAATAAAGGCCTC
This sequence comes from Grammomys surdaster, assembly GCF_004785775.1. Classification (NCBI taxonomy): domain Eukaryota; kingdom Metazoa; phylum Chordata; class Mammalia; order Rodentia; family Muridae; genus Grammomys; species Grammomys surdaster. Next base: position 2,812,098 of record NW_021604676.1, on the reverse strand, counting down.
ACACGGATTTTTTTTCCAAAGCAATATAATTCAAATCACCTTCTCTGACCTATCATCTTAAAGGGTTGGTTTCTACATAAAGGAAATGAATCATCCTGCTTGTGTCACAGGCAGTTTAGAAAGCAGTACTAGTCAAACATTTCAAAAGTCTTGAAAACATTTTCTGGACCATGCTCTAGACATGACAGGAAACTGTCGTCATGAATCCCTGCAACAGTTTCTCCTTTAAAGCATTTTGTATGGAAGTCAAGAAATATTCCCAATATTTTTTTCAAAAGTTTGGACTTTTCTACATTGTCTTTAAATTAAAAACAAAAACAAAACAAACAAAAGCCCAAGGTCATTAAAGTCTTGAGCAGAGCTGAGTTCCCATCAACCTTAGCCTTTGCCCTAACTTCTTAACTCTGAAGAGGATTTTAAGATAAACTAAAAGGACTTCTAGGAAAGATATCCCAGATTCTAATCAACTGTTAGGACCCCTGAAGAAGCAGAGTGAGGAGATGCCTTAAATGTAAAGCTGTTCAAATTTTCTATCAATTTTCTAATCACTTACCAAAAGAGAGAGGATCATTAAGCACTAAAGATGTATTCATTGTAAACAGCTATTAATTATCTCCCTCAAAATCGCAAACAGCTTTGAAAAATTTGGAAGATATTTCATTAACAAGCTTTACAATATTAACAAAACTAAGTGTAACTGAAATTTACCAAATGTCTGTCCCATGGCAGGCTTTGTGTTTACTCCACTGAATCCTTTCCGTCATTCCTTAGGGTTGGAGCTTCCATCCTTATCTGCATTTCAAAGATAAGGAGCCTCCCTGTCACTAAGCCGGATAACCCGCAAAGCTACTTAGTGGCTGCCAGGAAAAAAGCATGTGTTTCCACTTCAGAGTAAGTGTTGTAAAGTGCAAACTACGTGATCTGTAGGGCTTGCTTCCTTCCCCAAGGCTTGCATCTTTAACCACTACACACTAAGGCTAGAATGGCATGTTTGGAAAGAATCTAGTTTGTGTTTCCTTGGTGGGAGAAGAAAGTAAATGAGGCATTACGAATCTGAAGTTCAAATACTGACTGTATTTGTGTAATGTATTCTTTAAATCCTTCCAAGCAATGCTACGCAAAAGGACTTAAATGCCACATAGTTATACTATTTGTATTATTAATAAATAAAGCAAGATAGTATGAGTTCAATAGACATTGCCATGTTTTCTGGCTGACTAACACCTTTTGAACGCTCTGTTATGTTAGAAGCATTCTCTTCCTGGAGTATAATCCATAAAATGTATTTCTTCAGACTTTATATAATAATTTGTTTCATCTTGTACAATATACTGTAAGTTCAGCAGACCTGTGTCCTGTTTCCTGGCTGGCCAGCACCTTTGAATACTGTTATGGTAGAAATATTTTTTTCATGGAGTATAATCCATAAAATATATTTCTAGAGGCTCTCAACTTAGAAAACAAAACACCAGATATGTTCTTGAGTTGCTCAAACTGCACTCATCTATGAAAAACTAATTTTCAAAACAATGGCTGTAGGAAACTAGCATTTGGGGTTAAAGTAAATATGGCTTTGAGCTCTGATTTGGGAGGGAAATCCCTGCTGACAGCAGTAGTTCCTTGGAAAGACTGGTAGGTGCCAGTTCCTGTCCTTGACAGCTATCCCATGATTAAAAAGGCTCTGTGACAGGGTTAATGGCATCATTCCTCATGTGGCCTCTAGTCCTAGTCTTCAATACTCACCAATTCAACAAGTTACTCCATAACATTTTTAAGAAGATTTGCTTCTTTATCAAGCAAAATCAGCTTGGATTGTTTATTTTTAAGAATTCCAAAACAGATTCTGGTTTTGAGTAAGATGGACATGAGTCTGTCCTTGTCACCAAGAATGACCATAAGCTATGCACTGACTGAATATGCAGTATAATGAATATTTAGAGAAGTACACAGTAAAGACAAAGGGCAGACACCAAAATAAGGATCCAATGTGACAAGTCTACATTGTTGTTGTTGTTTTATAGTATTATTTAATCTAAATTTAGTACAGCCTAAGTACCAGAAGGACAGTGTTCTGATTAATTTTTGTCAACTTAACACAAGTGAGAGTGACCTGTGAAAAGGGAACCTTGATTGTGAAAATGTCACTTCTAGATTGGCCTGTGAGTCTGTCTATGAGCTATTTTCTTGATTACTGATTGATGTGAGAGGGATCTAGCCCACTGTGAGCAGTGCTGCCTCTGGAAGGAAGTTCTGGGTTGTACAAGAAAGCAAGCTGAATAAAGCGCTCCAGAGGGCAGCTGGGATTGTAAAGACAGGGGGATAGTTTTATTTCTCCACTAGTGAAATGAGACAATTCAAGCCAGATTAGAAAATATTAAAGCCAGGTTTATTGGGAAGTTGCTGGAGGCCAGGGAAGTCACCATGCAGAGAGTGGAGGGATGGGGAATAGAAAAAGAAAAGAAGGAGGAAGAGAAAGAAGAAGAAGAGGAGGGGAAGAGAAGGAGAGAGGAGAGGAAGAGGATGGAGGAGGAGGAGAAGAAGAAAGAAGAGGAGAGAGGAGGAGGAGGAGGAGGAGGGGGAAGAGGAGTAAAGAGGAGGAAGATGAAGATTAGAGAAAGGGGGAAGACCAAAATTTCTGGATTATATAGGGAATCACCTCTGGGGAATAGGTTTGGGGGTAGGGTGTGCCAGGTAGGGACTCAGGGATGCTGGGAGAACCTGGAGGCGAGGTCTACTTTTATTTGTAAAATGTGCACCTCAGTCCCTTTCCCCTGGGTCCAAAACCAGAGACCTACCTTAATCCTGAACAAGAACCAGAGAGGGAAACTGGCAGAGCAGAGGGAATCTCCCAAGTGCTACTATGTTGTCTCTTGTTTTCTCTTGTGTCTTCTCACCCAGGCACCTCTTTGGTAGTGACTGCAATAGCAGTAGAGGCTAGGTTTGAGAATCAGCTGAATCCAGAGCTCTATACAGAGAACTGTCTCTCTAATGGAGATACTGGGTTTTCAATGGAGCAGGAATAACAGGATTCCTTCTTTTCTCCTCTGTACTCTGATCTCAGAGCCTTAGACAAAGCACAGTAACAGAAATGGACAGTTCCCATTCAACAAACAAACAAACAAATAAACAGCTGAGCCTTTGGGAAACAGAATGCCAAGGGGAAAATGGAACAGGAAGAACTCAAAAAGCGAATCTGAGAAAGTGGTTTTTAACTCCTAGAGTCACTCCATACTGCAAATTTCTTGAATCCATTACCAGGCATGGGAGAGAGAGAGAGAGAGAGAGAGAGAGAGAGAGAGAGAGAGAGAGAGAGAGAGAAGAAGGAAGAAGAAGAAGGAGGAGGAGGAGGAGGAGGAGGAGGAGGAGGAGGAAAAAGTTGATGTATGTCTCCTGGGCCAAATTTGGTCAATTACCTGATAAGTCAAATTATTAATTAACCTCATAAAATTTAAACAAAACAAAACTCAGGTTTTCATAACCATCAAAATGTCCAGTAAATGATTCAGTTACTTGTATCATGATATTCATGGTAAAAGATCATCAACAAACATCAATAACAAGATAGCAAGAAATCAAGCTGGAACTTAGTTTGATGCTACTTCCCTGGTAGTAGATTTCATAGTATCTGAGGTGACGTGCAGTCTGCTAAGATAAAAAAACAATCACCCTCTCTCACTCTCAAGTATGAACTCTGTGCACAATTACTGACCTACGGAGAGAGGTGCGTCATCAGTGGACGGTGGTGCGTCTGTTATGGGAGTCACCAACAACTTTATGATTGGTTTTGAGGCCAGCTATGGAGGTAATATTTCTTACTTGGGAAACTATTTCTGTTGTTTTGCTAAATGAACATGGTGTACTAAGTAAACTGCATTCTACATAACTGTGTTTATGCCCATAGATTAGTACTTCTCTCAGCTACGGTCAAACAAACTTCTCTTTGTAGTGAGTCATAGTTGGACTAGTGTGAGTCATGTACTGACTCATAATTGTTTGAAGAACCTAGAATAAATAACTGTTGTTTGCTCAGACCTAAATGGAGCATTTATATTATTCCATCCAAGGCTCAGGGAACATTGGAAAAGAAGACACAGAAAGAACGTAAGAGCCAAAACACGGAGGGAGTGTGGTGGAAACTGTCTTCAAAGCATTGATATTCACTCATAGGAACTATAACTACCCAAACAAGATCTTGCGTAAAAGTGAACATGTCAATATTCTGTCATAGAAGAGGGGAGGGTGGTGAGAGTTGTGGCATGCTTTACTAGACATCATCCTGCTCTGAGATGTGCAGCCAGTTAATTGTTGCTGGAGTAGAGGAAACTTTCATCAGTGGTATAGCCACTGATGAGAGTTACCCAGGCTCCTGTAAATAAATGGTCACTCTCCCCCATGCTCATTTAAAGAATCTTAACTATACTCATTCTGTCACAGAAAAAAAAGGAGAACATGACAGTAGTAAGACTAACTAGGCAGAGGATGACCATCAGAAGCGGACATTAGACAACAGAGGGAATGAAGGGTGAATATGACCAAAATATTTTATCTGAAATGTTTGAAGTATCTGAAACACTTGTATCTGAAAGTGTAATTTTACTTCATCATTATTTGGATACTGATGTCATATGTAATTGGATATAAGGCCTGTTCTGCAAGACAAAAAAATCCACATTTGACAACATTTTTAGGGTGAAGAACCTGTGGTTAGAAAGGTCATAGACTTTAGGGGAGAACTTGCTACTATTATTCAACTAAATGTCCATAGAATTACTCTGACTTCTAGTGATTTATCATTATATCCATAGATTAATACAGCTCTCAGCCTTCATCAGAGAAGCATCTTCTGAAGCAGATAAATATTATTAGATACTCACAACTGGACAAAATGCAGGGAATAAATGACTGTGGAATGTTCAACCTTAAATGGGTCATCTTTATCACATGTAGGAGACTCGGGACTTGGGGATCATTGTGAAAGGGGCTGAAAAACTTATGAGAGCCAGGGATGGTGTATGGCTACATGGAAGTGGTGTTTTCTTGCAAGTATATAGGTATAATAACTAAGACATGTATCACATAAATAAGGAAAATTCATACAGTCATGTTTTCATGTTCTGCCGAATATTGATATTTAATATAATGTGAATATATACATATGTACACACATATATAATCTCTAAAGTAGCAAGTATAAAATCATAAAATGTGTGGGAACATAAACATCCCAACACTTAGGAGGTTGAGGCAAGACTACTGGTGAAGCTGGCCTAGGTAAAATAGAGATTCTCAAGCCAATCTGGGATGGATAATGATAATCTAGCATATAACAAACTAACAGAAACTAGGAAAAGGAAGGACAAATGGGAAATCTATCTATAGGGATGTGCTGCTCCACATATGCAACACACAGTCTGGACCTGAAGAGGCAATGATTGCCTGTGGGTTTCCAAGAGAACTACCAGAAAAAATCCTATGGCCTCCCCTCCCCCACATCCCAGACTCCTACAAACATTGAGAATGCAGAGCCCAATCCTCCCACTGGCTTCTCCTGTACACAGCACCATAGACTGCATAAGAGAGAGCATAACGTCTGAGCTTGAAGACCAGGTAGAAGAATTGGAACAATCAAGCAAGGACAAATATAAAATACTAACAAGGTACCACTGGTAATTCCAAGATTAAGCAACACTCTAAAAAAGAAATATACAGACAATGGGCATAGAAGGAAGAGAAGAAATTAGTTCAAAAGATATAGGAAACATTTTCTTTAAAAAAAAAATCATTACAGAGAACTCCACACAGTCAACAAATGTGATGCCAATCCAGATACAGGAGGCATTTAGAACAAGAAGGCAATACCAGAAAATATACCCCTCTCATTACCTAATGAAACCACTGTAATACAAAACAGTGAAGGTATATTTTAAGCAGCAAAAGAGAAACACCAAATCACATTCTAAGGCAGACACATAATAACAGCAGGTTATTTCATTGAAATGTTGAAAGCCAGAAGATCTGGGGCAGATGTATTTTAAGTTCTGAAAGATGACAAGTGAAAAGACAAACTACTACACCCAGAAAAATCACCTGTCATAATTGAAAGAAATGTAAAACTTTCAGTGATTTAAAAAAAAGTTGCCAAAGGAAGTTATGACCAGTAAGCAACCTCTACAGAAAATAATTGAAATAATTCCTCACACTGAAGAGAAAAACAAATCCATCCATCAGGGCTACAAGAAAGAGTAAACAACACTAATGAAGCAAGAAAGAAATTTATAGTCTCAGTTCCCCAATCAGAAGACAAAGCCTTGTAGATTCTATCAAAGAGAAAGCGCCATCTATTCTGTCTCACAGAAGCACATCTTATTGCAAAAGACAATACCTTATGACAGGAGCAAAAGGGTAGAAAACAGAGTTCTAAGCAAATACCTTAGGAAAATTCTAGAGAACCTACCCCAGAATCCTAAAGATTGACTTGAGAACTATATAACTCTACAGAAGATTTGCTTCTGGGGTTAAAGGTATCACTTCTGACAGTCTTCGTTTGAGCTGAGCAAGCTCAATGTTAGCACTGAATTGCCCAAAGACAGTTCTAAGCTTCCTATACAGACAAACGTGACAACTTAAGGTAACAAGAAACAGAACTTCAAATACTCATTCAACAAGAGATAAGATTTCCATGCAGGAAACACTCCAGCAATCTAATTCCTGATGCTTAGGTCCCATGAGAAATATAGAAACATGAATAAATAAAAGTAAATCAAAAAATGCCAATCCAGATACAGGAGGCATTTAGAACAGGAAGGCAATACCAGAAAAGATACCCCTCTCATTACCTAATGAAACCATTGTAATACAAAACAGTGAAGGTATATATTAAGCATCAAAAGAGAAACACCAAGTCACATTCTAAGGCAGACACATAATAACAACAGGTTATTTCTTTGAAATGTTGATCAAAAAATTCAAAGAGGATACACATAAATGCCAGAATAAAGACAATGAAAATACAAATTATTTGAATGAACTATATGGATATGTAATTAAATAAAGAGATAGCATCTCTGAGAGGAAAAACCAAAATAAAACAGAACTTGAAATGAAAACTTCAGAAATACAAATCTAGAGAAAAGTCTCACCAGTAGTTTAGACAAACTAGAAGAGAGAATATCAGTCAAAATGGACCACTCCGACAAAAAAAATATCAAATACCCTAGAACCCAAGAATGGAATATGTAGGACCTCTGAAACATTGTAAAAAGACAAAACCTATAAATAGTAGGAAAAGAAGTGGAAAAGACACAAGTCAAAAGCACAGAAAATATTTTCAACAAAATCATAGAACTTTTGTAATCTAATGAAAGCGATGCCTATCAAGGTCTAAAAGGCATATAGAACACTAAATAGACCAGAGCAGAGACAAAGTCATCCTGTAGCAGTCAAAATACTGATTGTAAAGAACAAAGAAAGAAAACTGAAAGAGCAAGAAAGATCAAGTCACATATAAAGGCAGGCCCATCAGAAAAACAGCAGAGTTTTCAAATGAAATATTGTATAAGTATGGAAGATTAAACTACAGGCCCAGACAACTACATATAGAAGCATAGTCAGTCTTTATCAAAGAAGAATGTTACTTGTTTCATGATAAAAACAGATTTAAGAAATTTGTGACAATAAAACCAGCTCCATAGAAGATACTAGAAGGAATACACAGAAAGTTAAGCACAGCTAAGAAGATACAGGGAACAAATAAATAATTCCACAACAGTGAATCAAATTATTTAATAAAACATTAAAAAGCAACAAAATGACAGAAACTAATGAATATTGTTTCATAATAATATTTAATATTGGTGGTATCAACTCCTCAATAAAGAGACACAAACTAACAGACTGGGTCAAAATATAGACTCCATCTCTTTGGTGTCCCCAAGAAGGACACCTCATGCCATAAGGTGAATATTGCTGTCACGAAACACAATGACCAAAAGCAACTTGAGGAAGAAAGGGTTTATTTTGTTTATACTTCCATATCACAATCCATTATTTAAGGAAATCACGGCAGGAACCTAGAAGCAGGAGCAGACGCACAGACCATGGTAAAATGATGCTTATTGTCTCGCTTTCATGGCTTCCTCAGTCTGTTTTTATAGAACCCAGGACCACCAGCCCAGGGTTGTCCCTACTTATAATGGCCTAGGACCTTACATATAAGTCACTAATTAAGAAAATGCCCAACGGGCTTGTCTTCACCCAGACCTTATGGAGAAATTCTTTCAATTAAAGTTTCCTCCTCTCAAATGACTCCAGCTTGTATCAAGTTGACATAAAAACTAGCTAGCTCTCCTCATAACTAAAGATAGTTCTATCATAGGGTAAAAAGAATGGGAGACTATGCAAAGTAAATGGAACAGGCAGAAGTGGCTATTCTAATATTTAACAAATTAGATCTTAAACCAAAGCTGATTGGGATAGGGAAGGAAATATAATAACCATCAAAAAATTCAACAACGGGATATTGCAATCATAAGCATTCTGTGGCCCCAATACCCAGTTTTATAAAAATAAACAATATGATATCTAAAATCATAGATTAACTCCAGTACACTGGTACTGAGTTATTCTAATACCCCACTCTCACCAATAGTGGAGGATGGGGAGAACTGGGTAGAGAATCTCTGGAGTTAAGTAAAATCACAAATCAAATGTATCAAGCAGATATCTATAGAACATTTCACCCAAACATTAAAAATATACACATTCTTCCCAACATCCCATGGGAATGTCTATACAATAGACATTGAAAGCACAAAGTAAGTCTCAACAAACAGAAATTGAAGTCACATTTTGCATTGTATCTGACCACCATCAATTAAAGCTATATATCAATGACTAAAGAAAAGCTAAACAGCACACAGAATCATGGAAGCTGAACAACACATCACAGAAACAAAACTGAGTGAAGAAGAAAGCAAAAAAAAATTTAATTTCTGGACTTGAATGAAGTACAACATGATAAAATGAACTGGACACAAAGAAAGCACTCCTAAGAGGAAAATTTGCAGCTATGTGTGTGTACATACACAAATGAATAGATCTTAATGTCTTAATGATACATCCAGAGACCTTAGGAAAAAACAAAAACAACAGAATCCAACATAAGTAGAGGGAAGAGATAACTAAAACCAGGGCTGAAATTAATGAAATAGATGCAAACAATACCAAACATATCAATGAGACATAAAGTTGGTCCTTTGAAATATTAAAGGATTGACAAACTTTTAGTTAAACTAACCAAAACAAAGAGACAACACAAATTTATAAAATTAGAGATGAAAAGGGAAGCATCATAGCAGACACTGAGGAAATTCAGAGAATCATGAGAACATTCTTTAAAAATCTCTATCTCACTGAACCAGGTGAATCTAAAAGAAAGAAATGAATTTCTAAATAAATGTATCCCACCAAAATTTAAATCATGATAAAGTAAATTATTTAAATAGACCCGAAATACCCAGTAAGAAAGAAGACATTATTAAATATCTCCCAAGTTTAAAAGCAGTAACAACAAAAACAACAACAAAACAAAAAAAAACACCCAGTACCAAATGGATCCAGTATAGAATTCTTCCAGAATTCCAACAAAAAATTAACACTAACACTCCTCAAGCTATTCTTCAAAATCAAAAAAAAAAAAACCAAAACAAAACAAAAAAAAATGGAAGGAAATACTATTTCCAAATTCCCTTTATGAAGTCTGAACTATCCAGATGCCAAAACTAGAACAAGAACTGAACCAATAATTTTTTTAAAAATTAAATTAAATAAAGGAAGAAAATTATAAACTAATATCTATGATGATTATAGATGTAAAAATTCTCAATAAAATATGTACAAATTGAATTTAAGAACAGATCAAAAAGATTATCCATCATGATCAAGTTGACTTCATCCCAAAGATGCAAAGATGGTTTGACTTATGTACATTAATAAATGTAACCCATCATATAAATTCTAAAGGATTTCTCATTAAATGTAAAAAGTTCTTTGATAAAATCCAATGTTCAATTTATGATAGAAGTACTGGAAAAGAGTAAGGATATCGAAGACATATCTCAACATAATAGAGGCAACAATATACAGGCAGCCCAAAGCCAATATCATCCTAAATAGATCACTAAAGTAAAACTTGACATGTCATAAAATAAATATTTATACTCAATGTGCGACTTGAAAACAGACGAAGATACACAAATGACAAGTTGTTATCTAAGTCAGCTATTGTATAGTCCTGACTCTATCGAGATACAGCAAATGCTTCTTCTGTCCTCTTCCTACTCCTTTAGGAGACATGGCTCTGGGAAAAGCAGTGTGTCTAATCAAGTACAGGCCTCCAACACTTCTGCCAGCCCGCGCATGGTCAGCTCATTAAACAGTTCTATATTTAGGAAGTGCTGATAGCCACTGTGGTGTCCAAATTTCTCTTTCCTCACTCCTGTTCCATAGCTAATTTCCAAGCACCCCCTTCACTTTATGTAGACTGAAAATTGTTTGTTCAAGGACAGCTCGGGCTGTAATGTTGAACACAGTCTTTGTAGTACTTAAAATATTCAGAATTAGCCTACACAGATTCTTTCAAAAATTTCTGAAATCACGTTCACTAAAAAGCTCCAGTTTTCTAGATGTTTGGATATATGCAGTTTCCATATAAGAATCAAAATAAAAGAAACACTTTCTTGACACGGGCAATCTAGACACAAGTCAGACTGCTTAGCTTTGAGGAATTTAAATTCAATGAGATGGTTACCATGTGTGGGCAAATACTCTGGCTTTTGGATTTATTGGCATTAAACTGTGTTTATTTCATAAACTTGGACACAAGGGAGGTTAGCTCATGGTTATAGTGGCACAAGAAGATGACATCATAGTCAATATTTGAGTGAAGTAAATATCATATAACTTCTGTTTCAAGGTTTTCTCAAGCCTCGGGGATAGAAAAGTTAAAGAATATGAATGTATGAATACATCTTGTTTGATAGTCTATACATTTTGAGGATAATTAAAAAGATAAACTTACTCTATTTTGCATAATTGGTAAACTCTAATAAAATGAAGTAAAAAGAAAGAAATTTTAACATTTTCTTATCTGAAAGAGGTATAGTAAGAATCCAGAAATTAAAGACGTAGATTTCCATTTTCCCTCTTATTAAACCTAGATTATTTTCTCATATAATATAATCCAAAGACATTTTCTCTTCTGTGTACTTAACCCAGTTCTTCCCCACCATATGAGGTTGAGAATTGGCCTTCCAAGGAGATCTGTGAAGGATTGTGTTGCAATTTTGATGACGACTGCATTGAGTCTGCAAATTGCTTTTAATGGGAATGACCCTTCTGTCTTCCTTATAATAGTAAAAACTGATCAAATCATAAAAACTTGCACTGTAGAAGATACAAGAAACAAAGGGGTAGATTTCGAAAAAAGTAAATCTTAACCTAGTAAAGTGCTTACTGTACAACCATGAGGACCTAACTTCAATCTCCTTCAACCCATATTTTTTAGAAAAAAAGAAGAAACAAGCTAGACATTCGATCACATTCTTAAGATCTCAGCATTGGAAAGACAAGAGATAGGAAGATGCCTGTCTATGTGACTCTGTGAGTTGCAGGTTAGTGAAAGACCCTATCTAAAAAAATCAGAAGAGGAACAACTGAGGAATTAAACATATATACACACCCACACACCCACAACACTCACACTGCCCACACCCGCCCATACACAACCACACACAACCACACCAACCACACCCACCCACACTTACCCACACCCCCATACACCCACCCACACCCCCATACACCCCACCTCCCCACACATAGAATTCTTTATATTTCTCACTGGGGATTCCACTAAAGTAATTCTTTAATTATAGTTGGCCTTAAATGTGTTACAAAGTATTATCATTCCTGCTCTAACCCTATGACTGTCACAAAATGATCACATAGAGAGGTATTTATCTTGACAAATGACTTTCGAATCTGCTTACAGATCATTTTTATAATCCATTAAGACTAACGGTTAGAGATTCCACTGAAGTAACTCTGCAATTAAAGCTGGCCTTAGGGGAATCAAAGAATATTAAAATTCTTGCCATAAATCTATGGCTGTCATGAAATTATCACAAAAGAGGTATTTATCTTGACAAATAACTTATTCCAATCTAACTAAAGTTCAATTTTATAATCCACTGAGAATAACGGTGAAATAAAAAAAAAACAGCATACCAACAGTACTATTAACATAGACACTTTTCAACACATTCACTTCACTTAACTTTCCTGTTTATCAATGAGACCGTTGTAGAGACGTCCTACTTTATGTACTGTGGCTGCTTCATCTCTTCCATTTAACTGCACTCTCTGCCTCTGATGATGCTGTCTCTGCCTCTGATGATGCTGTCTCTGCCTCTGATGATGCTGTCTCTGCCTCTGATGATGCTGTTCATGTTATATGATTATAAAGCGGGACGTGCTTGAGACTAGACTGTTCCCATACTATGTTGCTGAAACTAGGCACATTTCTGTGATGTCTAATAAGTAAGTGGCTACTGTATGTGAGGACATTAGCACAGTATATGAGGAAAGTAACATGGCGGGATTAATTGCTCCATGTTAGGGCACTCTTGGATTGCCAGTACATTGAGAAAGAAGAGTTACTGCTGAGGTAATATGCGATCAGAATTTTTAAAGTCTTCCCTTACAATATTCTGAGTTTCTTGAATATCATGTGTTTAGGTCAAATGTCTCTATTATCTGTAAGTTCCATTTGCTGTGTAATGTCATTTACTTCAGATGTTTTTCTGGTCTTTGTTTTTGTCCATATGATTTTTTTCTTTGTTTTGGGGGAGAAAAATGGGGTCCCAAATTCACCTACTGTTACTGAGTTGATGTTAGTCTGTGTCTTGAAGTCAAGTAGGATGCTTTTGATTAGATTGGGTGTGCCAGGATTTGGTGCATACATGTTTAGGATTGTGATGTCATCTTAGACCACTTTTCCTTTATCAGAATGAAGTGTCCTTCTTTATCACTTCAGATTAACTGTATTACATCTCTTTTGTCAGTTGTTAGGATAGTGATGCCTGATTGTCTCCTGTTCCCATCTGCTTGGAATAGTTTTTCACTCTCAAGTGGTGCCTTTCTTGAAAATGAGATAAATTTCTTATAAAGTTTTTAAATTTTTTAAAGACAAATGAAAAAAGTTGCTTTTTGTTACTTTATCTATTCAACTAACCCAAGTATTTTAATTGAGGAGTTGAGGCCATTAACATTTAAAGGTATTATTGAAAAGTGTGTATTGATTGTTCTCTCTTTTTGTTGTTAGTGTTCTTAACCCTCTTCATGTTTTAGTAGTTAGAGTTTCATTTCTTTTTTTTTTTTCTGTAGCTTATTGGCTATGCTTATTTCCCTTATTGCAACAGCTAAGACCGTTGACACAATGTTAAATACAACACACGAGATGTTCATTTGTCTTTCATGATTTGATGTTAAGTTTAACAAAAAAAGCATCCAGCATTATGTTAGCAGTACACTTTTTTGGAGATATTCTTTACCAGTTTTAGGATGGTTCCATCTTTTCCTACTTGAAAAGCTATTGTGAGTGGTTCTTCTTAACTACATGGGCATTTTGAAAATTTGGAGTGGAAGTTTGGTTTTGTCATGCACTTTTGATGAGTTTGCTGAGATGATCATATTAGGATTTTTTACTATGCTCACATGGTAAATTACATTAATTTTGTCATGTTGAATAATCTATTCATTCCTTGGATAAAATATGATTGATTATCATATGCTAATACATAAAAACATATATACTATAGATATGTATATTTAATATATATTTGATTGATTAAATTTTGTTTAAATTCTGGTTTAGAATTTATGATTTTAGTATTTATTAAAGAGTGGTCTAAATGCTCTTTTATAGTATTTTTAGCTTTGTTCATTCTGTAGTAAAGCAAGAGTTATTGGAGCTATTATAGAGTTGGAGGACTGTGTATAATTAATACTACTTCAATGTTGTAAGTTTGCAGAACCTCTCTAAAGCTAAAGTGGTTTGAATTTCCATTGTAAAAAATATTACCACTTGAATTTCATTTCATTGGTGAGCATAGTATTGAAGTGAGACCTTTTTCTTGAATTAACTTTGATTGCTTATATCAGTCAAAACTTGACTATTTCATCTAATTTGACAAATCTGTTGATACACAGTAGTTCATAACCTTCTCTTACTGACTATCAATCACTTTAGGTTTTCTAATGGTATTGGTTTTCTATCTAGATACACTTGTGCCTTGTGTCACATTTTAAAAATTTTTCTCAGATTAATTTGTTAAGAAATATGTATCAACTTTATAATTTCGGTGAGCTGGCGCTAAGTTTTATTAGTCTATATAGACTTCACTTTCTATTTTATTGATGTTGGCTGCACCTTTCTAATTTTTCCTCATGTTTTGCTTTTATGGTGCTTTTTGTCTTTTATTTTTTCCAATGTTGAAAACTAAGGATAGTGATAGAAATCTTGAGCATGATTATTTTCCTTTTTTATAATACTTATTTCAATATCCCCCATCAGTCACAGGTCATGTAGCTTTTAACACATATATTTACATATGTGTGTCTCTGTGTGTGTCTATTTCTCTCTCTCTCTCTCTCTCTCTCTCTCTCTCTCTCTCTCTCTCTCTCTCTCAATCTCTCTCTCTCTCAATCTCTCTCTCTCAATCTCTCTCTCTCTCTCCTATATGTGTGTACAAGTATCTCTTTCTATATGTCTCTGTCTGTCTCCATGTGTTTGTATGTCTGTGTGTGTATGTGTGTCTCTGTGTGTGTGTCTGTCTGTGTCTCTCTGTTTCTCTTCATCTCTTTGTGGTGTGTGTGTGTGTGTGTGTACACAACCTGAAGTGTCAGTCCTCACCTTCTACCTTATATGAAGTTGGATTCCTCGTTCACCACTGAGTACCTATGTAGTTGTCCCTTGAACTTCCAGGGATTTTCTAGACTCCCCTTCCTAACTCAATGTAGGACTGGACTGCTGCACACACCACTGAGTCCAGCTTTATGTAGGTTCTGGAAATCTAAACTCTTATGCTTGTGCTAGCACTGCAAGTACTTGACTCACTGAGAAATTTCCTCAGACTGTATTTTTACTTTATTTTTGTTTTGTTAAAAAATAGTGTCAGGATAATTTAAAATAAACTGTTCATTAAATTCCTCCCATTATGTCTTTCTTTTCCACTTATATTAATATATTCTCAGTGGAAAGAGCTATAATTCACTTCCCTAACTTCTCTTATACCCCTATCTACCCTCTCTGGGGCAGGAAATGTCAAGTTTATGTACTAATTTGGTTATAGTCCATGAAATTTAACCTTAACACATGTGGCTAGTATAGTCTAAAAAGACAAGTAAAGGAACATCCTGTGCATAATAATGTCAAGACACATAGTTTTGGTCTCATACACCATTTTTCATTTAAAATAAAGAACATGGACTCTCTGAAAGAATGTGTTAATGATTTAGGGAAAGAATAAATTTATTTTATCTTAATTTGTCACATCAAATTGATTAATTTTATTTTATGTTGGCTTAAATTGAGCAAAAAAGTTACCTTAGTTTTTTGAGCTCTTCATGCATGAGTATACTATATTTCCATTCCTCCTCCACATCTAGATCATTCCATAGCCCAACTCCCTCTTAAATTTATGACCTCTTCTTCTTTAATTACTGTCTATCTGTAATGGTCTCCATCAGCTACAAAAAGAAGCTTCTTTGATGAGAGGCGAGTGCTACACTTATCTGTAGTATAGAGATAAGTTAGGAATTACACTAGTTTAGGAAAGTGATGGTAATGGGATCTTCTCATTATCTCACCAGCTATGGGTAGTTGGCTAGATTTAGAATCAGATATACATTTTTTTTCCTGTTAATTTCCTCTTAAATTCAATTACTGGAAAATTACAAGTAGATTATCTCCCCCTACCAAGATGTACGTGCCACTATTTTACCCTTGGGAATATCTTCTCATGCTTTATCTTCTCATACTTTAGCTTCTGCACTTTACACCTAGGTAAGACTATTGATGGCTCCTCCTACTCAGCTGTTTGTCATCCACTTTTAGATACTATGAGAACTAGTCCTCTGAGAGGAGGCTTCCAGGTCAGTTCTAGCTTAATTCCAAACCCTGTGTCTGAAGTGAGTAGTATCTGCAACTGTAGAGTTTTACCTTTAGTGAGTGCTATCTTCAATAGTAGAGTCTTATCTTCAAGTTCTGGGCATCAATCTAAGGCCCACTGTAACAGCCCATATTACTTTGTGAATCTCTTAGAATCCTCTGATTAATATTCAAAGAGGAATGTCCCTTAGCAGTGTCCCTTAACCCCTTACTGGGATTTATTTTGTTTGGTTGGTTTGGTTTGGTTTTTCTTGTTGTTTTTAGATAGTCTCTGGCTCATTTGGGGAACATTGTCACACCAACCAGTGTTACTTTGTGCAAACTATTTGCATGTATACACAAATACAACAATATATCATTCATGTATTTTAAGTAAATGTAAAATAATATGATTCTCTGTTGATTTTTCAAAATAACAATACTCATGATGTTTGAAAAACAATATTTTAATTGAAATTAGATTTTTAATACAATATATTCTGATTATACTTTTCTCTACCCCAACTTCTCCCAAATCTTTCCTACTTCTCTACCTACCCAAATCCACACCTTTCCTTTTTCTCTCACTAGGATTCAGACAGGCATCTAAAATAATCAATAATAATAATATTGTAAAAACAAATAAACCAAAATATGACAATACAAAAATATCAAATAAGCAAACAGAAAAAAAAGCTTAAAGAAACAGCTCAAGAAATATATATGGAAGCAGACACACACACAGAAATCCAATAGAACACAAAACCAGAATATATATGCTGAGGACCTGTGAGAGAAAAAGAAAATGAATAGGAAGAAGAGGAGGAGGAGAAGGAAGAAGCGGTGGAAGAGGAGGAAGAGGATCTGGAGAAGGAGGGGAGAGAGAGAGGGAGGGAGAGAGAGAGAGAAAGAGAGAGAGAGAGAGAGACAGAGAGACAGAGAGAGAGACAGAGACAGAGAGAGAGAGAGAGAGAGAGAGAGAGAGAGAGAGAGAGAGAGAGAGAGGAAAGAGGAGGAGGA
>NW_021604676.1:2741626-2794774 GCF_004785775.1 Grammomys surdaster | reverse complement strand
GAGGAAAAGGAGGAGGAGGAGGAAGAGGAGGAGGCAGAGGAGGAAGAGAGATGGAGGGAGGGAAGGAGGGAGGGAGGGAGGGAGCAAAGGAGGGAGGGAAGGAGGGAGGGAGGGAAGGAGGGAGGGAAAGAGGGAGGGAAGGAGGGAGGATGTGCTGACAAAGCATGATGAGACAAAAAAAAACCTTCAAAAAATGCCATTGAGTTTTTTTTGTCTTAGGCTTCTCTTGCTAAACATGGGGCCCTTAAAGGTTTGTATGACCAATGAGACTTCACTGAAGAAAATTATTTTTCCATTTGTGAGTGGTTATCTCACAAATTGGATCTAGCTTGTGGGTGAGGGATGATGACTTGTGTCCATTTAGCCTCTCAGCACTGGAACCCCATTAGGCCCAGACTTGTGGAGGCCCCTGTGCATGCTGCCACAGTCTCAGTGAGTTCATACAAAAACACACTATTTTTAAGGAGAGAAATTAAAGAGTAGATCCTTCCTGTTATGTGCTCATATTAACATAGAAGAGGGCTCTCATAACTGGAAGGCATTGGTGATATTAAACAGGCCTTAGGGCTATGAAGTGTTGAGAGTGTTCATGTGGAGCAACAGGCCACAGGAATGCAAATCATCCAGGAAGCCAAGAGTGGAGCTAGCAGGTGGCTCCATCCATTCAGCTGATGTCAAAACACTTATGCTTATGCTCTTAACATCTGCACAGACCCATTAATGCTTTTAATTAAGTAGAAGACAGATCATACAGCATTCCTTAATATAAGAAAACCACAGTAACAAAAGAAAAAGTATTGCCTGTATTTTAAGAGCCACTTTCATTTTATGTAAATAAATGCAGTCACTTTAGTTATATAGTACAGAGGTTTTACTTTCAGATTTCCATACATCATTTTAATATTTTATGGAAAATATTTCTTTGACTTTTTGATGATTGACCAAATTTTCATAAAGAGAAAAATGTTTTTAACTTTCCTATGATTAATATTTGATACTTTTTAAATATTTCTATTATAAGAAGTTTGGAAAAAAATCATTATATATTATCTCAGAATAACTTTTGGAAGATTAACATATAACAGTAGAAAGTCTCAATGTAGAAAGGCCTGCCCTTTTTTATGGTTTCAAAAGTAACATGTGAATTATATGTAAGGTCACTCATGTACACATACATTCACACAGACATTGTAATTTTCAAATTATACCAGACAAGTCACCTACCAGAAACAACTTCGACTACCATTCTTTCAAAACCTTCTAATTGTGAAATTATAAAACCCATAATACATAGTGATTCTTTACATTATTAGTGTCAGCTTAAGTGAGAAACATTTAGATAGCTCACTTAGAATTATGTTACACTGCACTAGATTTCCACACCACATCTCAAATGCCCCCCAGTTCCAGTTGTCTCTCTTTGACTCGCTCCCCTTCCCGTTTCCCCCTACTTGATCCCCTCACATCCATCCCCATCTGCTCTCAATCCACCTTCCACATGTAAAATCTATTTTATTTTCTCTGCCAGGGAGAGCCATGCATTCCCCTTAGACCTCTCCTCTTTACTTTACCTCTCTGGGTCTATGGATTGTAGCTTCGTTATCATTTATTTAACAGATAATATCCACTTATATGTAAATGCATACCATATTTCTCTTTCTGGGTCTGATTACTTCACTCAGAATGATTGTTTTCTATTTTCATCCATTTGCCTGTAAATTTCATGATGTCATTTTTTAACAGCATTTTTAATACTTCATCATGTAAATGTACGACATTTTCTTTATCCATTCTTCTGTTGAGGCTCATCTAGGTTGTATTCAGTTTCTAGTTAGTACGATTAGAACTGCAACACGGTTGATTAAGTATCTTTGTGATAGGATGGGCCTATACTCAAGAGTAGCAAAGCTGTATCTTGAAAAAGATGGATTCCCATCTTTCCATGTAACTGCCGTATTGATTTCAAAAGTGGTTGTACAAGTTTGCACTCCTACCAGCAATGGATGGAGGCATGTTCTCTATTAACATCCTCACCTGAGTTGTCACTTGTATTATTTATCTTAGCCACTCAGGCAAGTGTAAGACAGGATCTCAAAGTCATTTTGATTTGCATTTCCCTGATGGCTAAGGATGCTGTACATTTATTTGTTTTCCAGTCATTTGAGATTTCTCTATTGAGAATTCTCTGTTTAGATATCTACCCCAATTTTAATTGGATTTCCTAATGTCTAGTTTCTTGTATTCTTTATGTATTTTGGATATCAGTCCCCTTATGGATGTGTAGTAGTTTGTAAAAAATATTTACCTATTCTGTAGGATGCTGCTTTGTTTGAATAACAGTGCTGTTTGGTGTCCAAGAGAGATTTTCAGTTTCATGAGATTCCATTTATTGTTAATCTTAATGCCTGCACTATCAGTGTTCTGTTCAAAAAGTCATCTCCTGAGCCAAATGCATTCAAGAGCACTCCCCACTTTCTCTTTTATAAAGTTTAATATATCCGGTTTTACGCTGAGGTCTTTGATCCACTTGGACTTGGGTTTTTGGTGAGAAGATAAATATGGATCAATTTGCATACTTCTACATGTAGACATCCAGTTTGATCAGGACCATTTGTTGAAGATTATGATTTGTTTTGTTTTGTTAGTGTGTATTTCTGGCTTCTTTATCAAAAATCAGATGTCCATGTGTGTGTGGGTTTCTGTCTAGGTCTTCGAGTCCATTGATCAATGTGTCTGTTTTTATGCCAATACCATGAGGTTTTCATTACTATACCTCTGTAGTACAACTTGAAATTGGAAATAGTGAGACCTCCAGGAACAAAATGCAGTGGAAGACTACCTATAATGTATGAAAGTCATTCTAGGGAGGATTCCTAGTAATAGGAGTTACAGAGAGTCTCAGCTGGCCATCTCATGTTACCAGGTGAGGTTTTGAGTGACAGGACTTGGTTGCATTCAATTCAGTTGTTGACCAAGAGAATCTCATGAAATTCCCCAAATAAATCAGGTTGTTGCTAAGACAAAGGGTTATTCCTCCCAAATTAATAATAGTGCCCCATTGCCAAGAATAACATAAGTCACTGAACATGGAGAAGTTGCGCTGGTGCCTACATTGAACCTTCACTCCTACGTTCCAGTCTCTTTGGTAAACGAAGGTACTCTTCAAATTTTGGAAAAAGAAATGTGAATACCAACTCAGTCACAAAACCTTTGACCAAAAATCTGTCCTGCGGGCAACTATGCTAGGGCAGTGGTGGCAAAGAACTTGTGGGAGTGGCCAACCAATGTCTGATTTGATTTAAGACCGACTCCTTAAGAAGGAACCCATATCCAACCAAGAACCAGAGACTAGCTAGCCCAGAGACCTAAGATAAAACCCAATGCTACTGTTCTTTAAAAGAATTATCAATAAAATGATGCCTACTGAAATTCTGATATACTCATACAGTGATCATTAGAGAGACTTCCTCTGACAGCAGATGAGAATATATCATTACAGAGAAAGAGAGTCTCTATCAAATCCCTCCCCTAAGAGCACAGAGAATCCTGTGGAAATTGTAAGAGCCAGAGAGCATGGAAGACACCAGGAGAACAAGGCCTCGACATAATTGGTCAAGGCTCATGAACTCACAGAGACTGAAGCAGCAAGTGCAGGGCTTACATGGGTCTGCACTAAGTGTTCTGAATATATATTATAACTATTGGCTTAGTATTTTTATGGGACCCTTGATGTGAGATCAAGTGGATCACTGACTCTTGAGTCTTCTCTTTGGACTCTTTTCTTCCTGTTGCCTTCCTGGGTTGCCATGTCCAACTTTAATATGATAGTTTTTGCTTCATCTTATACTTTGTTTCTTAGAAGCCTGTTCTTTTCTAATAAGGAAGAGAAGAGGAGTGAAATTCAGAGGAAAATGGGTGAGGAGGAACCAGGGGGAGTAGAGGGAGGAGAAACTATAATCAAGAGGTATTTTATGAGAAAAGAAGCTATTTTTAATAAAAAGAAAATATGAAAAAAATTACATTACACATTTTGTGAATTAATTTTGTTTGTATTCTTTTTTATCCTAGAAATGAAATTTTATATTTAGTAGTTAAAAGAGTTCATACTTTATAGGAAAGTATTTTCTTAACTAATTGCTATAAATTTCAAATTTGTTACTCCACAGTATAATTTGAAGTTCTTAATTGTGATATCTCCAGCAATGCTTTGGTTTTTCCACTGTGAGTGTTTTGTGATTATTGAGGCTGTTCATAAATATTTTCTTGTTTACTTCCTCTATGAGTTTGTTGGTGGTGTTGTATTTTTTTGTGTGTGTGGCTTTTGTATACCATAATTTTTAAATAATAGTCATTGTTTTCAAGATGACTAACAATGCTAGACACTTTTTCATGTATCTTATGGCAATTTGTATGTTTTCTTTTAAAAAGCTTCAAAAATGTGAAAAGGCTTTTAGCTACAAATTGCTTATTTAGTTTTTTATTCTAGGACACAATGTAAAATGTATTTCTGGTTGTTTTTATTCATCCTTTATTCCACATTGCTTTACCAAAAAAACCAAACAAATAAAAACAAACAAAAAACAAACAAAACAAAAAAACAGAAATCTAGCAAGTTATAAATACATTGCAAAAAATGGTTTCAGAAACACAAATATCTAGAACAGAATAAAACACATGACATATTTTTATAATTTTATGTATGTGTGTTTCAGGGTGTGGTATATATACACTGTGTGCAGATGTGTACATCATTCATATGTGTGGAGGCCAGAGGATGACGTGATGCAACCTGTCCTACCACTCCTTTATTTTTCCTTTCCACTGAAAATATGGTTAGATTGACGGCCTCAATCCTCCTATTTTCCCTTCTTGCTCCCAGAACTGTGATTATACATGCATTCATGACACAGACTCTAGGGATTTTTACTCAGGCCCTTATACAAAAGCAAAAGCTCCTGCCCATTGCTCCATCTCCCCAAGCCCTGTACATTATTTTAAAAATTCTTTGTAGCAAAGAATATATTCATAAGCAAATGGCAAGCCACAAGACAGTGAGTACACAATTGTCTTTCAAAGGATAATGCATGCTCATGCCTATGTATGCTAGTGTGTGGGGTGTGATGTCAATATACAATAACAAGCAAAGAAGGAAACATGGTAGTTGTGCAGAGCTCTGGATGTTTGAGTAACCTAATGCTATTTAGCAAGAGTGTTTATGTTCCCTAACAAAGAATGGAATGTTTACCTAGTAATAGAAAGAAGTTGGCATAGAAGAAACAATAGTGAAATGAAAAATGGAAAAGGGAATATACCCACAATGTGGAAATCTGGATCCAGGCAGCATAAGTACAGCTTCCTGATGTCTTCTCAATGGTTTTGTTGAATACATAGAAACTATGCTCACACTTTGATATTTGCTTGTCTTGTTCTTTCTTTTTCCATTGGTACTTAAAGTAGATTTCACTCATTTTAACCAGAGGAGCATAAACAGATTTAAATAACTCGATTCTGAATTATATTCTCCTTAGCACACACAGTTTGTCTCAATTTTACCTCGTCTCCTTGTTGTAGATTTGTAAAAGGGACTGAACATGTAGAAGTCTCACTGGCTGCTATTGGAGCTAAAACCATTATAATATCAGTTATCATCTATCCAGTCCAGCAGTTCAGGTAGCAGGAGTTCAAGGAATGACAGTCTGTGGATGTATCCACTATTTCTGACTTCTAGTCCTCAGTTTTGAAAGTTAATTTGCTGGACCTTGAATAGTAAATAAAACATTCAGGGACAATGGTATCAATATTCAAAAAGATCTCTATTTTTGGAGTCAGTATTATTTTCTTCATGTCGAATAAACTATTAATGTATTTGATTGGTATATGTTTCTTTTCAGTAATTCAAAGTCCTTTCTATCTACTGCTGCCATCCAGCTATGTCTGAAGATATTTTTCATTATTACAATGAAGAGATACTATGGAGACAGTAGAGATCAGGGATTCTGCTCAACGTCCTATAAAACACAGCATTCACGAGCTTTTCTCCTTGACAAAGAATAACAAAATTATCTAGCCCCAAATATCCATAGAGCAAGATGGAAAAACCTGCAAATGACACATAAATTTGCCAAGTGATTCACTGATTCCAGCTACTCATCCTTTGCAATGGGATACAGTAGAGATGTTAATACTGAGTTTTGGTATTTGGTTGCTTATGTGTATGCTCTGTTTATGATATCTTAAAACACAGGCCTCACAATTGGCCTGCAATATAACGAATTAGATTGCAGTCTTCTTAATTCAAAATGCATGCCCCTGTTACCTCCCCAAAATTACAGCCAAGTCATTTTAACTGCTCTGTTTCATTCATAGAAAAGATATGGCATAGGATATGCGTATCTCAATTGTCTCATAAATTATCACATTGACTATGTACATTTGAATATAATCCTATTTTCTATCTTAACTAGCACTTGGCATTTCTGGTCTTTAACATTTGTAAACTTGGGTATAATGCAACATCTAACGGTTATTTTTCTAAGTGCTTTTACAACTTATAGAACTATTAAAAATTATCAATATTGCACTATCATTCTAGGTTCTTCTACAGCTTGCCTTTGCAACTCTTTATCCACTTTTCTACCAATTCTTTACTAACTTAGAGGAATCTTCATAATTTTCTAGGACTTAGTTTTTCTTTAATTTTATTTATTTATTTTATGTATATGAGTACACTATGGTTGTCTTCAGACACACCAGAAGAGAGCATCAGATCCCATTACAGGGAGCCATCATGTGGTTACTGGGAATTGAACTCAGGACGTCTGGAAGAGCGATCAGTGCTTTTAACCACTGAGCTATCTCTCCATCCCCTACAGCTTAGTTTTTTAATTCATGTATTAAAGTATATAATAGCATTTCATTATAAGTAAAATTATATTAATTAAAAATTCTATTCCGACTTCCGGTCTGGGCCCGAGCATAAGGTCACAGGCCGCAGCTCCGTACCCAACACCAGAAAACCGAGAGAAAGAGGGACTCCCAGAAGCTTTCACTCAGGCAGCATCCCAGGTAAGGAAAAAGCAGCACTTGCCCAAAACAGGGAGCAACTGGGACCCACTGGGACCCAGGAATTCGCTCCTGGCCCGGAGCAGGGACTCCATCTGGTCTGGGCCCGAGCACTCGCAGATCCCAGGAGGCAGCTCAGCACCCAATCTCACAGAATCCAGAGGAAGCGGGGATCTCAGTAGCTCCAACTCAAGCAGTATCTTAGGCTAGGAGGTGGCAATACTTGCCCCCAATCAGGGAGCAAATGGGACCCACTGGGACCCAGGAATCCACTCCTGACCCAGAGCCCGGGCCCCTTCCGGTTTCCACCTGAGCACGCAGCACATCTTGGGCCTCAGTTTTAACCCCAGCAGCAAAACCCATACCAAACAGTTCTGAACAACCTAGATAATAGGAAAGACAGGCCCCAGTCAGAGACAGCACAGATTGCACAAAGGTGATCCAGATGGCAAAAGGCAAGCGCAAGAACACAAGCACTAGCAACCCAAGGTACTTGCCATCATCAGAACCTAGTTCTCCCACATTAGAAAGTCCTTAACTCCCCATATCACCAGGAAAACAAGAATCAGATCTAAAATCACTTCTAATGATGATGCTAGAGGACTATAAGAAGGAAATAAATAACACTATCAAAAAGCTTGAGGAGAACACAGGAAAACAGGATGAAGTCCTTAAAGAAACACAAAAATCCTTTAAAGAATTACAAGAAAACACAAACAAATAGATGAAGAAATTGAACAAAACCATCCAGGACATAAAAATGGAAGTAGAAACAATAAAGAAATCACAAAGGGAGATTACTCTGGAGATAGAAAACCTAAGAAAGAAATCAGGAGTCATAGACACAAGCATCACCAACAGAATACAAGAGATAGAAGAAAGAATCTCAGGTGCAGAAGATACCTTAGAAAATATTGACACAACTGTCAAAGAAAATGCAAAATGCAAAAAGTTCTTAACACAAAATATCCAGGAAATCCAGGACACAATGAGAAGACCAAACCTAAGGATAATAGGTATAGATGAGAGTGAAGACTCCCAACTTAAAGGGGCCGTAAATATCTTCAACAAAATTATAGAGGAAAACTTCCCTAACCTAAGGAATGAGATTCCCATAAACATACAAGAAGCCTACAGAATGCCAAACAGACTAGACCCAAAAAAAACACCTCCTGTCACATAGCAATCAAAATATCAAATGCACAAAACAAAGTAAAAAATACTAAAAGCAGTAAGGGAAAAAGGTCAAGTAACATATAAAGGCAGACTTATAAGAATTACATCAGACTTCTCACCAGAGACTTTATTTTCTTTTTGACAGTTCTTTTTTTTAATTTCTTTTTTTTTGAACATGAAATGCTTTTTTATAGCATGTTTTACAAGGGGAGGGGGTAAAGGGGCCAGGTGGTGGAAAAGTACAAAATCTTCTTGGCCTGTGCCTTGAAACATGTCATGGTCTATATGGTACACTGCCTTGAATTATGATCTACCTGCTGTTCTTCAGAAGATATGGTACACTGCTTGAGTTATGGTCTCCCTGCTATTCTTAAGAAGATATGGTACTCTGCTTTGAGTCTGTCTGCAGTTGCTAAGCAGGATCTTGCAGTTGCCAAGCTTCAGAGGACATTGTGCAGGTGGGGAAAGGTAGGGGGTGAGGGTAAGGGCGAGGGTCCTGACTTCTGGTATCTCCCCCTTCTCTGTTTAGTTAGAGAAGGTGTCTTATGATCAATCCCAACTATGTGAGTTTTGAATTTGGATGTCTAATTATGGGGGGTCTTAGACAAGTTCACAACCCCAAAACACTGATGTGAGACAAGTCACATCGATGGTCGAAGGCTTTAGGCTGTCGACGATGGACAACTGTCAAGGGACTCCGATGTGGGTGAAAGGAGGGTGAGAGCCCTGTCTTAGGCCATGTAGGCTGCACCCACTCCCAGCACCACGCACTCCTTTTCGGCTGCATTGGGTGGGCCCCTGGGAAGTGGACCTACAATAATCCCGTCATTGGGCTAACTCACAGCCATCCTAGTCTCTTGTAAATGTTCAAGTTACCAACCATTTGTCAGTTTGGGGTGTAATATTGTCATAAAGGAAGGCTCCCCAATGTTAGCGGCCATATCAAGGGCGGCCTTGGATTAGGAAAAAGCCAATTTTTGTTGTGGTGATCAAGAGGCGAAGTTCTCTAGCTAGAGAAACAGGGGCAAAGCCAGGCATACCAGGAACCCTTCTGGAGGGCGTGGAAGTCTAGGGGTCGACCGTAGGGGGAGGCAGGGGAGCTGGCAGCTGTGTCAGTCTCCTGCGGAGTCACTTCTGGATCCTCTTCAATTTTCAGCTGATGGTAATGAACTTCAACCATCTTCTTGATGGCAGCATCAACCTGGTTCCGTGGACGACAGGTCGCGGGTGACGATCTCTGTCTCACTCAATCTTGATGTCATGCGCACATCCTCTCAATGAGGGTCCATCCAGAGGGGTCCGTGCCTCGAGCCTCACATCTGGGTGCCACTTGACCCGACCGGCGGGTCCTAGTTATTCGTGGGGGCGAGGAGGACTGCAACCTGCTATTCTTCAGAAGATATGGTACACTGCTTGAGTTATGGTCTCCCTGCTATTCTTCAGATGATATGGTACACTGCTTTGAGTCTATCTGCAGTTGCCAAGCAGGATCTTGCAGTTGCCACGCTTCAGGGGACCTTGTGCAGGTGGGAAAAGGTAGGGGGTGAGGGTAAGGGCGAGATCCTGGCTTCTGGCCCATCTGAATTAGAACTTCTAACAGCAGGCATCACGGGTGATTCATTTTTACCTGGAAAGAAAAAAGAAGGGGATTCTCAGGGAGATTTCTCTTCCCTGGATGTAAATTGTTATTCATCGTATTTATGGTTGGGCCTGGCTTTGTGAGGGTATCTATTTTTTTTCATTAATATTTGTGGTAGCCGGTTAGCTGTGCCTTCTGTGGTATTGGACAGGCATATCAGTCCTCGGCTCCATAAGGGAACTGGGTCTGGGGCATTCCCTTTATGGGTATGAGGGTCCTTCCCCATATCTGTGGCAAAGTTTTGTTGGTCTTGGTGGTGCCCGAGGTCACCAACATGGTCAGCAAGAGATTTGCCATGAGCTTTCAGCTTTAGAGAGAGAAAAGTGAACAAGGCATGATGGAGAGTATTTCAGGGGGACTCCTTCTGAGGGGGTACCGTTCCCCCTCTTTTGTTTTTAAAGCCAATTTTTCAGAGTTCTTGTAAAATCAGGGCAGAAGCGCCAACAGTTGCTCCTTCCACACTCAGAGAGTCATGAAGACCTTATTTAAGGATATATAAATCTATATTAATAATCTTTTGTCAAAGGACTTCTATAGCACCACTGACAATTAATCAGACTATATAATATATCGATTAGCGATAGCTTTTTCTACTTTTTGTGACATTACCTCTCTTTTGTCAATTAACTGTTGAGGAAGTGAGGGTTTACCTCTCTCTTGAGAATATTGGACAGAGATTTAAATCCTTTTGTGGAGAGCTTAAAATAGGATCTTAGCCAATTTGCAACTCCTAGAAACTTTTGAAATTAATTTAAAATAAGTAAACTCCCTTTTTTAAAAAATCCTTTATCTGTGTGGGTTTTTTAATTCGAGAGCAGGGAGATGGGACTGGGAGGATGTTTGGAGCACACCATCACAAAAATTAGGAGGAGGGGGTATGGGATAAGGGATTTTGGGGGAGAATGAGAAAGGAGATAACATTGAAAGGTAAATACGTATAATATCCAATAAAAAACTCACCAGAGACTTTAAAACCCAGAAGATCCTGAACTGATATCATATAGACCCAAGGGAACACAAATGCCAACCCAGGCTACTATACTCAGCAAAACTCTCAATCACTATAGATGGAGAAACCAAGATATTCCATGACAAAATCCAATTTACACAATATCTTCCTACAAACCCAGCACTTCAAGATATAATTGATGGAAAACTCTAACACAAGGAAGGAAACTATACCCTAGAAAAAGCAAGGAAGTAATCTTCCAATAACCCCAAAGGAAGATAGCTACACAAACATAATTCCACCTCTAATAACAAAAATAATAGGAAGCAACTAACATTTTACCTTAATATCTCAATATCAATGGATTCAATTCTCCAATAAAAAGACGTAGACTATCAGACTGGATACATAAACAGGACCCAGAATTTTGCTGCATACAGGAAAAGCACCTCAGTGACAAAGACAGACACTACCTCAAAGTAAAAGGATGGAAAACAATTTTCCAAGCAAATAGTCCCAAGAAACAAGCTGGAGTAGTGATTCTACTATCAAATAAAATCAACTTTCAACCAAAAGTAATCAAAAAAGATAAGGGAGGACACTTCATACTCATCAAAGGAAAAATCTACCAAGATGAACTCTCAATTCTGAACATCTATGCTCCAACTGCAAGGGCACCCACATACATAAAAGAAACTTTACTAAAGCTCAAAGAACACATTGAATCTCACACAATAATAGTGGGATTTTAACACCCCGCTCTTTGCAATGGACAGATCATGGAAACAGAAACTATGCAGACACATTGAAATTAACAGAAGTTATGAACCAAATGGATTTAACAGATATCTATAGAACATTTCATCCTAAAACAAAAGAATATACCTTTTTCTCAGCACCTCATGGTACCTTCTCCAAAATAGACCATATAATTGGTCACAAAACAGGCCTCACCAGATACAAAAAGATTGAAATAATCCCTTGCATCCTATCAGATCACCATGGAATAAGGCAGGTCTTTAATAATGACAAAACCAATGGAAAACCCTCATGCATGTGGAAACTGAACAACGCTCTACTCAATGATGACTTGGTCAAGGAAGAAATAAAGAAATTAAAGACTTTTCAGAATTTAATGAAAATGAAGAAACATCATGCCAAAACTTGTGGGACTCCATGAAAACAATACTAAGAGGAAAACTCATAGCTCTAAGTGTTTACAAAAAGAAACTGGGGAGAGCATACATTAACAATTTGGCAGCACACCTGAAATCTTAGAATAAAAAGAAGCAAATACACCCAAGAGGAGTAGACAGTAGGAAATAATCAAACTCAGGGCTGAAATCAATGAAGTAGAAACAGAAAGAACTACACAAAATATCAACAAAACCAGGAATTGGTTCTTTGAAAAAATCAACAAGATAGATAAACCCTTAGACAGACTAATCAGAGGGCACAGAGACAGTATCCAAATTAATAAGATCAAAACCGAAAAGGGAGACATAACTGAGGAAATTAAAAAAATCATCAGATCCTACTACAAAGGTCTATACTCAACAAAACTGGAAAATCTGAATGAAATGGACAATTTTCTAGACAGATACCAGGTACCAAAGTTAAATCAGGAGCAGATAAACCATCTAAATAGTCCCATCACCCCTAAGGAAATAGCAGCAGTCATTAAAAGTCTCCCCACTAAAAAAAGCTCAGGATCAGATGGCTGCCCACTCTCTCCCTACCTATTCAACATAGTACTGGAAGTCCTAGCCAGAGCAATTAGGCAGCAAAAAGAAGTCAAGGGGATACAAATAGGAAAGGAAGAAGTCAAAATATCACTATTTGCAGATGATATGATAGTATACTTAAGTGACCCCAGAACTTTCACCAGAGAACTCCTAAACCTGATAAACAGCTTCAGCAAAGTGGCTGGTTATAAAATAAACTCAAACTATATAATATATCGATTAGTAATAGCTTCTTCTACTTTTTGTGAGGTTATCTCTCTTTTTGTCAATTAATTGTTGGGGAAAATTAGGATTTACATCTCTCTTGAGAATATTGAACAGAGACTTACATTCTTTTGTGGAGAGCTTGAAATAGGATCTTAGCCAATTAGCAACTCCTAGAAACTTTTGAAAATAATTTAAAATAAGTAAACTCTCTCCCTCTCTTTTTTTTAGATCCTTTATCTGTTTTTTTTTATTGGATATTATACGTATTTACCTTTCAATGTTATCTACTCTCCGATTCTCCCCCAAAACCCCTTATCCCATACCCCCTCCTCCTAATTTTTGTGAGGGTGTGCTCCACACATCCTCCCAGTCCCATCTCCCTGCTCTCCAATTCCCACACATTTGATTTTGAGAAAAAATAAATTATAAAAAAATAAAATAAAATAAAAACTCAAACAAATCAGTAGCTTTCCTCTACGTGAAAGATAAACAGGCTGAAAAAGAAATTAGGGTAATGACACCCTTCACAATAGTCACAAATAATATAAAATACCTTTGTGTGAATCTAATCAAGCAAGTGAAAGGTATGTATGACAAGAACTTCAAGTCTCTGAAGAAAGAAATGGAAGAAGATCTCAGAAAATGGAAAGATTTCCCATGCATATGGATTGGCAGAATTACTATACTAAAAGTGTCCGTCTTGCCAAATGCAATCTACAGATTCAATACAATCCCCATTAAAATAACAACTCAGTTATTCATAGAGTTAGAAAGAGAAATTCTCAAATTCATTTGGAATAACAAAAAACCCAGGATAGTAAAAACTATTCTCAACAATATAAGAACTTCTGGAGGAATCACCACCCCTGACCCCAAGCTGTACTACAGAGCAATAGGGATAAAAATTGCATGGTATTTGTACAGAGACAGGCAGGAAGATCACTGTGTCTGACTGAAGTCTGTCTTTCCAGTTATCTTGCTTGTGTCAGAACTCCTCAGATTCCAGATGTCTCTGTGTTCCTGTGATTCTAAGCTCCCTCTGCTCTGAGTGCAGTGGCTTCTCTATAATGGCTCAGGATAAGGTGTCTCCACAGGAGCAGACCAGCTTGGTGTCTGCCCCAGCCAAAAAGACCAGACGGAGGGTGGAAGGGAAGTAGTATTCCGGAGGGCTGGGGTTTGGTATGCTGATGGTTCCTGAGCACCCCTGGCTCCCAATTGTAACTCTGGGGCTTGGGGTAGTGGTTGAGGTTTCTTACCTTCTGCCCTGAGTGCAGTGGCTCCTCTATAATGGCTCAGGATAAGGTGTCTCCACAGGAGCAGACCGGCTGGGTGTCTACCCCAGCCAGAACTCTCTCTGCTTTCTTTTAAGACACAATAGAGAAAACATTTTGTATTTAAAAGGAAAAACAGGAACTATCATTATGCTTAAATTCTAGGTATAAAACTGCCAGAAAAAGTAGCAGAATTACACCTGCTGTCCATTAATCTCATATGATGAAAATAAAGATCGAATGGATAATAATTTCAGGGAATTCCAATCTTATTATTCTGTAAACTCCATTCACGTTAAGAGTACTTATTCCTGTTTAAAGTATAATGAGTGTGTCGGTTTTCATATCCAAATGATGTTAGACTGTTTTGAAAACACAAACACCCAAACGTTGCCACTTTAGTCATTTTTTCCCTCTGTTTTTGTTTTCAACTACTGTGTTAGTACCAAGCCATCGTAACTTCCTGTTTATTATTACCTAGATTAAAAGCTATGAAGCTCTGGACATGTCCATTATGAAAACATATTACTTCATAGCTGTACTAAAAGTTTCCTCAGCCTCGATATTTCCAAAGCCTCTTCTCATCCAAAACTGAATTCTGAGCTGCGTAATCCACTCATTCGCAGTTCTTGTTTGTTCTTTCACCGTTACACTCTTTCCAGAAGCAGATGTCTTTCTACAAACCATCTATAACCATAAATTCATGAGTTACAGTGCATAGGTTGGTTCGCACCTTAGAATTTTTCTTAATTAAAAATTGTAAGCAATTTTCAAACTTCCTGATGTGTAATTAAAGATGTATAATCCTCAGATATGTAGGTGAGTACTGATCCAGGAAAAAGTTTGAAATTAATTTCATGGTGTAAATTTTACAGATAATAATAACCTACATGTTTAAACAAAGTTTATCTGAAAATGCCAGTCTTCGTTAGCTGTGTCATTTAGATACAGAGCCCATAGTATAGAGATGTTGTACTTTTCCTACCATTAAAGTAAATGTGAATTTAAAAATCAGATGGTCAAAACCTACACCAATTAACTTTTTGTCATCTAGCTGTCCACTTGACATTTTTAAAAGTTAAACATAATAACATCTTTTCCCCTCCTCTTTCCACCATCCTCATGTTCCCTACCTCACAGATCACTCCTTAAATAATTTTTATATATGTGTATATATGTGTATGTTATATTTGTGTAACTATATAAATACCACCTGATGAGTCTTCATGTTATTTATATGTGCATGATTTCCAGGCTGGCCACTTGGTATTGGACAACCAGTTGAGGAGCTCGTCACTGGGGAAGATCAATTCCTCAGTAGCCTGTAGATCTTCGTGTGTGAAACATTGCTTCCACTACTCTGTTTAGAGTTTGTCTGCCTGATATAAACTCTTTTAGTCTGTTTGGATAATGAAAAATGTAACTCCTTTCTTTCTCTCAACTACAGCAGATAGTTTTGCTGAGTACACAGTCTAGGTTAGTGGTTATGGTCTTTTAGAATGTGAGTGCATTGCTCCAGGCATATGGACTTCTTTCTTTAGTTGTGATGTGATGTGAGATTCTAACCCTCAGGAGCTTCATGGCCAGAGCTAGACCAGGTAAAGCTGACACATGAACTATTGATTGAATCTAGGCCAGAGGGGATTCATAGAGGTGCTCTTTCAGCAAATCTGGCCGAGGAGCTGAAGATCTGAAGCTATTTGACTTTTTAAAAAAACATGATATAACCAATTTTAATTTTCTGTTCTTATTTTGTTTGTTTGGAGGGTTGAACATATATGAGAGTTTGATATCTGTAGTACTTTTAGAAGGAAAAATTAGATAATAGTGACAAGTAATAACATAGTATATGCTAGAATTAAAAGAGCCTACTATTAAATTTAAATGTGTGACAGATGTTTAAACTATTCTGTGCTGGTAAAACAGGCAGCCATTTTCAGTCTGATTTCGTGTGTAATCTTCATACTTTAGTAAACATGTTGCTCTCGTTGTCTTCATTTCACACATACAAAACAGAAATGACATCAGATACGTTGCCTTTGACAAGCAGAAACTGAATGGCAGAAATGACTTGACACTCGGAGCTTTGCTCCAGTGTCTGAGACCCCAAATTGTTGTTTCCATTGTTGCTCACACCATTTTTTAGAGTAATTGGTCCCAAAATATCAATTTAAGAAGAAACTGGATGAAAAAATTATAGAGAAAACTGAGTTATGCCATATAGATATATGCAATTTTCTTGTTTGACTTGTGCTTTTAAAAATTATTTCCTTTATGGTTTATTTGACATTAGAATAAAATTACATTATTTTTATTTTCCCTTTCTATCCTCCCAGACCCTCCTATATACATCTCCTTGCTCTTTTTGAAATTCATGGCCTTTTTAAAATTAATTCTTTTATACACACACACACACACACACACACAGGTATGAGTATATTCTTAAATGCATAAATGCTACCTGTTCAGCCTGTATAATGTAACTTGTATGTACATTTCAAGGCTGACTATTTGGTATTGGATAACCAGACAGTTCTTCCCTGGAGAAAACTATTTCTTCCATTTTCAGCATTCCTTAGTTGCCCACAATTCTTTATGTAGATCTGAAAGTTCCTGGGCGACTTGGCATGTCTGTTGTTGTTGTCCTTGTTCAGCTCATGTCATGTTGGTGAGACTTTGAACTTTTAAAATTACATCTTATAAGATCTTGGGTGTTTGACAATTATGCTGACATGTTAGTTTGAACAATGATCTTCCTACTTTAATACCAAATTATTGCATCAACCTGAGATTTAATTCAAAATAAATAAAATGACTGACTTGTCAAGTTTATTGTGAATATTAGCTAATTCATGAAAAATGTCTGGAAGGGAATATGCATTTGTCAATATGGTTGTAATGTGACAGTGATAGAAGTTGTCATAGTCTTCCCACTTATTCTCTATTCTTTGCCCCTAATTCAAAAGAAGATGATCAGACAGTGCCTGGAATTTCCAGTGGCCTGGGACTTAAAAAGATAAGAAAAAAGGAAGAACATATATAAAGTCCCTCTGGTCAAGAGAATGATTAATAGTTTCTTATGGAACTATATAATCTCAGTGGTGGAAGGTGAGGAACCGTGGTGCCAGATAAGGCTGGACAGGTAGAGAGAGACCAGATTAGAGGGGCCTGTCTGTTATCTGAAGGAATCCTCATCTTAAGGACAATAGACATTATTGAAGGGGTTTTAGGCAAATGGGTATATGTCTGTACACTCCATATTTTTACTTGGCTGCAGTGAAAATGAGTACAAGGCTACATTGGTTATCTGCTGACTTAGTGGGTTCTACAGTCTCTACACAAAAATAATTTTTGTCTCAGTAGAAGATGGTTCTGTGGTGACAAAGAGAAGCTTGGTGTAGCTCCTCACTGTACTTAAACATTGCCATTCCAGGAGATATGCCTAGCAAGCACTCTTGATTCTCATGCTACCTCAGTCAGTTATGCCGAAGTCAGTTGTGTCTAGTTGCCATCAACCATGAGTCCTGTTCTCATGAAAGACATTTGTGAACTTTTACAAGGTACAATATTTCATTGGACTTAAGTCAAAAAATCTTTACAAAGGGATCTTTGAAAGAGAGATTAAAGCTAAATTATAAAATGAAGAATGAAAAGACTCTTATGTCAAAATGTACTCATTACCATGTAAACAATTAGGAGCAATAAAAATATATACAAAAGTGACCTTTTAAGTACTTGATATATTTAAAACTTCTTCTAGAAATTTTATTCATTGTACAAATATTTCCTAGCTCTGTTGAATGTTTGTTCTATGCTGAGTTCTAAGACTGAATCTGGAAGGGCTAACTCATATTTTCTAACACAATGTAGGCTATACATTGCACTAAAACCATCATTTTGGCTGTGCTCCATTTCCTGCCCCACTCTGCCTACTTTTACAAGGTCTGCTTGTATCAGGGACACCAGCTAAGACCCATGCCCCAAGCCCTTACCCATCAACTTCCCTGAAAGAACACCTAAGAGCAGTAAACTGCGCCCATACCCTGTGCTCCATTTTCTGCCACACAACCCTGTATTTTTTCCTGGAGGTCACACAGGCACAAGGGACCGCAGATCATGCTGGTCACAGACCAGAGCAACTTTAGGACAAAAAACACCAGAATCCACACAGGCCACAAACCCCCAGTAAAGACATTCTACTGTACTCAAAGATTCCCTGGTCAACAGAACCCCAGGCTACTCAGATCATAAGACTGAGAGGAAATAGAAAACAAGGGAACTAAACAGTCAAAGACTGCCCATCCAACAAAGATAAACTCAGAAATCAGCACCTGAACCTAAAATAACCACAAAGCCACATGACCAGAGGCCAACTTAAGAACACAATCAGCAACAACCAGGGTAACATGACATAACCAGAGTTCAGCCATCCTACTACAGCAAGTGTTACACATTCTAACACAGCTGAAGCATGGGAAAATGACCTTAAATCCAATCTTATGGAGCTGATAGAGGCTGTTAAAGAGGAAATAATCTCTTGTAATAAATCCGTTATGGAAAAACAGGAAAATACAATCAAACAGGTGAAGGAAATTAATAAAACTGATCAAGAACTGAAAATGGAAATGGAAGCAATAAAGAAAACATAAACTGAGGGAATCTTAGAGACAGAAAACCTAGTAAGAGAAGAGGAAATACAGATGCAAGCATCACCAACAGAATACAAGAGATGAAAGAAAGAACCTCAGATGTAGAAAATTTGGTAGAAATACATCAGTCAAAGAAAATGTTAGATCTAAAAGACTCCTGACACAAATTATCCAGAAAATCTGGGACATTGTGAAAGGACCAAATCTAAGAATAATAGGAAGAGAAGAAGAAGATTCCCAGTTCAAAGAACCAGAAAATATTTTCAGCAAAATCATAGAAGAAAATGTCTACAACCTAATGAAAGAGATGCCTATAAACATACAAGAACTTATAAAACAACAAATGGATTAGAACTTCTTGCACATAATAGTCAAAATATTAAATGTACAGAAAAAAAGTTTAAAAAAAGAGAATATTAACTGCAAGGTAAAAGGCAAGTAACATGTAAAAGCAAACTTTTTAGAATTACACCCAACTTCTCAACAGAGACTTGAAAAGCCAGAAGGGTCAGAGCAGATGTCCCTCATTCTCTAAGAGACCACAGATGCCAGCCCAGACTACTATACTGAGCAAAACTTTCGGTCACTGTAAATGGAGAAAACAAGATACTCCATGAGAAGACTAAATTAAATAACACCTATCCACAAATCCAGCCCAACAATAAGGTACTAGAAGAAAAACTCCAACCAAAGGAGGTTAACTACACCCACAAAAACACAGGAAATAAAGAATTCCACACCAGCAAAACCAAAAGAAGAGAAACACACACACACACACACACACACACACACACACACACACTACTACTACTACAACGACAACGAAGACGACGATGATGACTACCATCAAGATAACAGAAATTAACAATTGTTGGTCATTAATAGCTCTCAACATCAGTCATCAATGGACTCAGTTCCCCAATACAAAGATACAAGCTAACAGAATGAATGAGAAAACAGAATCCATCATTCTGGTGCATACAAGAAACAGACCTCAGCATCAAAGATAGACATTATCTCAAAGTAAAAGGGAGGAAAAGATTTTCCAAGCAAACAGACCCAAGAAGCAAACTAAAGTAGCCATTCTAATATCTAAGAAAGTAGACTTTCAGCCAAAGTTAATCAATAGAGATAGGGAAAGATATTTCATACCCATCAAAGGAAATATCCACCAAAATCACATCTCAATTCTGAGTATCTATGCCCTAATGCAAGAGCACTAACATTTGTTTAAAAAAAAAATACTGATGCTTACATCACACATCAAACACCACACATTAATAGTGGGAGACTTCAACACTACACTCTCACCAATGGACAAGTCATCCAAGACAGAAATTAAACAGAGAAATAATGAAACTAACAGGCATTATGAATCAAATGGACCTAATAGGCATCTACAGAACATTTCACTCAAACACAAAAGAATACACCTTCTTCTCCTTACCTCATTCAGCCTTCCTCAAAATTGACCATGTAATCAGTCACAAAGCAAGTCTCAACAGATACAAGAAAATTGAAGTAATCCCCTGTATTTTATATGATCATCATGGATTAAAACTGGACATCAACAACAATGAGAGAAACAATAGAAAGCCTACAAACTAATGGAAATTGAATAGCTCTCTATTCAATGACTCCTGGGTCAAGAAAGAAATAAAGAAATTAAAGAATTCAGTGAAAATGAATAAACAACATACTCAAATTTATGAGACACTGGAAAGCAGCGTAAAGAGGAAAGTTCATAGCTCTAAAGGACTTCATAAAGAACTCAGAGAGGTCTTATGACATTTATGTAACAGCACATCTAAAAGCTCTAGAACAAAAAGAATCAAACACACCCAAGAGGAATAAATGGCAGAAAATAATTAAACTCATGGCTAAAATAAATAAATTAGAAACAAAGAGAACAATACAAAGAATCAATAAACTAAGAGATGGTTCTTTGAGAATATCAACAAGATAGACAAACCCTTAGCCAAACTAATTAAAAAGCAGAGAAAGAAAATGTACAAATTAACAAAATCAAAAATGAAAAGGAAAACATAACAACAGACACAAAGGAAAGCCAAAGAATCATTAGGTCTTACTTCAAAAACCTCTATTCCACAAAATTAGAAAATCTAAATGAAATAGACAATCTTCTTGATAGATATCATTTACCAAAGTTAAATCAAGATTAGGTAAACAATTTAAATAGACCTATAACCCTAAGGAAATATAAGCAGTTATTAAAAGTCTTTCAACCAAAAACAAAAATCAAAAACAAAACAGCACAGAGCCAGGTGATTTTAGAGCAGAATTTTACCAGATATGCAAAGAAGAGCTAATACCAATACTCCTTAAATTATTCCACAAAATGGAAACTGAAGGAACATTTGGAGATTCGTTTTATAAGGTCAAAGTCACCCTGATATTAAAGACACATTAAAAACTCAACAAAGAATTTCAGATCAATTTCCCTAATGAAATCTTCTGTAAAAATCCTCAATAAAATACTCAAAAACTGAATCCAAGAACACATAAAATCATCATCCACCATGATCAAGTAGGTTTCATCCCAGGGATGCAGAGATGGTTCAACATTTGAAACTCCATCAATGAAATCCACCATAAAAAAAAATGATCATTTCATTAGATACTGAAATAGCCATTGACTAAATTCAATATCCTTTCATGATAAAAGTCTTGGAGATTAGGGGTACATGGCACATACATAAATACAATAAAGGCAGTATACAACAAGCCAATAGCAACCATCAAATTAAATGGAGAGAAACTTAAAGCAATTGCACTAAAGTTGGGGACAAGATAAGACTGTCCACTCAGCATCTTACAATATAGTACTTGAAGTTTTAGTTAGAGCAATAAGACAACTAATAGAGAACAATGGGATACAAATTTGAAAGGAAGAAGTCAAAGTATTGCTATTCATGGACGATATTGTCAGTATACACAGATGTCCTTACAAAATTCTACCAGGGAACTCCTACAGTTGATAAATACCTTCAGAAAAGTGCCTGGATACAAAATTAACTTAAAAAATCATTATCCCTCTTTTATACATATAATATGATGGCTGAGGAAGAAATTAGGGGAAAAACACCCTTCACAATAGCCATAAATAATATAAAATATCTTGGTGTAACTATGATTAAGCAAGTGAAATATCTGTATGATGAGAACTTCAAATATTTGAAGAAAGAAATTAAATGAGGAAAATGGATGAAACTAGAAAAGATCATCTCTAGTGAAGTAACCCAGACACAAAAAAGATGAACGTGGTATGTACTCTCTTATAAGTGGATATTAGCTATAAAGTACAGGATAACCATGCTGCAATCTAGACCCCCAAAACCTAAGTAAGAAGGAAGATCCTGGAGGCCATACTTGAATCTCACTAAGAAGAGGAAATACAATAGACATCAGGGGTGGATGTAGGGAGGGGAAGAGGAGGGGACCAGGAGAGATCCATTGTGGGCAAGATGGAGGGAGAGAGAATTGAGAGGCAAAACTAACTGGAAAGGAGCGTCTTTGGGACAAGCTATAAACCTAGAACAATAGAAAGTACTAGGAATCTATGAGGTGACCCTAGTTAAGACTTGTAGTAATGAGGAATGTGGGACCTTAAACAGCCATCTCCTGTAGCCAGACAAG
The DNA here is from genome assembly GCF_004785775.1 of Grammomys surdaster. Taxonomy (NCBI): domain Eukaryota; kingdom Metazoa; phylum Chordata; class Mammalia; order Rodentia; family Muridae; genus Grammomys; species Grammomys surdaster. The sequence goes on along the minus strand of NW_021604676.1, from coordinate 2,772,419 downwards.
ACTTCCACTGGAAGGATGGGGCACCAACCTATCCACAAAACATTGACCCACAATTTGTTCTGCCTACAAGATATGCAGGGATAAAGATGGAGCAGAGATTGAAGGAATGGCCAACAAATTACTGGGCCAGCTTGAGATCCGTGCCATGAGAGGGAGCCTGCCGCTGACACTATTATTAATATTCTGCTATACTTACAGACAGGAGTCTAGCATAACTGCCATCTGAGAAGGTTAACCCAGTGGCTGATGGAAACAGATGCAGACCCACAGCCAAACATTATGAGGAGCTGTGGGGATCCTATGGAACAAGGGAAGGAAGAATTGAAGGAGCCAAAGAGATTAAGGACGTTACAAGAATACTTAAAGAATCAAATAACCTGGGTCATTAGAGACTCACAGAGACTGAACCACCAGCCAGAGAGCATGCATGAGATGGACCTAGGCCCTCTACACATATGTTAACAGATATGCAGTTTGGTGATCAAGTGAGATCCCTTAATAACCAGAATAGTGGCTATCTCTGACTCTGTTGCCTGCCTTTGGATCCCTTTCCCCTTACTGGCCTACCTAGTCTAGCCTCAATAGGAGAATATGTCCCTTAGTCCTACTGCAACTTTATATACCAAGGCAGGTTTAAATCCAGGGGAGACATCCACTTTTCTGAAGAAGAGAGGGGGAGATAGAGGCAGGGGAGAGAAGAGGGAGAGATGGTGGGGAGAAAACAGAAGGGAAGATTGGGATGTAAACAAATAAATTAATGAAAAAAAGTAAAGCAAAATATAACAAAAAAAAACCTTCTGTTTACCTAAGACAAACAGCATTACAAAAATCAGAAACCAATAAAAATACAAAGAATGGGTGGTTGTTTGGTGCCCAGCCAAAGCTGATTCATTTACAACACAACTTCTGCACCAAAGGCTCAGGGATCATCATGCAAGAAGAAGAAGGAACATAAGAACCAGAGGAACCAGAAGTGTGCTGTGAGATTGTGTCTCCTAGAAGTGCAGTCAGCACTAAAACTATGTACATAAAACAATATTGTACAAGTTAATCAGGTTATATTTATATATTTAGGGACATATGTAGATGTATAAATGTAATTAAAAATGAAGAATTTAGATTTTGGCTGGGGCAGACAACTAGCTGGTCTGCTCCTGTGGAGACACCTTATCCTGAGCAATCCTAGAGGAGCAACTGCACTCAGAGCACCAGAATTTCAGGATCCCAGAGGCGGCCTGAGTCCCAGGAGTTCTTCTACCTAGGAGCTTAGGATCACAAGATCCCAGAGACATCTAGAATTTAAGGAGTTCTGACACAAGCAAGATAACTGGAAAGACAGACTTCAGTCAGACACAGTGAGCCAAGGTAAAACTAGAGTTAACCAGATGGTGAAAGGCAAGCACAAGAACACAAGTTAACAAAAACTAAAGTTACTTGGCATCATCAGAACCCAGTTCTCCCACCATAGCAAGCCCTGGACACCCCATTACACTGGAAAAGCAGGATTCAGAATTAAAATCAATTCTCATGAAGATGATAGAGGACTTTAAGAAGGACATAAGTAACTCCTTTAAAGAAGTACAGGAGAACACAGGTAAAGAGGTAAAAGCCCTTAAAAAAGAAACACAAAAATCCCTTAAAGAATTGCAAGAAAACACAACCAAACAGTTGAAGGAATTGAACAAAACCATCCAGGATCTAAAAAATGGAAATAAAAACAATAAAGAAATCTCAAAGAGAGACAACCCTGGTGATAGAAAACCTAGGAAAGTGATCAGTAGTCATAGATGCAAGCATCACCCACAGAATACAAGAGATAGAAGAGAAAATCTCATGTGCAGAAGATACCATGGAAAACACTGACACAACTGTGAAAGAAAATGCAAAATGCAAAAAGCTCCTAACACAAAACATCCAGGAAAACCAGGACAGAATGAGAAGACCAAACCTAAGGATAATAGGTATAGATGAGAGTGAAGACTCCCAACTTAAAGGGGCAGTAAATATCTTCAACAAAATTATAGAGGAAAACTTCCCTAACCTAAGGAACGAGATGCACATAAACACACAAGAAGCCTACAAAACGCAAAACAGACTAGACCAGAAAAGAAATACCTCCTGTCACATAATAATCAAAATATCAAATGCACAAAACAAAGAAAAAATACTAAAAGCAGTAAGGGAAAAAGGTCAAGTAACATATAAAGGCAGACTTATAAGAATTACACTAGACTTCTCACCAGAGACTTTAAAAGCCAGAAGATCCTGAACTGATATCATACAGAACCTAAGGGAACACAAATGACAACCCAGGCTACTATACCCAGCAAAACTCTCAATCACTATAATGGAGAAACCAAGATATTCCATGACAAAACCAAATTTGCACAATATCTTCCCACAAACCCAGTACTTCAAAGCATAATTGATGGAAAACTCCAACACAAGGAAGGAAACTACAACCTAGAAAAAGCAAGGAAGTAATCTTTCAACAACCCCAAAAGATGATAGCTACACAAACATAATTCCACCTCTAATAACAAAAATAATAGGAAGCAACAATCATTTTACCTTAATATCTCAATATCAATGTACCCAATTCTCCAATAAAAAGACGTAGACTATCAGACTGGATACATAGACAGGACCCAGAATTTTGCTGCATACAAGAAATGCACCTCAGTGACAAAGACAGACACTACCTCAAAGTAAAAGGATGGAAAAATTTTTCCAAGCAAATGGTCCCAGGAAACAAGCTGGAGTAGTGATTCTACTATCAAATGAAATCGACTTTCATCCAAAAGTAATCAAAAAAGATAAGGGCGGACACTTCGTACTCATCAAAGGAAAAATCTACCAAGGTGAACTCTCAATTCTGAACATCTATGCTCCAAATGCAAGGGCACCCAAATACATAAAAGAGACTTTTCTAAAGCTCAAAACGCAAATTGCACCTTGTGGGGAAAAATTACAGGCCACTGCGGTGGAGTCCCAGTGGGTTTCTACTCTGCCGCTGGTCCCACATGCAGGAGGAACATCTATGGTTCCAGCGGCCTGGAGGCTTTGACGGCAGCAGGCCTCAATGACACCAGGAAGTCCTTGGTTCCAGAAAGGTTTATTGTCATGGCAGATGGTGGATGGATCTAGGCGTACCCCCCTAAAACTCAGGGCAGTCCCAAGTTATATAGGGAGGGAGAAAGGGGGAGGATCTGGGGAGGATGGAAGGTGGGAGGGAGGATCTGGGGAGGCATGCTTAATTTGCTCTGCCCTCTGGCCTTCATTAGTATGTAAATCCCTAGGCCCTGAGGCCTATAGTCTGGCCTATGTGACTGAACAATTTAATTCTATGGAGACTGGACTGCTTTTCAAGACCCTACTGCCGGTTCTCATGCAGAGTCTCGGGGTTCTAGGCAACTGCTCAGCCATGACCCAGGATACCCTTACGAAGTCCCACAGTACCTCATACAATAATAGTGGGAGATTTTAACAACCCACTCTCAGCAATGGACAGATCATGGAAACAGAAACTAAACAAAGACACATAGAAATTAACAGAAGTTATGAACCAAATGGATTTAAGAGATATCTATAGAACATTTCATCCTAAAACAAAAGAATATACCTTTTTCTCAGCACCTCAGAGTACCTTCTCCAAAATAGACCATATAGTTGGTCACAAAACAGGCCTCAACAGATACAAAAAGATTGAAATAATCACTTGTATCCTATCAGATCACCATGGACTAAGACTGGTCTTTAATAATGACAATAACAATGGAAAACCCTCATGCATGTGGAAACTGAACAACGCTCTACTCAATGATGACTTGGTCAAGGAAGAAATAAAGAAAGATGGTATAGTTATGATTTATTTGAAAAGTATATTAATGCAAATTTTTAGTTTAAAAATGTAGGGTAATGTGCACAATACAAAGTCTTAAATTACAATAATAGAAGATAATAAATATTACATATGCATACTTTACTTGCAGTGTTTGTATAGCCAAAAGTCAGACCTGTTTCAAATGTTCCCACTTCTTTGCAGTGTCTTGCATCCTCTTGATCACTGACAGATGCTTGTAGAAATATATCTTAATAATATTGATGTTCCTTGTCTAGGTTCATTGTCATGTATTTAATGTGTCCTGCTGGAAGAGAGAACAAGTGCTATAGCATCGGGAACCAAATTTCCAAAATAAAAATTTCTGAAAAAATGGAAAAACCACATGTCAAAATATACATATTAAAAATGTTCACAAATGTCTATGTCAGCCATTCAACAATAAAGTGAACACACACACTTTCAAATCTTCATTTTGTCTTACTAGGGACCATCCTGTGTATTTTATGAAACACTTGTTTAGACTTATAGCAGGTGTCTTTTGTAAGTCAGCCTTTGCAAGTCATTCAGGGAGCTGCAGGTCACCTCCCTAGAGATGAAGATAATACTGCTCTCTTGGAATAATAGACACTGAGTAGAAGATACATCATAAATGTTCAAGGTAGAGTCTAGCACAACAGGAAGTAGAAACCAAATCCATAGTTGGAAGCATCACTTCCTCTATCTTTACTGTTACTCCTCAAGAGTACTCAGCCTGACATGTCATTGGAGCAGGACTTGCATGGATGGTGTGAGCATTGCTTTTTAGGAGTGTGTCCCAACTAAGAGTTCATCCGTGTCTGGGAAAATGTATATATAAGTGAATATCATTGAAAACATACACATTTAAGATTTCAATTGTTATAATCCCTTCAAGCATTAGTCTGATCTCACATGAGGCAGCTCTTAAATAAATTTTTGATAAAAAAATGAATTAATGGTAAAAGGGTCAAAACTTTTCAGTAATGATAAGGATTCTAACAATGACCACTCTTAAAACTACGGTCCAGATTCCCAAGTATTTGGAGTCAGGACTTGATGCTTGCAAAAGGGGCAAAGATTATTCAAATCCAGTAGACTCGTTTACTTTCAGCCAATTATAATGACTATCAGAGGAAGGTTGTTTACATTGCTACATGACCCACAGGCATCAGCACCAAGTTAATATGTAAACCATGACTCAAATGATAGCCTTGATAAATCCCCAGTGTTGTCAGATAGCAAAGTACACTGTCCCAGCCTTCCTTCCTGGAATAACCTTTGATCTTCACATCAACAGTAAAAATAATTACTGACTTTGGCCAAGCCAGGATTAGTCATTTCTTGTGAGTAGCTACACAGCTGGGGCCAGACGTGCAGATCTCCCTACCCAGAACCTCACTGACAGTCTTCCTGCCTGGATATTAGCTTGTCTATCAGGGGCCAAACATTTTTCTTTGTAAATGTGTGTAAAACAGTCTCAGAAGTTCAAACAATAACAAAGCAGGGCCAAGCACGCTGTGGTTCTCAAAAAGGAAATATCCCACCTGTATACACCAAACAGTGGCATCAGCAGAAAAGTAAAGCTAAGAGCTGCACATATACATATATGCTAGTATACCTTTTCAATAATTTGTCCAAGAAAAGAATAATATTCAAGGAACACACCCAATGTTTCAGCAAGAAGAAAAGGGTAACCACTATTACAGAGGAAAATTAGAAGTAGTTTGTAAAATGTTTTAGCTCATAGTTTTACATTTCTCATTTTTATATTGTAGTATTATTGTTATTTTAGGAAAATAATACACATCACAAATATTACATATGAAATTTCATACCTTTAGTTGACATTTTGAATGTTTTTATCTAACTAGGAACTTTGGTTTGTTCAATCAATATTACTTAGGAAATCGGACTCTCTGTGCAGGCCTGGTACTGACACCCATGCATGGGGAATACAAGAGAATCCATGATTCTCCCAGCTTAAGTGAAGGCTGTTGGATGCTCATGAGAAATGATGAAGTTCATTTAGTGTGATGGTTGCTACTAAAAAGACAATGAACATTATCATGAATATTGAGGGTGACTGGGGTGGGCAGGTTGTTTAGAACATTTAGACAAGGAAGAGGTCACTAGCATCAGTGCTACCAAACACAGCACTTCATGTTGAGAGTTCATCAATCATGAGGAAACCTTGAGATGAATTTGTCAGACAAAGCAGCAAGGACAAGTGTCCTGGGTGACAATGGACTGCTTCCTATCCCAATAGAAGACAGGAAAACAGGGGTAACTGAAGAATGGAACCTGGGGAAACTGGTCTAGAATCTGTTTCTCCTGGGCCTTGAAGGCTATATCAGCAGGTATACTTTCCTTAAATACACATCATGTATCAAGGCATGTTTTGGATTCTTTTCTGTAAGGCACTACAAAGACAGAAATGCTTGAGCTCCCTCAAGTAAATGAATACAAAAGGAAAATTGGATAGTCAGGCTTACATTTTTTTGAAAAAGAGAAATTCTTAACAGACTTCTTTTTAATATATTTATTATATATATGGAATGTGTATACATATAATATATATAGAGAATATATAATATATGGAATGTATATATATATGGAATATATATATAGTGTGTGGGGGGGTGCATGTTGTGTGTATGTGTGTGCATGTGTGAGTGTGTGTATGCAAGTGAGTATGATGTGAATGTGTGTGAGTATGTGTGTGCATGTGATATGAATGTGTGTGTGCAGGTGAGTATGGGTGAGTTTGTATGTGTGTGAGTGTATGCATGTGAGTGTTAGTATGTGTGTGTGTGCATGTATGTGAGTGTGTGTATACATATGTGAGTGTGTGAGTGTGTGTGAGTATATGTGTGCATGTGAGTATGAGTATGTGTATATAGGTGAGTGTGAGTGTGTGAGTGTGTATAAGTGTGTGTGTGCATGTGTGTGTATGTGTGTGCATGTGATATGAATGTGTGTGCAGGTGAGTGTGTCTGTGTATGTGTGTGAGTATGAGTATGTGTGTGCATGTGAGTGTGTGTATGTGTGTGAGTATGTGTGTGCATGTGATATGTATGTGAATGTGAGTGAGTATGTGTGTGTGTCTGTGTGTCTGTGTATATGTGTATTCCAGCCAATGCATGCAGGCAAAACACTCATAAACATTAGCTTTTTAAAAAAGTGAACATGATTAAAATATATTGTTTGAAATTCTCTAAGAATAAAATGTTGAATAAAATATAGCAAAAGGGAAGTTTTCAGTTTAGAATTCACAATTGTCAAGAGCCTCCTGAAGCTGACTTTTACATCCGGTTGAGCGTACATCCTGGATGGTCTACTTTTATTCAGGTATCACAGGAACAGATATGACACTCACTGTCCCTGTTCCTGTTGCTATCAGAGCTTAACACAGGTCTGCTTATTGGACAAATGACACCCAGGTGACTAGACTGACTTAAGTTTTAAAACTATGCAAAAATGTCATCCCCCCTTCAAATTAGTGGTATTTTAGTAAAGAATGTAGTGACAATATTTTACCATTCTAAAACTGAATTAAAATCTGCTATGTGATTTGTGAATATTAGAAAAATGAGCCAAAACCCAGATGCCTTAGCCCTACTAGCCAGGAAAAGACAGTCAATGCTCATGTTCAATTTATAGATATTAAGTTTTAAAATTCAGACTAGCCCCTCTTTTGTTATCTCCTCCCGTTGTTTATCTTGATACAAAATTAAAACCTATGAGTGAACCACACATGACCTAAACCAATGCTATCCAGACCTTAACATTGTTAGAGTTTCCCCCCTTTACAAAAGCAAAAAAGTACACACACCTTTGCAAGCCTCTTGGTGTGTGGTTGGCCATTTTGGACACAAGTTAAAGAGGGTTTCTGAGAAAACAATTGTCTAGGTTACTGCAGCTAATGCAACCATCTAGGGTCTTTATCAGTTTCATGTTTTCTGCCAGTTAGAATGGAAGGACAGCTGAGTAGTGGTGGCGCACGCCTTTAATCCCAGCACCTGGGAGGAAGAGGCAGAGGGATCTCTGACTACAAGAGCCAGTCTGGTCTACAGAGCAAGTGCCAGGGCAGCCAGGGCTACACAGAGAAACCCAGTGTCAAAAACCAAAACAAATAAACAAGAGAGAGAAGGAGAAGGGGGAGAGGGAGGGAGAGAAAGAGAGAGATTCTTTTACACTACATGAAATAAACCAACTCTCTTCTATATAATTTGTAGCACAACCACTGATGCTCAGATCAGAAGCCTGAAGTGAGAGGTACTTCCCACACAGCTCACACTTATCACTGGAACTCTGCCTCTTAATTCCCTTCTGCTCCAGAATCTGCTTCTTTGTTAAAGAACTTTTCTTGAGATATAATGTTATTTCCTAAAAGTCTAACCTTTTAAAAATATTAAGTTAAATGGCTTTGTATATTTAAAGATTATATCATGAAGTCAAAAACATTTTCATCAACTCCCCCAAATGACATAGTTTTGCATGTCTTTGGGGTTTACACTGTGACATTATAATATGTAAATATATCATGGTTGACTGATGGTGAGGAATGAAATCTATGCATTTTATTTTTTCAGTTTGATAGTATGTATATACTCATTTTTACTAAACTTACTTTAAAATTAGATGTGCATTTTATTCACATTGAATATCTATTTTATAATTACAAAACATGTACAAGTTAAGAGTTAGGAATCATTCTTTTAAAAAAACAACACAACCTTTGCTATAACCAGCAAATATGTGTGCTACAAAAGACATCTGAGCATGGACCCTGGGAAACACAGTTACATCATGTAGGGTTATCTAAAGGAGATATATATACATATATATATATACCATTATATATATATATACATGAATATTATTATATGTGTACATATATAGCAAATATAGGAGAGTTAGAAAATTCAGTATTTTCTCAGTCTACAGGACTGGGTGTCTTGGCAGTCCCAATCTGGCACTGGAGACCTGGAAGACTCTGGGGAAGCTGCCGGTCCTCAGTCTATGTTAGAATCCTGAAGATGCTGTTTCTAATATTGGTGAAGAAAAAATGCAGCAACAACCAGATAGGTGAACTTGGCTGTGTGAGTGAGGTTAGCCAGTAAAAGCAAAGATCTTTCTTCCATATCCTTCCGTCTGGGCTGCTGAGAGAAGATGCCACCCTCTCATTTAGATTGTGTCTTCCTGCTTCAGATGGTCTGATTAGGAAACTCCCCCATAGAGGTAACTCAGCAACTTCATGATTTAGTTGATTCCAGGTGCAGTCAAGTGTACAGTCAAGATAGAACCATCAAAAATGGCTTTCAAGCTAAGGGAGGTGTTTATAAAGGAACATTGGCAATTCCTTACAGGTTATACATGTTAATTTCCTATCTGATGCGCAGCTGGCAGCATTTTTCTTTCCTTCTGTGTGGTGTCTTTACTCTGCTGATTGCTTCCATTGCTGTACAGAAGCTTTAAAATCTCATGCAACCCTATTTGTCAATGATATTATAAAGAGAAATCAAACAAATCAAGAACAAAAGCCAAGTAATCTAAGCAATAAATAGATAAATGAATTAGTTGTCTAAAGAAGGGGTATTAATGGCCAATCAATATGAAAAGAGATGTTCAAAATCCTTAGATATGTGGCAATTTAAGATAAACTGAAGTATGAGTCTATGTTATCCAGTTAAATCAGATACCATCAGTAAATAAACCTCAACAAAAGCTACTGAGGATGTGTGGGAGGAAAATGTATACACTGTGTCTAGAAGTTTAGCTGCTAAGGGAATCAGTCAAAAGGTTCCTGAAGAAACCAACAATAGCAAATCTGTGTGATCCAGCCATTCAACTCCTGGCTTTATTCTTGAATGAAACCACGTCAGCACACCAGATATCCTGGAAAGTTCTTATTTGTTGTAACACTCTCAAGAACAGCCCAAATTTGAACTAGTCTGTATGCCCACTAAGACGTAAGTCTTTTTCAATGGGTAAAAGCATTGCTGTGCAGGCCTGATGACCTGAGTTTGATCCCTGTAACCTGAGATGGAGGGAGAGAACTAACTCCTGAGACTTGTCCTCTGACCTCCAGATGTGTGCCTCACACACATGCTACACTCATACATATACACACACATAGTACACACACTAATAAAAAATAAATTGGAAGCAAGAAAAGAAAATGTGGCGTGTATTGCAGGCAATGGAGTTTACTCAACTAGAAAACACAAAATTTCATCACTTGCAAGAAAGTAGAAAGACTTGGAAATTGTCACTTTATGCAAAATAATCCAGATATTCTTTTCTACACATGGAATCAAGATTGAATAAAAATGGCGTGAAAGGAGGATGATCATTTGCAAAGAGGCACTGCAGGAGACAGAGAGAGAGAAAGGTCAAGAGGGTGCTGAGCATGACCACTTCACTTGATGCACAGGTTTGAAAACATCCCAATGAAACCTACATCAGTAAACAGAATATATGTTACTAATAAAAAGAACACTGTCAGCAAGCACTTCTTGGCATTCGCGATAGTGTCTGGGTTTGGTGACTGTATATGGGATAGTTCCCCAGGTGGGACAGTCTCTGGATGGCCTTTCCTTCAGTCTCTGCTCTATGCTTTGTCTCTGTATTTCCTCCCTTGAGTATTTTGTTCCCTCTTCTAAAAAGGGCTAAAGCATCCACACTTTGGTCTTCCTTCTTCATGAGCTTCATGTGGTCTGTGAATTGTAACTTGGGTATTCCGAGCTTTTGGAGCCTGATATAGCTGTCTCCTGAAAGCCTCCACCAGACCCTGACAAATACAAAGGCAGATGCTTGCAGCCAACCATCAGACTGAGCACCAGGTCCCCAATGGAGGAGTTAGAGAAAAAACTGAAGGAGCTAAAGGGGTTTGCAACCTCATAGGAAGAATAACAATATCAACCAGCCAGACTCCCCCAGAGCTCCTAGGAACTAAACCACCAACCAAAGAGGGACCCAAGGCTCCAGCCACATATGTAGCAGAGGATGGCCTTGTCAGACATCAATGGGAGGAGAGGCCCTTAGTCCTATGAAGGCTCAATGCCTCAGTGTAGGGGAATGACAGGGTGGAGAGGTGGGAGTGGATGGGTGGGATTGGAGGGAGGGAGGATGGGATGGGGGGTTCCGGAGGGGAAGCTGAGAAAGGGGATAACATTTAAAATGTAAAGAAATAAAATATCCAATAAAAAAGAAAGAAAGAATCCTGAAAGTGAATTTGTAAAACTCATTCTAGAAAATGTTTAATTTGTCAAAAAAAATTTGTGGCCAATTATAAGGTACTTTTTCTAGAAAAATGTAATAAAGTGGGTTTTTAATGCAAAGCTTAGTAAAGTAGTTCAACATTAACAGCATGATAAGCTGTTGGTATTTAGGAAGATGGCGCTTTATGCCCAAATTTCAGCAAAAATTTAGAACTCATTAAATGTTGTTTCAAGTATACTTGTTCTTTTCATTAAAATTCTTATCAGTTTAAAAGTATTTTAAGTTATATCACCCATTTAAGCATATTTACATATTTTATATATGTAATATATTACATATATGGTACACATTGTACAACATTTATGGTCTGCTACCTATTTGAATGTTCTATGTATATCATTTACACATAAATATAAGTCCATATATCTTGTATTCATGCAATAAAATAGAAAAGCATGATTTTTTTAACATTGGGATACCAGTGGTCTAAAATATATTTCTATCATCACTCGAAATATTCACTTTCCATCCTGACTTTTAATGATACCTGTGACAAGAGGATCATCATAGCCATCAGGTTTATGCACAAATACTAAAAGATCTACAATAATTGTCACAGAAATTTATACCTGAATGTACTTTTTTTTCATGGCCAAACAAAAGTATTTGTTAGGGTTTTTTTCTTATAAACATTTTCTTCTAAAGAAAAAAAAAGACCTAAAATTTAAATACCTCTCATTCTGCCACATATAAGACATTATTTACATCTGTCAAATAAAGCATATTACAGATTTTACTGAATGATATTACTGAATGTCAGAATTCAGCATTTCCTTTAAAATAACAACAGTGAAACAACTTTAATGAATAACTACAATTTGCATAATTGTGGCACAATTTACAATATGGCGCTTACATTGCATTTCATATTTTAGATCATTTTTGTCCCATCTAACTTTCTTACTAGAGAACCTGTACCCTATGAGAATGGACTCTTGTCTCCGTGCATATCTTAAACAACTGCACGATGTGAATGCTGCCCTTCTGCCTTCATTACCTGGCACTGGCAGCATTTCTGATTTTTGTCCTCAGAAATGATTTCTGCTCTGACTTTAAGTGTTCCTTATATGCTGTCTTCACAACATTATTTCTACCAATAATTCTGAATGTACTTATAGCTGAGCTATTTAGTTAGTTGGTTAGTTGGTTAGTTGGTTGGTTGGCTGGTTGGTTGGTTGGTTAGTTGGTTGGTTAGTTGGTTGGGTGGGTGGTTTGGTTGGTTAGTTAGTTGGTTGGATTTCTTATTAGTATACATTAATTATAAACTTAATAGACTTCTATCTACATTTCCCATCTATGTATGCAATTTCCTCTCCTTATTTCCCGCTACCTTTCCAACATAATAGTCCAACAATCACGCTGAGATTTGATGGGTGTGGGGCTGAGTTCATTCGGCCATACTCTTCCCAGGGAGCTATTGACTATTGACATACATGTAGGGGAAGCAGAGTCATCGTCTTCAGTAGTACATACACTGATGAGCCCACCCGCCTCCACTGGATAATTCCACACCTGTGGTCAGCATACAGCTCTGGTTAAACTCAGTGGGGCATAAGACAAAGCGAAAAGACGTAACGCAGCACAGAAACTTCTGAAGGAAGGCGTTTGATGAAGCTGGGAGAGAGATGTAAGAAGGTAGGTGGTAAAGGTAAACAGGATGCATGTATACAGGTTTGAAAATAGTAATAAATAAATTGTTCTAATAAAAATATAACAATAAATCTTATGATTAATCATTTCATGCACACATATTAACAGCTTATTGAAATGGTAATTTCAATTTATGTAGTAATAATCTAGAAATTCTTTGTTTCAATTAAGTTGCTAGAGAATTTCTATAATACGAAAATAAAATAATATTTGCTTTAAATTAGTCAACGGAACTTATAAACCTAGGACAACATCATGTATTACATCGGTTGCCACCATAATTCCCACATTTGAACCTATGTATTAGATACATCTGGAAAGAATCACCAGTTCTGAAGAGATTCGCCCACAATTCTTCACTTTTGGCCTCCAATTTGAGCACAAACTTTATTTTTCAACTTTAAATTTCAATTCTCACACTCTGTTTTCCTAAAGAAAAATATACTCATAGTAGAAATATTATTTTTTACTATTGAAGTACCTCAAAATACTTCACTGAGAATATATAATTTTTAGTTGATAATATCAATACCAAACACAATTTCACACTCAGAAATAAGTTTCATTCCTTACATAGCAACCATGGTAGTGTCATTTCTAAATAAATTCACTGAGTGTTAAAAATTCAAAACAGTACCTAAAGGGACTATTTCAGATAGGATGTTGTGTCACACCTACAATCTCCATATTTTGGAGACTTAGTCATGAAGATTGGTACAGATTGAGGATAGCCTGGGCAACGTACTAAGTTCCAGTTAGCCTTTGGTACAAAGTAAGATCCAGTCTCAGAAAAGAATAAAAGGAAAGAAGGTAGGAAAGAAAGAAGGAAGAGAGGGAGGTATGGAGGGAGGGAAGGAGGGAAGGGAAGGAAGGAAGGAAGGAAGGAAAGGATGGAGGAAGGAATGAAAGCAAATGAATAAATTTAGTTAAATAAAACATATTTTAAGCAATTAAGATACTTAAAATTTAAACAAGTAATCTTCACTTATTCAAGAAATATCAGTTAACTATATAGGTAAACAGAGTGAATTGGATTCTTAGAAAGTCTGTGTGAACAGAAAACCACCTTAAAAATTTGGTGTTTTGAGGCTGATAGTATTTGGTAGATTTTTTTCCCTTATGGACAAAACAATGAATTTACTCTCACACAAGTAATTTAATAGGGAAAGGTGCTGGAATAAAAAAAAATTAAAAATAAATTTAAAAAAATGGAAGAATCTGGACCATGATGCTTTGGGACTCTATACTGTTGGCTGAGACAGTCCAGGAGCATTAATATAGATATTTACAAATAATCGATTCTAAGAAAAAATTCAACATGAACAAAAAAGTAACAGGTACATCTTTGCCTTTGAACCGACTGTTTAGAAGTAAAAGCACAAAGAAATCCCTGATACAAAATGGAGAAACTAATTAAGTGTTCACAGATTTCTGAACACTTGACATTTGTTGCTTAAAACTTCCATTAACTTTCTTTCCTGTGTGTTAAAAACTAATAACATATTCACCTTACTAGTATACAGATTCACATTGTATAGGATATGAAACAAAAATAAGCTTCTGTATAGCAAGAAAAATGGATACTTTTTTATAAAAGTTCAGAACTGTGTTGTTACACATGAAATTAGCCCCACAAACTTATTAGCTCTAAATTCAGGAATCTGGGTTGGTTCAACCAGTGCCTCTGTGCTTCATAAAGCAAACGGTCAACAGTACTGAGAGACTCAGGAGGATCCTGCCTTCTCTTCGGCAGCAACCAGTTTCTTACAGCAGAAAGAATGGGTTCCTGATGCTCACCGGTTGGCTTTGACGGCTGTTCTCAGATTCATCCACGTTGCCTTACCCCTCTATCCTCAGAGCCAGCATTGCCTTCTCACGATTTAGTCTTTCTGGCTTCACATTTTTCTTGTGTCACTGCTGCTGTTGATGCTGTTGTTCCTGTTGCTGACACTGACGACGAAGACGATACTGATGACGATGACGATGATTCACGAGAGTTACTGGCTCTTCTGTCTCCACCGCTTGATTTTAAGACTTCAAGTGATTACTTAACTCCATCAAGGTGATCCTGGTTGTCTCCTTGTCCTACAGTCATCTGAGTATGGCTATCCAAATTCTATCTTTAAGATCCCTCAATAGTCTTTAAATTGCGACACAGAATGGGGATCTTGGAACAACCTCTTTAGAAATACGCTTACAGTCATTGCACTAGCAAAACTGTGAGCAGTGCCACAAAACAAGCCTCTGCTTTGCATTTCTTCTCTGACAGTTTCTCCTGCAGGGCAAACAAATGCGAGCTTCCTTCTCTAGCTCTCCAAGTACCTAGCATAGAGACCTGCAGACAGCTAGAGCTCTGTAAATAGCTGTGAAAATATCCATAATTGTTAAATGCTTGACTTGTCACATTCTTTTCAGCTTTATTTTTAACTGTATTAATAAAAAGTCTCATATTTTTATATTTAATTTTATCTTAAAGTACAAGTTAATATAGCATTCTCCAAGAATACTGCTTAAAACACAAACTTTATGATTCATTTCGTTATCCCCAAATGCCCACATCAAACTGCTATATATTGATTTTTCATCTTTACTTAAATAGTACGTTATTATGCAGTTGTTCTGGTGTATAATGTATCCATTGCTTAACTACTTAAGAAGAAAAGAATTTACCCAAACCACACTTCATCACCCTCTCTACTTCCTTACTCCCCTAGTACGTTGGTGACCTTGTCAGATTGTATTTTTTCAGGATAGCTGCATTAAGCTATCCCATCCCTCATCAGACACAGCAAAACTTTCTTTCGAGTTGAGACGTGGAATATTTGTTCCTCCCCCGATTCTCACATGCGTTTGGAAACAGCAGAATCGATGCTACTTGACTTCTAAGGGTCGGCAATAAAAGACAAAACAGCTTTCTCATGATTCTCTGGGGATATTCTTTCCTGGAATGCAGCCATCGTGCTCTGAGGAAACCCAGAGCACAAGGAGAGGTCATGTGTCGATGTTCCAGCCAACAGATCCAGCTGAGGTCCTAGCTGACAGCCAGGATCAACTGCCAGACATCTGAGGAAGTCTCGGTGATGACTCCAGTGCCAGCCATTGTCTGCCTATAACCACAGGAGAGACCCAGAGTGAATAGCTGGCTAAGCCCAGCCATTTCTCAGAAGCAGGAGACAGAACAATGTTGTTGTTTAAGATTGCTAGGTTTAAGGCCAGCAAAATGAAACTGTTACTGCTGCATTCTGTCTGTATTGTAACATTTTATTATTTCAGCATTCTGTCTAAATTTAATTTATGTTTGTAAAAAAATTTACAGTTCATTTTGAATCCTTTTCATCTTTTAACATTTTTAAGTTTCTAAGTAAAGGATGTTTTATAAAAATATTTTTCAGAACTCCCGGAAGGAGCATCAGAATTCTACCTCCTTGTTTGATTGATGTCATGATCAAGCAATGTGAGTTTTGTATATTGTTGGTTTGACAAAATTCTGTATTGCCTTGATGTTAATCATACTAACTCAGCTTTGCCCAAGTTTGATAGCTAGATGAATTCAGTGCCCCAGACAAACAGAAGAAGCAAAGTTTTTAGAAAATACTTACATCTTTTCTACAATTTTTTCAAAGTATATATAACCAATACCTTCTGGGTAATAAACACCAGTTTGGTCATGTTTAACACAAGAACAAAAATAAAGTCAATGCCCTGTTCTGTTGTTCTGTACCTTTTCGTATTGAACATTTCAACATAAGCAGAATTTAGTAAATTGTGCATATAAATGAAACTTCATGACAAATTAAGAGACGTAACTAAAATCCTAGTGCCTGTCACTAAATCTTGCAAAGCAATACTGTTCCACACTAAGGTCCTCTGCACTCCCACAAATGTCTGGCACCGTTGTTCTGATATCTAAGGAAACCCTCTTGCTGATGTTTTTATATTTATTCATTTATTTGTGTTGTTTGTTTGTGTGTGTGCATGCACATTAGTGTGTCTGTGTGTACAAATGTATGTGTTCATGTGCTACAGGACACTATGGGGATCAAAGGACGCCTTGCATGAGTTGGTTTTCTCCCACGTGACAGATACCAGCAACCATCTCAGGTCATCTTCCTTAGTGCTAAGCACCCAACCCTCTGAGCTATCTTGCTGGTCTGCGACCTCTCCATACAGTAACTTTTCTTTTCATTGTTCTTAGGTTAACTCTTTGCATAAAGGATGCTAAGGTGGGAAATATTCTAAATTATGAAATCTTAAGGTTTTTATGTCATGCTCATTTTCTTGAGTAGATCAGTATAGAATATCAGTGCTGATGTCATTTAGCGTAAAATCACTTGCTTAGTGGTGACTTGCTATGGAGTTATTATGAACTGGTAAGTACTACTTATCCAGCCAGCTACCACGCTTTCCCTATTGCCTTGCAAAACCACTGCTAAGTATTTTCCTACTCCCTGCAGCCAGCTCCAGTGCCCTACTTCAGCTGTGCTATAGACACAGATATCCTGTTGTCCATCTGTTTGCAGTGTTTGTCTCACAGCAGTTTAGGGACATTTATTTTTATTGCTAATTTAGTTTCCATAATCCCTTCCCTCTTCTCTGCTTTTGGATGTCTTAGGTCACCATAGAGATCTGCTGATTTTTCCCTAATTCTGTAGTATCTGTCTTAAGAGTTCTGTTCTAGAAGGAAGGTCTTTGTTTTTTCGTGTATCATTAGATATCTTTTTCACCCCGATCCATGTACTCCATTTACATGATTTTTCTCAACTTTTGGAGATAATATTTATTTCTTGCTATAGGTAATTAGAGGAGGGGTTATTTATGATCTGCTGTTAACTTCTTGATGTAAAATTCCCATTTATCTCATTGAGTAAAGCCAGCGTTTCTTACAATAATCTCCCCTTGAGAAGTGCATGGGAGGATCTGGAGAGACTTTAACTTGTCAGAGTTGTGAGAAATGCTGGAGGGTCTCATGGGTAAAAGTAGTGAATGTTAACCAATATCTCATCTTTCAGAAAACAGACACCACAAAAAAAAAGTCAGACCAAGGTTTGAGGAGCCCCAGAGTAAACTTATTAGAAATATGGAAAGTTCCGTTAATTCCTTGTTTCACACTTAAGTTGGTGAATATATTTTCCATAATATCTTTTACATTGTTTCTCCCCATATCGGAGGTCATATTTACACAAAGTATACATGATTGACTCATAGATATTTTCTAGAGTTGTGAATCAGTATAAGTACTATAAGGAAATAAAAGCTGAGAGATTGGTCATAAATTATAAATTTGGAAGTTTAAAGAAAAAACTCCCCATAGATGCAAATACTAAATATTGAGCTCAGGTTGTTACATGCGATGGCATATATCCCCAAAACATAAGAAGGCTTTTTCTTTATTTAATAAAAACATAAGGCTTTTTCTTTATTTAATAAAGAAGAAAAATTAAATGGGCTTCTTAAATGTCTTTATTCTTTTATCTACTTAATTTTGATTAAGTTATGTTTAGAAAATGTTGGCCCCCGACTAGATGTAAACAATAGGGATAACAGTACCCACATCACAAATAACCTTTGCTACTAAGAAACGGCACCACAAGATAGAATGAATACAAACACATAAATATAAATACATTTAATAGATACTATTTAACATATCAAATGTAATAGCTAAGTATTTTACTTCATTGGGCTAGGATCAATAGAAGCATAATTTGGCAATTAGAAAATTAAAGACAGAGTGTGTTGTGTGTACCCTGTTGGTTAAATAGTCATCTTGAGATGGAAGAACAAAACACCCAGTCCAGCACACCCACCATTGACGTTCACCCTGACCATACACTGTGCTTCCATCAGTTGTTGTTTAAATTAAGATTGTTCCTTATCTTTGCTGGATAGAAAGATGCCTGTTAATACTCAGTTGTGTAAAGGCTTAACCCACTCTTGACTATGGCACCAATTCATGTTTTGCATATATCCACAAATAGAAAATGGACATTGCATGACGGGAATGAAAAAGTGTATCACGGGGTCTCATTTGTCAATTGTTGATCTTAGAGCCTGAGCCATTAATAGTATGTTCAGGAAATTTTCTCTTGTGCGGACACGTTCAAGGCTCTTTCCCACTTTCTCTTCTATTAGTTTCAGTGTATCTGGTTTTATGTGGAGGTCCTTTATCCACTTGACTTGAGCTTTGTACAGGAGATAAGAATGGATCAAATTGCATTTTTCTACATGCAAACTGCCAGTTAGACCAGAACCATTTGTAGAAGATGCTGTCTTTTTTCCACTGGATGGTTTTGGCTTCTTTGTCAAAGATCAAGTGTCCATAGGTGTGTGGGTTCATTTCTGGGTCTTCAATTCTATTCCACTGATCTATTTTGTTTGTTTGTTTTTGTTTTTGTTTTTTGAGACAGTGTTTCTCTGTGTAGCCCTGGCTGTCCTGGAACTCACTCTGTAGACCAGGCTAGCCTTGAACTCTCAAACTCAGAAATCCACCTGCTTCTGCCTCCCAAGTGCTGGGATTAAAGATGTGTGCCACCACTGCCCGGCTCCACTGATCTATTTGCCTGTATCTGAAGTTCTTTTATTGTTTAGAATTGTTTTCACAATCCTGGGTTTATTATTATTATTATTATTATTCCAGATGAAGTTGAGAATTTCTCTTTCAATCTCTGTGAAGAATTGAGTTGGAATTTTGATGGGAATTGCATTGAATCTGTAGATTGCTTTTAGTAAGATGGCTATTTTTACTATGTTAATCCTACTGACCCATGATATTTTGTATTACTTGTGACTATTGTGAAGGGTGTGGTTTCCCTAACTTCTTTCTCAGCCTGTTTATCCTTTGTGTACAGGAAGGCTACTGATTTGTTTGAGTTAATTTTATATCTAGCTACTTTGCTGAAGTTATCATGTATAGGAGTTCTCTGGTGGAATTTTTGTCCTTGCTTATGTATAGTATCATATCATCTGCAAATAGTGATACTTCGATTTCTTCCTTTACAATTTGTATCCCTTTCACCTCCTTTTGTTGTCTAATTGCTCAAGCTAGAACTTTGAGTACTATATTCAATAAATAGAGTGGACAGCCTTGTCTTGTCCCTAATTTTAGTGGAATTGCTTCTAGTTTCTCTCCATTTAATTTGATGTTGGCTATCGGTTTGTTGTATAGTGTTTTTATTATGTTTATGTATGCGCCATGAATTTCTGATATCTCTAAGACTTTTGACATGAAGTAATATAGAATTTTGCCAAAGGCTTTTTCAGCATCTAACGAGATGATCATATGATTTTTTTTCTTTGAGTTTGTTTATATGCTAGATTATGTTGATGGATTTCCATATATTGAACCATTCCTGCATCCCTGGGATGAAGCCTACTTGATCATGGCAAGTGATGGATTTGATATATTCCTTGATGACAACTCAGACTTCAAGAAACTGAAAAGCTTCTGTAAGAGAAAGGAAAAACATTGTCAATAGAACAAATGGTAACCTACAGATGGGGAAAAGATCTTTACCAAGCTGATATCTGATAGAGGGCTAATATCCAAAATATACAAAGAACTCAAGAAGTTAGACTCCAGAAAACCAAATAACCCAATTAAAAAATAAAATACAGAACTAAACAAAGAATTCTCAATTGAGGAATCTCAAATGGCCAAGAAGCACCTAAAGAAATAAATGTTCAACAACCTTAGTCAACAGGGAAATGCAAATCAAATGGACCCTGAGATTCCATCTTACACCAAAGAATGACTCAGCGTGGCTAAGCTCAAAACCCCATGTGACAGCATGTGCTGACAAGGATGTGGAGAAAAGAGGAACACTCCTCCACTGCTGGTGGGATTCCAAGCTGGAACAACAACTCTGGAAGTCAATCTGGCAGTTCCTCAGAAAATTGGAAATAGTTCTACCTGAGGACCCAGCTATACCACTCCTGGGCCCTATACCCAAATGACGCCCCAACATATAACAAGGACACATGCTCCACTATGTTCATAGCAGACTTATTTACAATAGCCAGAATCCAGATGTCCCTCAATGGAAGAGTGGATACAGAAAATGTGTTATACTTACACAACAGATTACTACTCAACTATAAAAAAGCAATGTCTTCACAAATTTTGTAGGCAAATGGAACTAGAAAATATCATCCTGAGTGAGGTAACCCAGGCACAAAAGGACATACATGGTATATACTCACTGATAAGTGGATATTAGCCCAAAAACTCAGAATGCAAATGATACAACTCACAGACCACATGAAGCTTAACAAGAAGGAAGGTCAAAGTGTGGATGTTTCAATCCCACTTAGAAGGGGGAAAAATAATCATGAGAATCAGAGGAAGGGAGGGATCTGAGTGGGAGAGGGAAGGAGGATGGAAAGGCGGGGGCAGGACAAGGTATGGGAAGGAACAAGAGAGAAGTCCAGAAGGCCAGGAGAATGAATAGAAATAAGTAGCAGTAGGGGGTGGGGAACTGGGAAGAATATGAGAAAGCCCCAGAGACCAGGGATGCCAGAGGCTCCCAGAACCCTATGAGGATTACATTAGCTTAAATATCCAACAGCAGGGTGACACAACCTGAAGAGATCACCTCCAGTAGATAGACATGCCTCCCTCCAGTGCAGAGATAGGGTCACCCACCAATCTCAAAAATTTTAACCCAGAATTTTTCCTGTTTAAAGGAAACTCAGGGACAAAAAAAAAAAAATGGAGGAGAGGTTGAAGGAAAGGCTATCTAGAGACTGCCCGACCTTGGGATCCACCTCATCTCTAGACACCAAACTCCAACACTATTACTGATGTCGAAAAGCACTTGCAGACAGGAGCCTCGTATGGCTGTCCTCTGAGAGGGTCTGCCAGCATCTGACTAAGACAGATGCAGATACTCACAGCCAACCACGGGACTGAGCCCAGGGACCCCAGTGGAAGAGTTAGGGGAAAGACTGAAAGAACTGAAGAAGATTACAACCCCATAGGAAGAACAATATCAACTAACTGGACCCCACAGAGCTCCCAAGGACTAAACCCTCAGCCAAAGAGTATACTATACGTAAGTGGGTCCAAGGCTCCCGCTATATATATATAGTAGAGGACTGCCTCAGCTGACATCAGCCAATGGTTTACATTGACTTTAAAACAAGTTGCTGTACAGCAGTTAGTGTAATACCAGCACCTGAGCTGGCGGTCTGAGGAGAGAAAGAGGACAGACTTGGATGCACCATGGGTTCTTGAAACATAAATAATAGAGTGTAAGTAACCTTAAAAATAAGATGATATAGCCTGAGATAATTCTAGCATAAACATTTATTTGTTTGGAACGTTCCAAAAAAGTTAGTTGACTCTGAACTTATAATCCTCCTGCCTCTGACTTGTACGTGTTGAGCAATAGGTGTATAGCCACATCCAGCTTATTATTTTCAGATTAGTAAAGTCAATATAGACAATGCTTTATGATTTTATATAACAAAAATCCATATACCTTCATATTTAAAAGGAAGCATGCTACTTACAGTTAGAGTTTTTTCTAAAGGACAAACTTTGTCCAGATTTTATTTATACATGTCAGAGACAAAAGAAAAGATAAATTGCTTCAATATAATCGTATATTCTTGCCAAAAATGTTTTAAGTTACTGAATTTATGTTTTGAAGTTGGGTAAAACATTTACTTGAATGCAATATATATCATTGTTGCTCTATACATGACTATTAAATCATATTTGCTGACCAGGTACATTTGCCCTCTTCCAATTGATTCTATTTTTTTCCTGTTAGTCTATCAATTTTTGTGAGAAATTTGCTAAAAATATTACAGTAAAAGGATACATTCGATCTTTATTAATATAACAACATTCTTATTTATTTAAAGTTTCTTTTTATTAATCATTCCATTCATTTACATCTCAAATGATATCCTCCTTCCCGGTTACCCCTTCACAACTCCCCACATCCATCCCACAGTAGCCCTCTCCCACCTCCCCTTTGCCTCTATAAGGGTGCTCCCCTACCCACCCACCCACTCCAGTCCCACCGCTCCAGCATCCCCCTACACTGGGGCATCAAACCTCCACAGGACCAAGGGCCTCCCCTACTTTTTGCTATTTGCACAGTTTTTGGAGAATGGATTGGTGCACGTGAGTGCAGTGCCCTAAGAGACCAGAAGAGGGAGTCATATCCTCCTACGGCTGGGGTTACAGGAAGCAGCTGCAAGCAGCCAAATAGAGACGCTGGACTTGGATCTTTTGAAAGAGCAACAAGTGCTCTTAACCACTGAGCCATCTCTCTGGCCCCCAATTTTATAGTATTAGGCACATTAAAATTTTAAGAGGAGATGATGTTGAAAGCTGCAATGTGATATCTCTCATTGCCTCTAATAAAGATTTTTTAAATTGTAATGTAATGTATTTTATTACTATAATTATCCTGTTTCCTTTAGTGGATGCTGTTCTAATATTTGTGTGTCCCTTTGTGTTACCCTCATCTTTCCTGTAGTGTTAGATTTTAGGCATATTTCTTTTTAATAGCATGTCATGAGCATGCTTGTTGAAACAATTATTTAAAATCTACCAGGGCAGCAATTATCGCTTTAGTCTGTTTGCATTAAATGTTATATGATTATCTGGACCCCTTTCCACCTTGATTCTGTACGTATTATTTTGCTCTTTACACACAGTTCTTTCCTTTCCTATAGCATTTGTGTGAACTGATTGTATTTTATGACATTGCTAGTACCTCCCGTGCTGATATAAAATGGGTGTTCGAATTATTTAGCTTGAGACAAATGTCACCCATTCCTTGTTTCTGCAATGACGTGTTATACCACAGCTATCCCCATTTTTTAAAGTAATTTCTTTAACTGCTTTGAAAATAGAGAAGTAAGTTTGAATAGTTACATCAGAGACACAAAAGCCTAAAAAGTTGTTAGCTTTGTTTTTTAAGATTTATTTATGGGAGTACACTACCACTGTCTTCAGACACACCAGAAGAGGGCGTCGGATCTCATTACAGATGGTTGTGAGCTGCCACGTGGTTGCTGGGGATGGATTCAGGACCTCTGGAAGAAGACTCAGTGCTCTTGATCGATGAGCATGCTTTTTTATAAGAGTCCGACTCTGGTTTAGGTGGAACATACTAGTTTTCGGGTCTGGTTTTATCTGGAAACTTCTTCAAAGGCCAAAACTGAAGATGTTTGTGTTGTCATCATTAGATTAAACTCTATCATCTGTCATCTCAGGACAGTCCCTGTAGCAAGCAAATGACAAAAATCCTCTTCAGTTACCACCATCTCAGCATGGGTACTTTATGATGATGCTGCCATTATACTGTTCACTATCTTGAACACAATTGTTTGTTCTTTTTGAGGTACATCTTTTAGCAACAGTCTTGCTTTTAATACTAAATTTTCTTTTAGCTTCCTGCATTATTTACCTTGAAATGGTTTTATATTGCCCAAGGTTTTGAAAGATAATTTTGGCTAAATTCATAATTCTAAATGACATTTTTTTCCTTAGTAAACTTTCAAAGACAAGAAGTATGTGTTGACTGATTTCCAATTTGAGTATCAAGCTTTGATGGATGGGCCAATTATTAGCCCAAAACTTACCTTCAGTTCTCTGAAATAAACACATGGCAGGGCGTCCTTTCAGTTCTCCCGTGAATTGCCCTCTGTTCATCTATCTCGCTGTCGTCTTAGGGAAAATGTCTGCAGATCTAACTCACCAAACGAGAACACCCAATAAAGTTAATTTTTTTTTCCTTTTTGGGTCTACCAGCCCATTTGAAATATTTCATACCTAAGATTTGGTCTCCTCAAAAAGCACATCACGTCTACGTATTATCAAGGACATGCTCAACAACTGGATAACCTCCCTGATTTGTGCTACCTTTGTTCTTTCATTTAACCATTACAGTACTTCCTGCACACTGTTCTGGCTATGAGCTTTGCATGTTTTCAATGGGTGGTCCTCATGGTCTGAGGTGGCACAGCAGTCCCCAGACAGCATCTCCCTGTTCTTTCACCAATGTGCTTTCAGATTCACTAGAGGATTGTGAAAATTCACAAGTGTGATTTCTGGTCACAAGTTCATACAAATATCCCAGAAGGCTCTTTTCCTCTCACCATGCAGAGACACAACAAATTTCTTTGTTATCTAGTTCTGCTTGATTTCTGGATTTGTGTAGCAGTCCCTGATATGGCCCCTTTCACTGAATAGGTAGAAGCATTTGTTCCTGCTTATAAGGCTTGGTGGCTGAAACCAAACCTCCAGGCCACGGTGGACACTCCATTCCCTGGATTATATCAGCCTATTATATCTGGCCTCCATGGATTTATTCCTCACTTTTAACAATTTCTTTCCTTTGTTTACAACCTTGCAATGCATTTTTTAGAGTATGTTTTGTAGACCAGTGCCTTGTTCAGTCGTCATCAGAGATACTTCCTCCTGCAGTAGTCGGGAACGAATACAGAGACCCACAACCAGACATTGTGCAGAGAGTGAGAAACCTCGAAACATTCAGCCCTACAAGGAATGTCTCTCTCAAACCTCTCCCCTAAGAGCTCAGGAAATTGTGAGGAAGAGGATGTGGGTAGATTGTAAGAGCCAAAGGAGACAGAGGACACCAAAAAAACAAGGCACTCTAAATCAGCACAAGCAAAGCTCATGGGAACTCAGAGATACTGAAATAACATGCATAGGACCTGCACAGGTCTGCACCAGCTTCTCTGAGTGTATACTATGACTTCCAATTCAATGGTGTTTTATGGGATTCCCTAGTATACTAAGAAAATCTCTGATTCTTGTGCCTTCTCTTGGGTTATTTTCCTTCTCTTGGTTTGTTTTATCTTATATTTTAAATGAATGAATGAATAAATAAAATAAATAAATAAATAAATAAATAAATGCCTAACCACTACAAAAATGGTTAAAAACTGAACTGTAATTTATACCTACTGGAAGAATAAAAATCAGTTTTCTCCAAAAAGTGCCACTGGCTATTTCTACCACTCCAGGTCGGGTCTCATTCATGTTCAGCAGGAGTTGGCCAGCATTCAATGGACTTCACAGTTTTGGGAGTGTGTGCTTTTATTTGATTATAGTTCCCTATTTTGTTTTGTTTTGGGGGTGTGATCTTGTTTTTTTTTCTCAGTTTGGGAGTTTTGTTGTTTTATTGGATTTATGTTTGGTTTTTTTTGAAAAAGAACTTAAAGTTGAGGTGAGGGGAGGATCTGAAAGTACTTGGAATATGATCAAAATATATTTATGTTTAAAAATCATTTTAAATAAAATATGCATGTATAAAAAGAGTATACACACACACACACACATATATATATATGCATATGTCTGGAAGTGGGTATATCTTATTGCAGACAGAATAATGATTACTCTGTAACTTAAGCTACCTTACTGATCATGCAGCTCAAGTTTTAAAAATTGCTCTTTCTGGGATATTTTTCAGGAAAACAAATATAATCTACAATTTAAATTCTCTTTTATTGTATTTCACTATTCCTTAGTAGCCAGGCGTGCTGAAAAGACAAAATATTACTCATTATCCCCTAAATCAGGTCAGCTTCTATGTCAGCACTAGCACTGTCTTGAAGTACCTAATGTAGTCTCCTCTCTCTCTCTCTCTCTCTCTCTTTCTCTCTCCCTCTCTGTCACACACACACACACACACACACAATTTCCAGAATTGAAGGTATAGTTCAGTTGTGTATAAACATTGACTTTTCATTAAAATTGAAAGTCAAGGGGCAAAATTTAATTCAGGGTTTTAGTTTTCTGAAATTTTGTGATTTGTAAAGGCTGTAGGTTCTCTTAATTTCCCTCTTGAGAGCATTGTCTTTCAGATGCCATTAACAAGTATCTTCTGAGCCCCCTTGCTCCTTCTGTAACAGCCACCTTTACACCTAAAGCAAGTGTAGCCTTGCTTTATACCTAAATGAGAGGAACTACTGGCATCGCTCACAATTTTTTATGCTGTCTCCTGTTTTCATCTTCTCCAACTTGATATAACACAGATGGAGACTCAGCGATGCGCTTCATCAGCTGCTGTATCTTCACTCTCCACTTCAAACTCTCTAGCTTGCCTCCCCTCAAACAGGGTGAATGAGAAAGCTTACGAGAACACATAACTCAAGACGGAATCTGAAAGATAGATTGAGCCCTAGACTGAACAGCTATGACTTGGTGGTAGCCTATATGTTTGGGATCAAGGATTTCTTCTGCCCCGAGCAGCACTGCAGTGTAAGCTAATTATTCATTGTAAACGTCTTGAGAGATCACAGTTGCCAGACTGTAGAGTTGCCAGAAGACTCTGGCTCAGTTTTGATGATGATGATACAGGGACTATGAAGTGATGGCTCTTCAGCTGAAAAATAATTTTGGTCTTTCAGTCTGTTTTCTTTAGCTCGATGTAGAATATTTTAGCCTTGCTTTTTTAAAAAAAAAAGAACTTGAGTGTTTATGATTTATGTCCCCTTATTTCCAAACTGGATAAAGCACTTTCACAAAGCAGAACACATGTAAAGTAGAAACATTTCCAAAGTGCACAAAAAACACCAGCATTCTAGCTACTTATAAAGACTTAAACCTATTAAAAACTAAATTTTTGTCTCTGGTAATAACTAGAATATTATTGAAATAATATTAAGAATTTAGGACAATCATTTGAGACCATCGTGAGTACACACACATATATAATTTTGGGGAGATGCAAAATCGGTGTCAATTAGAATGTTTCTATGTATGTATGTATGCATGTGTTTTCGGATGCATATGAACACACATAAGTGGAGGCTACAGGTCACCTCGGGCATCCTTGCCAAGGAGCCATCCACACTGGATTTGGAGACTGGGTCTTTCACTGGAACCTGAGTCTCACCACCTGTGTGGGCGGAAACTCCTGGTGATTCTCCCTTTTCCCAGTGCTGAGAATTGCACATGCACACCACAGCATCTGCTGGTTCTGGAGACTGAATTCAATTCCTCCAGCTTCCATGACAACACTTTACTGAGCCAGCTCCACAGGCCCTGTTATTGCCCTCCTTATTTCTTGTTCTATATGAACAAGAAAAACAAGAGATGTTTTTCCACTCTTAATTATTCTTGCTATTTTAAATATGTGTTTAAAGTTTAGACACTTTTTTTTTAAAAGCTATAAATCAGAGATTGGTGTTTTGTCCACTTGTTAGTGAGTTAACTATGAGAAGTACAAGAGTGTCATCAACTGAAAGCAATCAATGACCTATATAATTAAGAAACATCTTACATCTAATAAATATTTTAGTCTAGGATGCACTTATATTTTATTTTTTTTAATAAAGAACTATACCACACACATATACACACACAAACCACAACAGAGGTTGGCATCATGAGTTTAATATATTTTAAATTTAAACATACATTCAAGAAGTACATTTAAAGAATAATATAATAAAATTCTATTTTTTAATCTCTAGTCTTATCCTCACTGATACACTATTAATTTATTAACTAAAAATATATTACTTACTGCATCCCCCAATATCATCAATACCATAGTTTTTATACCGTAAACTGTGTTTTAAAACAACATTGTAAAATATCTGAATTACAAACAAGCCACAATGTTTGGAAATTATTAGCGATGGATTCTTGCTTGAAAGCTACAAACGGTGAGTTAGAGACAGTGCTTTGTGAATACTTTCAGCCAAATTCTACAAGCCTCACCATGGAGGTGACAAAAAGAAGTAAGTGATCAGCTAGAGACCCACTCTTCAGAAAGTCGTGTGAGCTGCAGAAAGATCTTAATCACCGGTCATGATCACTGATCCAGCAGACATAAAATAAATAAACATCAGAGAGAAAAGCATTTGAGTGCACACACACACACACACACACACACACGGATGGACACACACACCACACTTTCACACCACCCCAGAACCTTCCCTATCATACTTATTCATGCTTGGAGGAAGGTTTCTAAAATCCCTTTGTAAAATTGGATTTTTCACTGAACGTATTCTCAAAAACGTGGAAAACGGCATGTAGCTGTTTTAAAATGGTGATTCCGTCAAAGTCATTCTGTGATTTTTTTTTCAATTTAATGTCAATACTCTCACTCTGAATAAAATCCCTTATATCACATCAGCTGGCGATGTCCATTATAAAGGCAAGTGACAGCAAGAGGTTTTGTTGGAGTGATGAGTTCCAGCACACTGTGCGTGAAGTGGCTCTTGTCTGTAGGGCGTGGGATGGAGCACATGCGATTATTTCTTTACACTGGATTAAGTTTTAAACAAGAAAGAGAGAAAACTCCACTGTAGCTGTAGTGTTATAGACCATGGTCAGGCTGATTTATTTGAGGTACTTTTTTTGTATCAGTTTGGAAACAGGTAGACATAGACTCAAGCCTGAAGCTTTCATCTTCTTGCAAAAAACAAAATAAAACAAAACAAAATCTGCCAGTCAGAAGCAAGAAACAGCATTCTCCTAACTCCATTAAAGAGAACAGTTAAAATAATTATGTAGTCTTCCAGCTTCTATGTCCGGCCTGTACTTAATGCATCCCCAATATCCTCAACAGCATAGTTTCACTAATTCAAATCCAGTTCAACATTTTACTTTAGCCAAAGAAGCACAAATGTCAAACAATGTGCGTGTTTTTTTTTAAATTTTGGTTGTTAGTTACTTTATTTCTAGATATTCCATTTTAATTTTAGTTAGTGCAATATGTCAAATGTATTCATTTCCCCTCAATATTAAACTGTCAAAAGAGTTCTACTTAATATCAGAAAATTATTTATATTAGCCTGGAGAAAAATGTTGGCATAGAATTAACCTAGACTCATCACTCCCCAACAAAAGTTAGATTAGGAATCTATTATATAATACGGAGATCTTTAGCAGATTTTACTGGTAAGGCATTCAAACGAGAATACATAATTTTAAATAAATAAGAAGTGTATATACATGATATCATACATGGAGCGATGAAATGACCCAGATCAATTTTAGGAAATTCCCCATTTCCCTGCTTTTTACTGTGGTCATAAACATAACACAGATCTGTTCTGTCATTATCCCAAGCACTTCCAGCTAGTGACAGCCACACGAACGTACTACCATATTTCTGTACTTTTTCAAAATTACATTGGAGCTGTCGTCAAAGTACAGGACCGAGATGGCATTTAGTTTGGTTGGAGCACAGCAAGGCTTGGGAACATGGTCAGGGAACATCAGGTGTACCTGGCAAGAGAGAAGGGGAAAAAAGAAAATGTGTCTTTTAGAAAAATGGGGTAAACATTTTATTTACATCTTTAAGAATATGATGTTTATATTACAACTCTTTGAAGTGGGAACTCATCACCTGGCCCCTTTATACCCCGTAGATGACTGGGCTGGGGGATGACTGGGCTGGGGGGTGACTGGGCTGGGGGATGACTGGGCTGGGGCTGAGTGGCAGGACATATTCTCAATCACCAGTCACTAAGAATCAACCCACAGTTCTAAGTAAGTATGGGACAGGAGTTTGAAACGAAGTTCATCAAATAAAGCAAACCCTGTAGGGATTGTCAGCAGAATTTTTCTGAGAAAAAAATAAAACTTAACATTTTGCATTGCCCTGCTTGTAATTGACTCTGTATCTTCTACATACACTACCAGAGTAACAGAAGCTATAGGCTCAAGTCAGTGAAGATGTACTTGGACTACAGAAAGTTCTAAATCTGCAAAATATTGTAATAGGATAGTTAAACAATACATCATAGGCGTTGTGCCAACTGTTTCTCTTCCATGGAAAAAATAAGCTAAAAACCACAACGAAATAAAATCTATATTTGTTTTCCCTGAACTTGGGGCCCTTTTCCTCCTACTGGGTTGTCATAGCCAACCGTGATGTGAGGGTTTGTGCCCAGTGTTATTATAGCTTGTTAGGTCATGGTCACTGGATATCCCTGAGAGGCCTATTCTCTCTCTCTCTCTCTCTCTCTCTCTCTCTCTCTCTCTCT
>NW_021604676.1:2687737-2741526 GCF_004785775.1 Grammomys surdaster | reverse complement strand
CTCTCTCTCTCTCTCTCTCTCTCTCTCTCTCCCTCTCTCCCTTTCTCTCTCTCTCTCCCCTACCCCTACCCCTACCCCTCCCTCTCTCTCTCTCTGTCTCTCTCTCTGTCTCTCTCTTTCTGTCTCTGTCTCTCTTTGTCTCCCTCCCTCCCTCCCTCCCTCCCTCCCTCCCTCCCTTCCTTCTTTTCTCTCTTTCGTTCATTTGTTCATTTGTACGTTTACTTTCTTTCTGGTTTTTTTCTTAAGGGAAACTGGAGGAGTGGATCTGTGGGAGAGAGGAGGTCAGGGAGGGGCTGTGAGGAGAAAAGGGAGGGGAACTTCAGTGACAAGAATAAGACAAGTGTATGAGAGAATAAGAGGGTTTTTTTTTTTCAAAATCTAGTACTTGTTTTTAGAGCAATGATTTCAACTCTTTTTTCAGCAGACTGACTGGAGTTTAATATTATTTTCCTTTCCCTATACGTTCCCCAGAAAACTGCCAAAAAGCAAGCTGAAACTGAAGCAAGGGATCCAGATCGTTCACAAACTGAATATCCATTCTCCTTAAGAGATTGAAACGTAGCCGTGTGGAAAAGTGGAATACTTAACTAAAAGCTTGGGGCTCGTTTTGATCACACTGGACGTTTGCCTGTAAGTTATAATAATTGAGCTAGAAGTCAGAATATGGCTCCCACCTACTCTGGCCCTTTTCCCAAAGGAGTTTATGGGAAGTCCCCATGATGAGCCTTAAGGGATCTACAAAAGAGCAAACGCAGCCTCTTAAAGTTTTGGCTTCACAGTGTCCTGGCTGAAATGGTCTAGGAGGCCTACGTGCAAGCAGAAACAGGACAAATGAGAGATCCCACATGACCTTGAAATTTCCTAAGACCTCACAAAACTAAAAGTTGGAGAGCTTCTCCGGATTTCAGATGCAGCTTGCATTCCTCACCAGCTTTCTCTCGGTAACCCTCACAGGCATGATTGATAAGCCCCCGGTTTCAGTGGCCTTGGCAGGCTCAATAAGCAGCGGCTTCAAACAAAATGGATTTGCTCTTGAATGATTCTTCGAATGTATTTGTCACTCACATGTTCCTCCTTAACAAAGAGCATGCCTGTCTTGTTGCTCCACATGCTTTGCAGAACAAATGTAAAAACATTCAAATACCAGAAACATTTAAAGTCAAGCTCGTCCGTGAACTTGAGTTTTGTAATGATGGTCTAATAAACAGGGCAATAAGCGAGTCAGAGAACAGTCTTCCAACTTCACACCAAGATTTCTTTTGTTTTCCCTTTAATACCACTTCTAGACTATAGCTAAAACAAAAACACTTGCTTATATATTTTTAAGACAAAATAAAGTAAATAAGGAGAAAGAATCATTTGACAGAAGTTTTTTTTATTAGCATTCATGAGGAACTTTGATATATCAGATATAAGTCTAAGGAATCAGAAATCAGTTTTCTTTCTCAGGCATTATTATTTTACAGATGCAAACAAAACAGATCAAGATTTTTTTTTGAGAAATCAAGTAGCATTGTTTTATAAGCTATCTTTTTTGAGTTTCTGTTGCTGCAATAGTGCATTGTGACCAAAGGCAACTTGGAGAGAAAAGAGATTATTTCATTTTACAACCTGTAGTCCGTCATCCAAGGAAATCAGGACAGGAGTCTGGAGGCAAGAGCTGAGGTAGAGGACATAGAGAAATGCTACCTTCTAGCTTGCCCACCATGCTTAGCCTGCTATCTCTTAGAACCCTATTCTGTCAGCCTAGAGGTGGCCCCCAACACTGAGCTGAGCCCTCCCATATCAATCATCAATCAAGAAAATGCACCCCTGGCTTGGTCACAAGGTAATCTGACACAATTCTAGCTTGTGTCAAGGTGACATAAAACTATTCAGCACATAAACTAAAAGTAGCTATTCTTCTTGTCACTACATACACAGTGGCTATACTGTCCCTTCAAAAGATGCACGCGTCACAATCTACCAGTAGAAATCTGAATACAGCATCTTCGCAGAGCCTACCTGCTCCCCTTTGCTCAAGAATACTAACCCATATTAAGGAATATTTATGAGGAGAAGGCACATCTGACTTTAATTCTCCCCAGGGATTTACTTTACGCCTCACACACTATCATTAAAGTAGCCTATCTCATGAAAAGAACATTTTATATGTGGCTATCGAAATACTTATTTGCTTGCTTTCTTTTCCTCTCCCTGATTTTATTTCTAAAAATTTGTAATCAAATCCATGCTAACCCATCATAGATGAGCACTCCAGGACAGGTAAAGATACTACAGTATCTTTAAGTCAAGAGTGATCCCAGGAAATGAAAAGGATTTCCCAGGAAAATACACCATTGGTTTCCCTGAGATCAGCTAACATGTACTGTGGGCCACCTGTGTAACACTTCTGAATGTATGGGAAGAGAGGTAAAGGTGACAAATCAAGGAGCTGTAAAGGCACACTGGGCAGGCCAGACACATCAGCTGTAGAGATGAGTGTGCTGTGATGAGCTTGAACACTAGTGAACATGCTGAGTTCATGGGAAGGCAGAGTAGGAGGCTGAGTCCATGTAGGGGTCAAGCAAAGCAAGACTAAGCCTAAAAGAGAGAACTGGCCTCTCAGAGGAGTGCGGGGGGAGGGGGGAGATGGATCAGTTGGTTAAGTGCTTGCTCTGCAAACATGGAAAACTGAGTTTGGTCCTCCAGCACTCAACAGAAGCAAGCAAGCCAACTGGGTGTGGGACTGACTGGAGAGGTGGCTCAGCAGTGAAGAGTGCACACTCCTCTTGCAGGGGTTCAGTTCCCAGAACCCATGATGGGAGGCTCACAACCACTTGTGAGTCCAGCTCCAGGGGTATTACAGAACATCTTCCCTGACTAAAAATGAATCTTCAAAAGGAAAGTAATCCCAGGTAAGCATCAAGGTATTTAAATACTTGATATGCCTGTTATTATATTATATTATATTATATTATATTATATTATATTATATTTATTATATTATTTATTATACTATATTTATATGAGTCCTTGTTTAGAAACTAGATACTCTGACCATCAGCTTTAGAGTCAAAATGGATGAAGGGGAAAGGTAACATTTCAAAGTCAAATGCAAATTCTAAGTGTTTGGGGCACAACTTTCTAAATACACTTCCCTCAAATGATAGCATCATTCTGCCATCAGCAAGACAACTCTACGTCTATCCTGGCTTCCTGATTCTAAAACCACGTTCTCTTCTTCCCCCAGATACATAATCACGGTTTTCATATTAACCCAGACACTAAATGGCGATTCTATAACATAAGCTACTGCACCTCCTAAGAGACTGCTGATTGCCAGAGTCCATTGACTATGTTCAGTAGATGTAGTATAACCACAGGTCACTGAGTCATCATGTTCCTATCTCGTGCACAGGAATATGCCAAGGATACTAGAAATTTAATCCTTTCTAAATATCTGGAAGTATGAAAACAGAAGAAAACAGAAAGGTGATTTTCTTTTGAAAAATAACAGAAAAGAAGAGGAAGTGAGGATAAGGAAAAAAATCAATGAACTACAGTGACTGTAGTAAAATAGTATATTAAAAACTTTCCTAAAATAATTATATCAAAAGTTCTCAGACGAAGTCCATGCAGCTGTTATTCAATATTTCAGTAAAAAAATGCTGGTGAATTTATAGTTTAAAAACTCATCTGGCTGGGCTGGTTAGATGGCTCAGTGGTTAAGAGTACTGACTGCTTTCTGGAGGTCATGAGTTCAAATCTCAGCAACCAAATGACGGCTCACAACCATCTGTAATGAGATCTGATGCCCTCATATGGGTGTCTGAATACAGCTACAGTGTACTTACATGTGATAAATAAATAAATAAATAAATAAATAAACAAACCTTTGGGCAGGAGAGACAAGGGGGCCGGAGCAAGCAAAAAACAAACAAACAAACAAACAAACAAACTCATCTGGCTAATCATCATGCAGTAATAAAATCTATGCAGCGTAGCAACATTATGTAATTACTTCAATTTTCCCAGCTGAATTCTGGGAAAATTCTGAGACCAGGATTATTGATTTAAGTCAATCTTAATTTCTTACTATACTCATAATTGTTACTCCAGCTACAAGTTACAAAAGAATTTAAGAACTTGAGGTTGATAATTAAATTTTCTTTAAAGCAACTCTACACTGTGTTTCTATTATAAACCATTTTTTATCCCATAAGCATAGAACATACCAGAGTTTGGACTATGGCATGATTGGTGGCATTCATATGAGCATTAAGTGGAAAAGAACATTCTCCATCACAATAAAATGCAGCATACCCTTCTGGTGCTATGATCCAGTCCTGAAATATACAAAAGGAAGCAGAGTAGTATCATCTAAATGACAGTAAAGACAGATAATTCTTAAGTAGTACTCAGAGATATTTAACCTGAATCAGTTTCCTTTCTTAGTCCAACAATTATTCTCTAAGTTCTGCTTCTCCTACATCTTTTAATTTTTAGTTGAAATTTTCAACTAAGTATAAATATTTTCACAAAAATTTCTCCCAAGAGTTTACTATATAAAACAGTATACATTAATCATTCTGCATTTGAGAATAAAATTATGAGCACAAAGTAGCATTCTAAATATTGTTTGAACTTGGAATAATTAACTCTGGAGCATTCAAGTGAACCACAAAATGTGGGAAGTAGATAAAGTCTTGAGGGAATTTGTGCTATTGACATGAGCACAACCATGTCAAGGACCCCAGTGATTCATGGGAATGGCAATGACTTCCCTAGGATAGGCTAGAGGAATGGCAAGATGTTCCTTGTGTCAAGCTTAGAGGAATGGTAAGACCTCCTCAAGTTGATGTATGAATGTTGACAACATGTGCAGAAAGTATCAACGGCAGCTTCCTCCTCCAGGATGAATATAGGTTGAGACTGCTCCCCTCCAAAGAACCCCTATCAGGATTAGTTAGCACACCTCCATCTTTTTCGCCTGGGCATAATAAGTTCTGAGTTTCCTTGCTGTGGTTGGTATGTCTCCATCAAAGCACATAACCCACCCAGTCCCAACTTTTCTGTTTATACATCTGTCACTTCTTCATTCCAAAGCCCTGCAGGCCGAGGCCAGTGGTATCCAGTGTGGATCCCTGACTGCAGGGAACACACATTGGTTAAGCAAGGGAAAACTTCAGAGGCAAGTGCAAGCGCATAAAGAAAGCATCTCTGTAAGTCGGGTGTATATCGTGGGATGAGAAGAATCTGGAGATAGACAGTTTGTGCTTTAAGGTGGATTTTTGAGGAACTATGGAAAAAATAAAAGCATTACGACTGCATCTGTGTTTACACTATGTTGAGGAGACATGCCCAGGCACTCCTATTGAGGAAAAGAACTATAAGAATACAGTCTTCAGACTCAAAGAATTGCAGGGTATGGGTTGAAGCAAGGAGTAAACTCACTCCTTGACAGTGAGCTTTGTTTAGGGTAAGAGATCCAGATGGAGATGCTAATGGTTATAATTTGCCTGTTTGGGGGCAACCTGATCCACAGAATAAAAACCAAATGTCAGAGGAAGGAGCATAAAGCCTGGGGTTGGGAAATATCCCAGAGGTTTTATTTCTGTTATGTCTGGTGGTTGTGCCCATGCACAGAAGTCTAGTCCAGAGAGGATCCTTCTGGATCTATGTATTCACCCAGCAGCTTGGTCATCTGTTTCTATTAATGACTCTATGCATTTGTTGGTGACACTCCTCTAACAACATGAAGTCCTAATGGGCTCCATTCAATTATTTGGAGTGGGCTATGACTTAGCTCAAATGTATTTTCCTTTATCATCCCCTTGGGCATTCCTTTTAGAGACCTAGAGATCAACCCTGGTATGGAATGGTACCCAATGTAAATATGAAAAAGATAGAACCCCTAGAACTTGAGACCTCCACAGTATATAATGGCTCTCATCGTGCTCTCTCACTGAAGAAATATAGAGCACATAGTGTTAAGTGGGCCCCTGGCTATGCTCCCTGAAGACATTGCTTATTGACACCATTCATACATGCAAATGTTAGTGGCAATAATGTCATCCAATGGTCCACTAATGGCTCCAGAGAAGTAATGGTACATTATGTTGGCATTTACCCAATCTCCAGCTAGACAAAGGATCTGTATGAAGCTATGGAAGTTGGCAGCTGTCACCAACCTTTTTAATATTGCAGAGTCAATTGCTGATCTCAGCGCACTCAGTGTGAGTAAAGGAGGGTTGCAGCCCTGAGATCTGACACGATTTGATATTTCACACAGATTACCAACACATATGTGTGACAGCACCTCTTAAAATGAAAGTAAATATAATTGGTAACTAATTAAAACCTACTGTGTGTTTGAACACACAATAGCAATACTACAGATATGGCCCAATTACATTGGCACACCCTAGAAATTCAGAAGGCTTAGGGGCAAATTGTCCCCACTGCTAATATTACAAGAAATATCTTCGATGAGTTTCAGGGTTTCAATTGCTCTAACTTGTTAAAACTTTCCTTGTTGGGCAAAATGGCTGTTTGTTCTTCCTTTCTGCTTTCCTTATAGTCTGGTATTGAGCATTGAAACAAAACTCCTTAGAACTAAAAGTAAAGACACCCTGAACATCTAAGTAATAAAAAATGGGGAGATATGAGGGACAAATGAAGTCCAGAGGGGATGTATATTACTAACATTACTGTACATGAAATTTGAGTAGTAGGGGGGATTGTAGGGTAGAGGATGGCATATATAACATTAAAAACCTTTTCTTAAATGCCATATAGAAATATATCACTGTAGAATCTCCCGATGTATATGTATATATACTTACACATACAGAGAAAGTTTTAAAATGGAATTACCCCAAACAATGCTCCTACTAGACAAGACAAACTAACAAATAAAGAAACCCATCGCCAGGGATGGGTTGTTTCTTTAAGAGTTGTCACCAGTGAGATTCTAAGGAGCTCTACACATTACAAGCTATTCTCTATCAGTGCTCTTGGTTACCTTCCAGAACTTGACAATGTGACTCTGATACCACACACTTTAATCATAAAACATTGAGAAATCTCGTGGAAATGATCTGAATGCTTCATTTTACTGGCTAGCTTAGTGGTAGAAGATTCTATCCGTGTTACTGAAGGATAAAAGCAATCATTCATTCATCTTACCCAACTGTGAACTACATAGACTACAATGGTGACTGACCTGCCAAGACATGCCCACTGGTGCAATAGTGGTTCTAATGTCATAGGCATAACCAACCACTTTCCAATTGGATATTTCACATTCTACAAGATGAAACCTGGCTCTAGGGGAGAATCTACTATTATTATGCTGTTAACTGGACACAATGTTAACCAACTCCTAATGACTTTTTATACACATAGGCTACTACTGCACCTCTCATTCCTCATCACAAACGTTTGTATTGCAATAGACAGTGATTAACACAGACATCCATACAAGACAAGAGATTATGGAATAATCAGTCTTAACTGGAACATATACACTATACCTACCTCCTTCCAAAGCTCACGCTGTGAAAGTAACACCAGAAAGATATTAAAAGCCAGAGGCTGTGGAGGACTACAAACAGTGTCTTCTGAACACAATAGAAATAAAGACAATTTGTAGTAGTTGTGACAGCATGCACAAGACCCAAAGCAAGACTAAATATCAGCAGGAGAAGGGAATTGCATATGTAATCCTACCCCTAAACAAGATGCTATTAAAATATTTGAGCAGCACAAATTGGTCTTGGTTTCTTTTTTAAGAAATCTAAAGTTGGAAGAGTAAGGAAGTGGGCTGTACATGGGAAGAGTTGAGGAAGGAGAGTGAATATGATCAAAATATGCTAGATAAAAATTTCAAGGAACTAATAAATATTAAAAAATGGAAATACAATAAAAACAAATATATAGTTTCATCTTAATATTACTTTGTATCACTATTTTAATTTTGTGAATATAATACTATGAAGGTGGCTCATATGCTGAGAGTTTGTTGTAACAGAATACCAAGAGAAATCTGAAAATTTCATATTGCTTTCAGAACTGTAAAAAATTAATTTTTCTAAGTTTCCTCTTTACCTCTTTTTTGAAGCATATTAAAAAAATAAGAGTTTCAAGTAAAAGAAAAGTATTCTTACAAACCTGGTTTATGATTTTAACTTTATAGTTAGAATTTCTATTTCCTAAAGAGAACTGTGATGGTAGTGGTGCTAGGGCAGGTATTTATAATAAGCCAAACACGTATTTTATCTTTATAAAATTAAAAGTTCAAGAGATGCTGTGGGGAAGACTCAGAAGGTAAGAGTGGTGAGTGGGAAAGCATGAGGGCTTGAGTTTGGATACCCAACACCCAGGTAAAAATCGGGGAGACTAGGGGAAGGGTGCCTGTCTGTCATGTGTTGGGTGGTTGATTTGTGCTTCCGTGGAAGTTCACAGGTCCACTGCAGGTCCCTGCAAACAGTTGGTTTTTTAACGTGTCAATAAAGAGCCAGCAGACAATGGCTAGGCAGGGGGATTGAAGTGGGACTTTTGGGATTCCTGGGAAAGAGATGTAGAGGGAGAAGGAGCAGGGTCACCATGAAGGGGAAACAGATCAGACTTAAGAGCCCTCTGACAAGTAAGGATCCAGGAAAGTGGCCCCAGGGACCACTCCCTTAATTGGATCTGGGGTAGGTAGCAGAGATGAAATATAGATTAGGCAAGTATCAACTCAGGAATATCGGAGGGGAGTGTGTCAGGAGTGGCCCGGTCATTGAGCTAGTAAGGCATATTAGAAATTACACTGTGCATGTGTGTTTTCATTCAAAAATCCCGAGAACTCTGGCGGGTGACAAGAAGCATGATTATCCACTGGGAGCTCAGAGCACTTTAACAAGATACCACTATAGTCATGCTTACTTATAATCCCAGGATTTTCTACATTGGAGTAGGAGAGACATGCCAATCACTGGCCCTTCCTGGGAACCACCATAGCCCCAAAGACAATGAGCTCCAGACTCAGTTGAGAGATAATTATTTCAAAGAGTAACATGGAAATTGATGTGGCCTACACACATGCTCACAGACAAGCACAAACATGTGTGTACAAAAATAAACACATTAGTAAATTTGTAATGTATATGCGGGGTGGCACATACTTATAATCCCAGTCCTTAGGACACTGAAGCAGAAGAAGGAATCAAAGACATCTTGGGCTGCATAGTGAGACTCTGATTCATGCAGAAGACTTGGGATATTTTAAAGACAGTATTGTTTTTATCCGTTCTTAAATGTTACATTTAAGAATGTCATATTTCCCTATATAGTTGTTAAACTCAACTCATTATATTCCAATAAGGAAAAAATAATAAGGAAATGAAAATGATGTGTGTAAACCACATGCTGAATAGTCTTCAAAATGGTTATTATACTGAAACAATTACTAACAAAGACTAGACTTAGTAAGGATCTAAGAAAAAACAGAAAAGAAACACCCAAGTTAACCAATCTTACCTGCCATCCCAGATCCCGGAAACTCACATAGAGTTCGTGCTTCTTGCAGGCTTGTTTTTGTTCACTGGTATTATAATCTACGGATTAAAGAAAAAACAAAAACTCTGGTTTTAAACAAATGACTGCTCATTAGGTATAGAGATATACAATTTCGGATATGAGATTATATGTAGATAAGGTTTCTGGAAGAGATTTAAAGATGTAAAACATGAATTTGATACTTGACTGATAATTTTGGCTGTCGATCAGTTTTCCTATGTCGAATGTAGATAATATCATATGCTTTATAAAGATCTGAAAAGAATTCTACTGCTACCTATATGTCAGGCATAGGCTGGTGATGCTATTCACTGAGTACTATTATCTGTGTGATAATTCATTAATTCAGTCCTACTCTCATGGTACTTTATATAAATATGTGATGCATATTTGTACAATATTTTCTGCATAGATACTTTCAGAGCAGATGCCAATGTCTTTGGAGATCTTATTTAAATAAGTGCCATCAATACAAGAGACTCCATTTTGAGTTTCTGATCATCACTCAAATCCATAGCCACTTTAGGCATCTTCATTCATGGCTAATCAAAGTACCCAGGCACAAAAAATCAATCAGACAAATAGCTCAGGCAACCCACTCCCTTTTCTCTTCATTCTCACATCCAATCTGTCAGGAAGTCTCCCACACAACTTTCAAACAGATTTCAAACCCACTTTCTTACAGTTGCCACCATTACTCTTGGACCAAGCCACCATCACTAGCCAGGATTATCGCAGTATTATGAGTGGTAGTCTTTCTCCCCTTGTATCCCTACAATAAAGTGCTAAGTGGGCTTTTGTCGAAATAATTACACATCTGTCTGAAAAAAGCCCAGCATCACTAAACATGAGATATCTGCAGAATGGATACAGGCTTGCTGTGAGTTGGTCCCATTGCCTCTCTCACTCATTTTCAGTAATTCTTCTTCTCCTTACCTTGCCTTACACATAACAACTACTTTCTGTTACACACACAGTTGAATTTGGACCTCATTCAGGGACTTGACACTGCTGTACTCTTTTCCTGGTATTTTCTTGCATGGACATCAACACTAGTAAGTGCTGTATTTTTCAGTAATTTTCAAGAACCATCTTCTGTAAAATGATTGTTTTCTAGCTAGCACATTTAACATTGTAACTCTGATGCCAATAGTCCCCATTTTTCTGATCACATAAACAAGTGATTTATGTTTCATAACACTCTGACCTTCTCTGCTATTGGGTATTCATTACATACATTGCTTCTTATCTCCATTTTCCCCTTAGCATAAATCTTCACCAAGTCAGAAAATCTATTTAACTCTGATTCGTTGATGTATACCAAGTACTAGAAATAGCAATTGATACATAATATACATTTCATAAATATTTGAAAAATTAATGTGCTTATTCCCTACAGTTTTCCATGAGTAATTTAAGACAGATATGTTACTTCTATTACATATTTTGCAATGTATTTAAAAACATTAGAATTTGTATAATTGTTTTAACAAATTAAATCTCAATGTAAAATTCAATTGTGCATCTGAAATAAAGTAAAATGTATTTAAAATGCAAAACTTTACAGAACATTTTTTATGTAGCCTTGGAATTCTCTCCCACTTTTAAAAAATAACATTATAAAAGATTGGTATTATTTCCAATGTGAAAGAGGGAAATGAAAGAGAAATAGATAACTTCCTTCAAAGAAATTTGCATCACTATTTCACTTTCCAAACTAATGATTGAATTGCTAATGAAAGAGTCTCGAACTGGAAATAAAATTGTGACTGTTATTTTTATAATTATTTCAAATGATTATTTGTTTGATATCAGTTTAGAAAATGAGATAGTAGAATTTCCCCCTTATGTAATAA
This sequence comes from Grammomys surdaster, assembly GCF_004785775.1. NCBI lineage: Eukaryota > Metazoa > Chordata > Mammalia > Rodentia > Muridae > Grammomys > Grammomys surdaster. The sequence continues at coordinate 2,730,127 of NW_021604676.1, read as the reverse complement.
TTGAATATATATATATATATATATATATATATATATATATATATATATATATAATTACATAAAGGTAATGAGCAATTAAATTTATAATGGATTCTTGTTCCAAGAGTCTGATGTCATGGAGAGTTATACCTGTACGCTTATTCTGTCAGAAATAAAAATTAATGGGCACTGAGTGAAGTAAATAATTTACCCAAATCATCAAAATCTGCAGTTAGGTTCCCTCTCAATAGTTGGCAAAGTTAACTTCAAGAAGAAGGTCTAAGAAATGATATTTATAGCTTTAAAAATATCGACTGGCATCTCTTAGAAGATTAAATAAAATGGACATAATTTTGCTGTTGATGTATAGGTCTACAGATGAAGTCATGTGCCCAATCCCAGTATACCCACAGATTGCCAGGAATCTTGACCTTCTCCTGGGGCCCCTTACCCCACTTTATAAACCACCAGACACAGACCCTCCAGGCCAGGCCACATTGCATGAAGGCACATGCAGCATATCTGTGCTCCCCTTCACAACTTCTCCCAGTTCCGATCACCATAGCTATTTGTGCCAGATCTGTCTTTAGGCTCAGCCAGGACCAAACATCCTGTGCACGGGGCAAGCCTGGTGAGTCTGCCTGACCTTATCCTGCCTATACATTATTCTATTCCAAGACCTACACCAAGAACACACAAGAAGAGCCTTGCCCAGCCTGATGTACCTGAAATATATCTTTCCAAAGCTCCAGGTTCACACCAGGTGGCACATCCTACACCCCAGCTCAGCTTGCTGGGTTCACATAGGATATACAACCAGTAAAAGATCACATGATCAGATCTTATATTAAAAATAATATGAATGATAAAGACACCACCACCATCCCAGCAAAAATCTACCAATCTTATAGAAATGTTCTCCAGCAGGAATTACATAGATGAGGTCCAGGATACAGAATCTTAAAGAAAAGTCATAAACTTTATCAAAAAAATTATAAAGTATAAATTCAAAGTGAGAAAGCACCTGAAGGAGGTGCAAGAAAACACAAGCATAAGTCTGAATGGAAATGACTAAATTCAATGAAGACAGAGAAACCATTGTCAAGAAATCAAGCTGAAATGAAGTTGTAATTGAGAAACTAAATCACTCAACTAGAAAAGTTCAGGGATTCCATCAGTAGAACAGGTCAAGTAGAAGATAGAATATTAGGACTTGAAGGTAAGTAGAGGAACTAGAACAAACTAGCAGAAAATATCAATTATTTTTAATCACAGGAAAAGAACATGTTGGAAATTCGAGATCCCAACAAAGACAAAATCTCCAAATTATAGATGAAGGTGAATAATCAGAGGTCAATGGCAAAAACCAGATCTTCAATAAGTTCATAGAAGAAAACTTCCACAAACTAAGGAAAAGCATATCAATGGAGCTGAAAGAAGCACACGGAACCCCAACAGACATGCCAGAGAAGACCTTGCGGTAAATCATGGTTATGTCACTAAATACACAGAAAAAGAAAAGAATCTTGAAAGTTGAAAAAAAAACACAAATCACATATAGAGGGGAAACCCACTAGAAAAACATAGCTAATTCCTCAGTGGAAACTTTGAAACCCAGAAGAACCTGAAGCAATGTATTCCAAGATCTAAATAGCACAACTGTCTGTCAAGATTACTGTATCCAGAAAATCTATGGGTCAGAGTTGAAGGAAAAAAGAAAAGTTTTCCATGATCCAAACAGGCTAAGGTATTCATAACCATCAGACAACTCTAAGCAAACTGTGGAAAGAAGTACTTTGGACAGAAAGAAGGAGTAAGCAAAACCAAGAGACTTTAGAAACTCACATACAAAGTGTGACTAAAACCAGCAAAAAAACAAACAATATGACTACAATCAACACATACCTTTTAATACTAACTTTAGATATTAATGGCTTTAACTCTCCAGTCAAAATACAATGGTTATTTGAATGGACTTTTAAAATGTTACCTTTCTGTTGTCTTCAAGAAACTCAGGTTTAAAGATACATATCACCTGAAAGTGAAAAGATGGACCCCAATACAGTGGGAGCAGGAATCAAACAAGTACTGCTCTCCTAAAGCTTGACAAACCAGACTACAAATGGAAACACATCAGAGTAGATAGACAAGGACACTTCATTCTACTTAAGGGAACAGTTAATACATTGAAATCCTAAATATATATGCACCAAGCTCTGGTGAAAACAATATCATTTAAAGAATTTACTACTGGAATTAAAGAAACAGATTAACATCGAACTACTAATAGTAGGTAACTTTAATACCCCACTTTCTCTAATAGAGAGATCATCTGGATGCAAAATAACAGAAAGATCATATAAATAAATGACATATATCAAATGGAATGAACAGATATCTACAAAATATTCCACCCAAAACCCAATTAAATGTGTGTGTGTGTGTGTGTGTGTGTGTGTGTGTGTGTGTACACATATACATATTCAGCAGGTCATAGAAGGTTCTGTATTAAAAAGTACATTCTGAGACAGAAGACGAATCTTTAAAAATTCAGAAATTTTGAAATAACTCCCTGTATGTGACCATAATATCCTATATTGACCATAATGTAATAAAACTTTAAGTTGACAGCAAACAAATCTCTAGTTAGTACACAAATCCATGGAAATTAAAAACTCATTTTTGAATGATGAATGAGTCAAAAAATGAGTCAAGCATAAAAGCAATCAAATAAATTCAAGTTAAAACAACTTGAGATTTTATATCATCCCAGTCAGAATGTCAGGTAATGGACAGAATCAGAAAATAATCTGTAGTGAATGAGGTAAATGCTGCATGTCCATCATCTGATGTGCCTGGCTCCATAGTGTCACTTGTCTGTTTGATAACCTGGAGAAACCAAAGAAACTCAGAGATCAAAAAGGTACCACAGAGAAAGGAAGAAGGATCACTAAAGACTGGAGTAACAGGACATGTAAGATGCAAAGGACCTGAGGAAGGACTTATTTAGGGAGTGGTAAGGGGTCAATACAGAAGGAGTGAAAAGGAGGTTAAAAAAATATCACACTAAAGATGTTTGGAAGAGCCATAAAGGAACATACTATTTTTTTATTTATCCTAAATTGCATATAATTGTACATTTACATATAGATATGTGTTTTGGATGAATTTAAGCCTCTTGGGCTGACAAATGCTCCTGAATAGCTTTAGTCTGTCTAATAAAAACCCCAGCATTACTCATAAGAATCCCTCTTTTGAGTTGTTGGTCAATCCAACTATACCCTTGGTTGCCTCCCAGAGACTGAAGGTAGGTTCTTGATGCTGATAACACAATTAGGACACAGGACTTGGAGGTTACAGCTGGCTCTGACCGAAGAGCCACCTCCCTATAGACTAACTTTAATAGTCCAGGAGAGTGCTGAGTAAGCTGCTAACAGAGGAAATGCCAGTAGTTGCCCCTAGCTGTCAAGCTTGTAAATCACAACAAATATCAAGGCAAGTTTCCCCCAAAGGTACAATAGTGGCACTATATAGCAGCAACCTATAGCTGTCTAATTGAATTTAAGGCCCATCCAACAAGGGGAACACCATGCCTGGTGTCAAAAACCTAATCAACTACCCAGGATTAGTGAGGTCATGGGTATTAAGGGCAGACCTGACTGCCACCAGTTTACTAAACCAGCATACTACCTAACTGCGTTCAAAGATCTTTCCTTATTCATGTAGGCAAGTGTAGCTTCTGAGCCTCTCCAAAGAAGTTTCCCTTTGCAAAAGATAAAGACCATTACAGAAAATCACAACTTGTCATGATGCAGAGAACAATTGATCTTGGGAGCCCTGCCTAACTGGATACATCTGCAACACCAACCCTACACATTACGGCTCAGGCAACATTGCAAAAGAGAAGACAGAAAGATTATATGACCAGAAAAAAAAAAGGCCAGGGAATCTACTGTGAGATTGTCTCCTAGAAATGACTGGGAAGCTTTACCCAGGATACTTCAACTTATTTAGCTGCCTATCTCAGACTTGAACAAGCACAATAGACAGGCTGACATGGAGCAGGAAATCTCTCACACTGCCTCTGCCTCCAGCACTAAACACAGTATTCCAGGTAGCTGAGGGGTACTGAAGGCAGATGTACCTTCCCTTAGAGATAAGGCTCCTAGTTGCGTATCCAATACCAAATGACCATCCCTGAAATCATGAGGATGCAAACAACACTGGATAGTGTCAAGAGACTGTATTTATGATGTGTGTGTGTGTGTGTGTGTGTGTATTTGTGAGAACAATAATTGAAGAAGTGGAGGTCAGGAATTTGAGAGGGTGTGGAAGAGACATGGGAGGACTACAGGGAAAGAAAAAGAACTAAAGGGAATGATAAACTTGTTTAATTTTTTTACTTTATTTTTTATTGGATATTTTATTTACATTTCAGATATTATCCCCTTACCCCATTCCCCTGACCCCCCACCCAGGAGCCCCCATCCTAGCCCCCTCCTCCTGCTTCTATGAGGATGTGGCCCCACCCACCCAACACTCCCACCTCCCCACCCTCGAATTCCCCCACACTGGGCATCCAGCCTTTATGGGACCAAGGATCTCCTCTCCCACCTATGCCCAACAAGGCCATCCTCCCTTACATATACAGCTGGAGCCATGGGTCCCTCCCTATGTGCTCCCAGGCTGGTGGTTTAGACTCTGGGAGCTCTGGTTGGTTGGGATTATTGCTCTGTTCATCGGGCCGCAAACCCTTTCAACTCCTTCAGTCTTCTCTCTAACTCCTCCATTGGGAACCCCATGATCAGTTCAATGGTTAGCTGTGAGCATCAGCCTCTGAATATGTCAAACTCTGGCAGACCCCTAAGGAGACAGCTATATCCAGCTCCTGTCCGCATGCACTTCCTGACATCCACATCAGCGTCTAACTTTGGTGATTGCACATGGGATGGATACCCAGGTGGAATGATCTCCAGACGGCCCCTCCTTCAGTTTCTGTCCCACACTTTGTCTCCATATTTGCTCTCTTGAGTATTTTGTTACTCCTTCTAAGAAGGACCAAAGCACCCACACTTTGGTCTGACTTCTTCATGAACTTCATGTGGTCTATGAGTTGTATTTTGGGTATTGCAAGCTTCTGGTCTAATATCCACTTATCAGTGAGTGTATATCATGTGTGTTCTTTTGTGATTGGGTTACCTCACTCAGAGTGATATTTTCTAGTTCCATCCATTTGCCTAAGAATTTCTCGAATTCATTGTTTTTAATAGCTGAGTAATATTCCATTGTGTAAATGTACCACATTTTCTGTATCCATTCCTCTGTTGAAGGACATCTAGGTTCTTTCCAAGTTCAGGCTGTTATAAATAAGGCTGATATGAACACAGTGGAGCATATGTCCTGTTATATGCTGGAGCATCTTCTGGGTATATGCCCAGGAGTGGTATAGCTGGGTCCTCAGGTAATGCTATGTCCAATTTCCTGAGGAACCTCTAGACTGATTTCCAGAATGGTTGCACCAGCTTGCAATCCCACCAACAATGGAGGAGTGTTCCTCTTTCTCCACATTCTCGCCAGCATCTGCTATCACCTAGTTTTTTTATCTTAGCCATTCTGACTGGTGTGAGGTGGAACCTCAGGGTTGTTTTGAGCGGGGGTGGGGGGCAAATGAAGATAGACTGGGCTGAGTATATGAATGGAATGATAGTTGACTTAATTAAGTAAAAACAAACAAAACAAAAAACTTCTGTATATGTAGCAATAACGTTGCAGTTAAGAGTTATCAAATACAACTTTTCTAGATGATATATAGTAGGTAGATGCTAGATATAGTTTATAGAGGAATGGTAGATAGATACAGAGATATCTATATAGAGACATACTTTATATAGAACAGTTTAAATGAACTAATAAGTTAAAATTTTCTCTTTCAAAGCAAATGATTTTTTTAACATTCTTTTCCTAGTTTTCAAATAAAGAAGTAAGCAAATAGAGAATTAGGACAAAAATTAATTTATTCACAGAAAATGATAAATGCTGCCTAATGAAGCTCAAAATAGACTGCTCAAAAAGGTGAATTTCATATATTCTTCAAGGAAATATTTGATAAACCTAAAAAGGGAGCTAGGCCACATTAAGTGAATTACCATCTTGAATATGTACAACCTGACCCAGACTGCTGCTTTTGTTTATATAGGGATAGATGTGCTTTGAGGGGGGATAAATTTGTCACACAAAACAGTAACCAATAAATTAACAGCTACCTGGAATGTTTCCTTAATTCTGTTCAACCAAGCACCCCTGTAACCATACAAATGGCATGGACGCCTTTGAGCAGCTGTACTCAACCTGCGGTTCACAACCCATTTGGGGATTCAATGACCCTTTCACAGTGATTACTTATCAGATATATTGCATATCAGATATTTAAATTAGTATTCACAACAGTGGCAAAATTAGTTATGAAGTAGCAATGAAATAACTTTGTGGTCGGTTAATATGAGGAACTTCATTATAAGGCCACAGCATTCGGAAAGGTTGAGAGCCACTGCCTTAGAGGCTACTTACATGAAACTTTACCTACAAACTTTAGATTCCAACTATCTGCCAGAGTTCTCTAGATGAAAGTTTCCCGAATATCTCCCATTCACAGTTTTTGTGCTTCTGGTCTCACTTTTGATTTTATACAAACTCTAAGTAGGACCAACAGTCACCTAGTGGTCCTATCCAAAACTATACAATGAGTAAGCGAGGTAGTCAGTATTCATGGATAGAGGATGAAAACAAAATGTGCCAATAGAGAAATAGGGCTAGCTAAAGACATACTGGATATGCTAAAGTAATTGCTTGGGAAAGTTTTCTAAAACCTTTCACAGTTCACAGAATAATCAATTTTGAATATTAATTTCTATACAGATCATCTAGATTAAAAAGATTTTCCTGTGTGTAGCATTGCAGGATTTTCCTTTTGTTTTTCACTTTTTTTTGGTTCTTTTCGCATCATGCATCCTAACCCCACTAGTCTCCTCCCCTTCTCCTACCCACTCTCCACCATTGCAACCTCCTCCTCTAGAGACAAAAAAAAAAATCTCATCACAGAAGCTGTAATGTGTCACAATGTTTCCCACAGTATGCCCTTTTGCCCAGACTTCTTTGCTTGCAAATGTTCATTACACTGACTCATTGGTCTGGGACGAAACCTCTGACTCCTGCTACGCTAACAATACTGTAACCTTACTGGAACTCCTTGTGAATATCCTGTCTTTGCCCCATGTCATGGAGAGCTTGGCGTTTTGGATCTGTAGGACCAGCCCCTTCATGCACTCCAAAAGTTCAGCAGTAGGGTAGATGCTGGGGTGAGCCAACTCAAACACCTGGATCTGAGCCTGAGAGTTATCTGAGCTGGTCAGCCTGCTGCTTCTCCCTCTCTCATGCCCTAGGGACTGGCTCACAGACATCTAGGGCCAGGTCTACTATGCTTCCCAGGTGACACGCAGGGCCTGCTCTCCCAAGTGCTGAGGCAGGGGAATGATACAGCCAGCTCTCCTGCTCTGATGTCTTTGGGGTCAGCTCTCCTCCCTGCCATTGGTAGCAAGGGGCAAGGGAGAGACATTTATCCCTCACCCAAGTCACCATATAGCAGACAAGTGACACACTCACATCCTCAGAACTGGCTCACCCAACACTGTGGGATTTTCATTGCAGTATTAATTTTAGAGAGCTCATTCAGAAACAAGCAAAATGTTCATTTAAAATTGTATGATTACACTAATTCTAGTTTTATTAAAAATGCTGTGACATTTTAAAAGAATCAGGTCATTTTGCTAGGAATATGACTAAATCACATCCAAAATACATAAAACATACCATTTATCATGTTTTACTGGTGATATATTATAAAGCATCCTAGATAATTTAATTGATTCTAGTCTTTTGTTTCTGTTGTACACATTAGACAAGAGGTAATGTGTATTTGATTTGAGAATACATGCAGAATGTTTGAGTTAGGATTAACTGTGTGAGAGAACAACCCCAAGACACTATCAAGGCTTTAGGCAGGACCACCACATGACCAGATCCACTTTCAAGGACTCTTAGCACTAAGCATGTGGTAAAATGTTTTCCAGAGTTCTGGCATGAGCTGAGACTTGGCATATTTCCTGTTAGCTTTCACAGACTCTGCTGTTTGGAGCACTTTATGTAACTCTTGAAACAACATCATGGTCCATGGGTCCCTTGAAAACCTTATCAACTTAAAACCTTTTATCCTCAAGAGTGGCTGGCTTAAAATGGAGCTAATGTCTTTTCTTCTTTCCTCTACCATCCAAATTCCAAATAAAGAAATTCATTGTGCATGGTCAATGTGACATTATCACTATCTTCTATAGGATCCTTGTTCAACCTTCTTGCCAAAGGACCTGAGACTGGCAATCTCTGAAAAATCTGAAAGCAGTGGTTCTACAAATTTTCATTTGAATTCAGAAGTTGTTTTTTCCAGACACAATCATAAGTATTTGGAGGGCACATACTTTGTTTTAGATACTCTTCTAGACTCTCCTATAGGGTTATGTTCAGGACAGGGAACACTGAGAAGTCCTAAGGAAGGATTCTTACTTTCCTCCTTTGCCCTCCTTCTCTTTTCTCCCTCCCTCACTCCCTCCCTTCATGCCTTCTTTTTATCATCCCTCTTTGCTTCTCTACTCCCCTTCCCCCTCCCCTTTGTTTTTATGTTTTTACACAATCCCTAGAGAACTCAAGTTGGCTTGGAATTCTGGATTTCTAGCCTCAGCCTCCTAAGTAATGGGATTACACAATTGTCTCACGATGTCCAGTATAAGACTCTTTGAAACAGGACAAAAGTGAACTAAAATAGTCAAAATGACCTGTCCTGGATATTGATTTTCCTATGCCTAGTGCTGTTTCAGACTTCCAATGTTTTATGAGATCCATTTAAAACTGCAATTTGACAAACCTCTATCATTACTTTCTTTAGCCTGAGTCTACCATGCGTTAGTCAGGGAGCCTTTGTCCCACCGTTTATTATAAAAGCCTGCTACTATTATGGCATCTATTATTTATATTTGGATAATTTTACATTTTTCCTGGTATTTCAAGCCTCCCAAGTATCAAGTGTTCTGTTTATATTACCATTCCCTCGATTTCAGCCCCACCTTTTAGCCCAAATCCTAGGAGGCTTTTTCAGTCTGCTTGATTATTACCTATTGAAAGGTTAAGTTTCACAGAAAACCAGCTACTTTCTTATTATCAAAATATAAATGAGCTTCAAAACCATCTACCACATATTTTACAGAGATACTTGCCAAGGACAAACTTTCCAGAAAAGAAATATTGGTCTATATTATAATAAGCACATACACTAAATGTGTTGGGAAACTGGCGAAAAGGCTCCTGACTGCTTCTCCATATGTTTTATTCATCGAGGGTTATAGAAAGACATTTGTTACTTTGTGGTCAAAAAGAGAAGATAAATAGAGTTGGTCCACAGGGAAAAGGACTTTGATGATTCTGGTTGCTGGAACCTTCTGCCAGAGTAATTATAAGCTTGACTAATAAGAGCATGGCTGTCCTATGTGCTTTCCAGTTTCCCCAAAATTGTTGACTATTCTACTCAGTTTTAGAAAACTTCTTTCTTGATACACAGTGCTATATTAAGTTAAAACCATTTCAGCCAAATTTAGAAACTTTCTTTCTGAAATATGTGTGTGTGTGTGTGTGTGTGTATATATATATATATATATATATAACTTTGACAAGGTAGCATTTGCAAGGAAAGGGAGCTTAGATTCTTTTTCACCATTTTCATATTTAGAGACTATAGTTTTTGCCAAACTAAATATTTTGTGAGAGTTTTTAACAAAGTAGTATAAAACTACCATTGTTCGTCAATAGAACTCTCTATGAAAGATTAATTTTATAGATGTAGCATTTAATTCAGCAAAATGTAGTACTGTATATAATTGTGTCCTGTTGCTTCTGTTTCTAGACATACCAAACGAACTTCTGCCTAACATGATTAATCTGGCAACTACTCTTTAGGAAGGCGAATGAATTCCACCTTTTCAGAATCTCAGGTTATAGGAGGTTTGTTACATTGAAGTAACCTCAAAAAAATGAAGATTTAAAAAAATATTAGATTCCTAATTTGCTGGAATATTGTCACCGCTATTCTATCAATCTGCTCATCCGCTGTGCCTTGCAAAGTTCTGTACATATACAGTGGCTGTAAACATAAAATCATATACATCAGTAAGCGTGTGCTAGGATTAGTCAACCTCCAAGTCTATTTTTCATAGATGGAAATAGATTATTTTAATAATGTAGGCATCAATTTCACCTCATATGAAACATGCTTGTAGCCTAGTAGCCAAGGTCCTTCTCGACATCAAGTATGTAGTTAAGACACAGGCAATTGCCTATTTTCTAATCAGTGATGCTTTTATCTCCTCTTCCAACTGAAAGGAGATTAAATTAAAAATCAAAGTAGATTAATATCAGCTGCACATCTGTAATGTTTTGCTGAAAAGTTTTATGTATGCATGAGATTGGCTAGTTCAGGTATCAGCCCACCCGATAATAATGTGCCTTCATGTGTTAAGATTCCATCAAACACATCCTGGCTGTCTGACAGTCTGCTCTGTCCCTGCTTCTAGAAAGAGCTACACGGTTCACATCTAAACGCTAAAGAAAGAACTGTATGCTGTATTCACCTGGTTGACCATTCCTTGAGGAAGTCAGCCTGCTAACTGTGTCATTTCATTTTGGGTAGACTTTGTTGACTTAGCCATTTCAGAACTTTATTACTGCCAGTTTGATTTTAATTTGAATGGAATCTTTCAACACATGAAAGCACATCATAGTTATTTTTAAATGAATTACTGAGTGATTCACTGGTGAAACATTCTGGGGATGCTAGAAACATCACTTAGATGATTTAATGTACCAAATGAAGGTATATGCAGCTGGCAAATTTATTGTGGCAACTTGACTTGCAACATATGACCCAATAATTCTCAAAGCACAACTGCCATGCTCATTCTGTCTTACCTCCAGCACTGGGCATCCTGGAGGTGTCCTGATGAGAGCTGGATTTATTACGGTTTTGATTTTTCCGTTTGCTGGCTGCTCTCACAGATCGAAGAAGTACCTCACTTGCCTTGAAGAAGGCCACCATGAACGGCTGTTTTGACTGAGGCCCATGTCTTCCCACAAGACCAGCAGATTTTACATTGATGCTGCGTCCTAGGACATAATATATAAACATGTGGTTTATGAGAAAGATAAAGTAGTGTGAATGAGCTCTGTGGTGCTTTGAAAAGAAGAAAACAATTTAAGCATTATCAGAATGTTTTCTTTATAGACTTTATAAACTAAGGATTCTCATAAACCTTGATATTTATGATTAAATAAATATTTAGGCATATCTGTATATCTTGTCCCTCCACCACAGCCTCGAACACACAGGGGATATCCCATGGTTGCTCTCATTCACTGACACTTTTTCAGAATTCAAGGAAAGTGATGGATTTGTTTATCCATCAGCCTAGAAATTTCCACATCAAATATAGTTTCCAAAGTCAACTCTGGGCTTTTCTGCATTAAAGGCTCTATAGTTTTTTCTCTAAGTGATAAACATTGAATGTCTAAAGGGGATTTCTACTTCTTCCAGCCAGTTTCAGCCTTTCTCAGGTAAATCAGTACAGCTAGCTTCCCTGCCCCCTCACTTCTGGCCATGTCAGAAAACTTCCCAAAGTTGTTTACTCTACCATTAGCATTCTTCCTGTCATTCTGGAAATACAGTCTGTTGTGAACTCCATTATCATTGTAAAATGTATTTGAACAAATGTGAAATATTTTTAGCTTTTTATTGATTCTCAACATGATGCACTCCAATTTCACTTATTTCCCCATTGCTTCATACCCACCCTCCAACTTTACAACCTCCCCACCAAAAGAAAACAAGATAGATAGATAGATAGATAGATAGATAGATAGATAGATAGATAGACAGATAGACAGACAGATAGGTGGATAAACATCTTGCTGTGGATGCTGTTATGCGTCACTGTGTCACATAGTATGTCCTTTATCCATACATCTTGCAAATGTTCATTGCAATCAGTCATTGGTTTGGTTCGAGGCTTCTGACTTCTGCTACATCATCAATAGTATGTCTTCACCAGGACTGTTCTTGGATATCCTGTTGCTGACCTGTTTCATGGAGATCCTGCAGCTTTGGATCTACGAGAGGCTCCTTCACATGCTTCAGTAGTTAGCAGAGGGGGTAGATGTTGGGGTGGGTCAACTCAAAGCCCTGGATCTAGCCCAGGGTGGTAGCTAAGTTGGTCAACCTGCCAGCTCTCCCATATCCACACCACCAGGGTGTGTTCTCCCACTTTGCCCAGGTGAGAGACTGGACAGGCATTCAGGAGAGCAGCCCTGCATCTCACCTGGGCAGTGCTGGAGAGCTGGCCTCAGTAATGTGGAAATTTCTAAATTCCTCTCCCAGCAACTTTCCATAAACTGAAAGTTGCCTGAGATTTCAGAAGACTCAAATGAAGTCTGGTGACTCTGAATACACAGAAGGAAGTTCTATGTGAGCTTATCAATGCTTGCTTGATTTGTATTTAGTTTACATCTTAGACTATCATTAATCTATACATGTGGCTGCACACCAAAGAAAGAAGAAGAAACCAGAGTGTATTACAAGTCAGGGTGTCCTAGGCTCTAGAAACTAAGGTGACTTAAACTGCCTTTCCCATAGAGTAGCAATAATATTTATAATTGTCCTTCCTCTGAATATACTATACAGTTTTCTAGGTGCTTCCTATGTATTATTTAAATATGGTTTCACAAACACTATAGGAGTTAGTACTGCTGTGCTCCCAATTTAAGGTAATTGTCACTTTAAATTATATGTTTATATAATATGTAACTAGATGATGTATAATATATCATCTAGTTACATATACTATACCTCTATACACAAAGAAAGCCATTGATTGATTTCTAGTTCCATGGAAATCACACAAAAAAGTGGCGAACTATTTAGTTTTCTGCTGTAACTTTACGTGGAAATTACTCAGACTTATTGCAGTTACTAGTCTAGATATGAAGTTACTGATCCTGTAAAGGTAATATATAATATGGCTTGAAATATGTGCATGATTGACTCTGGCTTGCCCCTTGAGAAATGTGCATGTTTTCTTAAAATATTTATTCAGCCAAAACTATGAAGCAACCTCTACTACAAGGTCCACTACAAGACCAAATTAACCAGAGAATAAAGAAAAGGAAGGCAAATCCCTAAGATGGCATCAGTGTCATTTAACCAAATAAGCCCTTGTTTTTAACAGAGTGTATTTTGGCAGCATAAACAGTTCTCTGTGCACATGAATTGTTCAGAGAGACTTTCTACCATCAGAAAATAAGTGTGTGTTGCAAGAGTTCCTGCAGCTGCTGTGAGGGACACAGAAGTCCTTCACATATTGTGATGCTTGTTCTTAAAAGAAAGTTTGCACCAATCCAGACAACATGGTTATCGTCAACAATTGTCCTACAGCGGAGAAAAGTTGCCTACAAGAACGAAAATGGGCATCTGCATCACAAGCCCCTCTGCAGTCAGTCCTACCAGGAAAAGGGCTTACAAATAACCCAAGCAGTAAACCTTAAACAAATAAGCATACAAGTTTTCCTTTCAAATGCAAACTTATGGTGGCTCTGTGCCAGAGTGTATATACTTCTTAGAAAAACTTTATCATTGGCATAAATGAAAGAGGCAGTTTGATTTGTGGTTAGAGTAGTTTCCATTTTACTTCCACTGTAACAAATGTATTAATTCAGCTCAGACTTCCTCCTTCTGGCAGCCCTTGTGCTGTAAAAAGAGAAATTAGAAGTTCCAGCCAAATACCATACCTTGAACTGACCCACTTCAATACATAAACACTTTTACAACGTGTTTATTCAGGTGTAGCCCTTGAAATCGGTTTAAGAGTTTCCAGCAACAGAGAGCTCGGCGAAAGAAAAGAAAATGCAAACTGAGAAACTTGACTGCTGTGGAATAGAACTGGCAATCTGTTCTTCATTTTTTTTGTTCCTGTTTTGAAATATAACATAAAAAAGTATTTGTTGAAACTTTTACTTTGATATTTTAACGAAGTGTTAATTTAACAGTAGCTAGACTTTACTTGTATATGTTGATGACTGCAGGGACCATTTTTAATATATGATCTTTCTGATTCCGAAATGGGTTACTGTAAGGATTTCACAATGGAAAAAACTGATTTTCTAGTCATTACAATATGCATTGATTTTTATAATTAAAAAAACTTAACCCCACACACCAAGTGTCCTCCAGTGTGCAACGTTTCCTTTTTTTTAATTCCAAAGTTTCTCAGTACTTTTGGTTTTTGCTATAGTGAAATAATGCTGCTTTAAAGATTTACGTTCTGAAAATTGTAATGATAAGTGTTACAAATAGCAATTTTCTTTGGATTAGCAAAGGAGGATACTGTATATGAAGCAAAGTATTCCATCAAATCAATGTGAATTTCCTTTAAATTAACTTTAATATTACTAGATTTCTTATTGATATCTTATTTACTTCAGCAGTCAAGTAAGACTTAATATTTTGTAAATTCATACTTGCTCAGTTACTCTTGGTCTTGAACTATATTATAAAAGCATTATCTATTTGATCTCCTCTAATTAAAATATACCTCCATTGATTGTGTTGGTTGAACCTTTTGAATGATTTGTCAGCTGATTTTATTAAAAGTGCAGAAAGGATCATAGAATATATTACATATAATACAGATGGTAAAAATATTAAAACAGATTTCATCATTTTACACTTTATGATTAAATGTATAGTATATGTTAGGTATTGGAAATATGAAATAGATGAAGCCTAAACCATTTTCAATTAGGAAAACTGTTTTTTACATTACCAAAGCTCTTCAAATCTGTCCTTGTTTGTAGTTATTTCCAAGTTAGAAAAATAAACACAATGACTGAAAAACAGGTTGAATATGTAATGGAAATTCAATTTGGATGTGAAAATAAATGAGCATTAATATAGGGATGGTAAAGATATTAGCCTGAATGCACAGTTAGATACATTAAGATTCATACATATCATGCAATAGCAAGAACTTCACAGGTTAAATCAAACAGGGATACATCTGAACAAAGCAACAACCTACAGAATAGGAAAAATTTTTACCAACTACATATATGATGGAGGAATAATATCCAAATTATATAAATAACTCATCAAACTGTATAGCAAGAAAACAAATAAACCAATTAAAAATGGGATATAGATCTAAATGGAAATCTAAATGGTGAAATTCAAAGGGCTGAGAAACATTTTTAAAACATTCAATATCCTTAGCAACCAGGATAAGAGAAATCAAAATTACTTGAGATTCCGTCTTACACTTGACAGAATGGCTAAGGTCAACAACACAAATTAAAGTTCATGCTGGTGAGGATGAGGAGAAAAGGGAACATCCATCCATTGTTGGTGGGAGTGCAAACTTGTACAGTCAGTCAGTTGTGGTCTCTCAGAAAGATAGGAATTGATCTACTTCAAGATCCAGCTATACCACTCTTGGGAATATACCCAAAGTACTTACCACATAGACACTTGGTCAACTACATTCACTGCTGCTCTATTTATATTAGCCAGACATGGGATGCAAGCTAGATGTCCCTCAGCAAATAAATGTGTAAAGAAAATGTGGTACATTTACACAATGGAGTATTACTTAGTCTTAAAAAAAAAAAAAGAAATCATGAAATTTGCAGGAAAATTGCTAGAACTAGAAAATATCAGCCTGAGTGAGGTAACCCAGAACCAGAAGGACAACTGTTGCATGCATTTGCTTATATATGTGTGGATTGCCATCTCTTTGCAAGTGAGGGCAGGCACAAGATGAGATGAAAGCCTGTGATTGGGTAGTGGAAAAGAAGGAGGGCTGAGAGTTTTGGAGAAGAGTATAGAGAGGGCAGAGGGATAGAGAAGAAGGGAAGGAGAGGAAGAGAAAAGATGGAACCTACAGGAGAGGAAGAGGAGCCAGAACCACACAGTCCTGGGAGTCATAAGTATTGGGAATTTCTTAGACAGATGATTAAATAATAATTGGCATACATTTTCTCTGCCTGGGTGTGCAGCTTGTGTTTATATCAATTGAGTTTAGAGCTCATTGCATGAGTGTTTTGTGGGTTGAGAATTTACTAATATAAATCTGACTGATAAACTGCAAGCCTCTAGAGTTTTGACCTTACCAGGGCTGGGAATGTGAGCAGAATCCACAGCAATAGAGTCTCAAGATGGGCGGTGTCTGCATGGGGCTGGGCATGGAGATGATGAGATTACGTGGGCCAGAGAGTAGCTGGTGCTAGTGCGGGATGCTGTCTATTTATATTTCATGCAACATATATTAATATTAGCTGTCAAATCAATGATAATCAAGCTAGAATACATAGAACCATAGATGTTAAGTATAGAGTAAGGGACTAGAAAAGACGGAAAAATCTCCCTAGGAAAAAGAAATAGAATACATAGTTATGAATGACTGGGACAGGAGCTGGAATGGGAGGATCAAGTGGAGAAGTAAGAGGCAGATGAGGAATGGTATATGGGAAGAAACAGCTAAAACTAAGAGCCATTTCAGGGATAGTATGGAAACCTATTACTGTATAGAAGTTTCCTAAAGTATACTCATATATGAAAGCAATCTAAATGAGATCACCAAATAATGGGAGACAGAACCCCAGCTGGGCATATTTTGTTACCAAATGAAACTTCCAGTACCAAGTTTTGCTTCTATCAACTTTAGTTTAGTTAGTTAGTTAGTTAGTTAGTTAGTTAGTTAGTTAGTTAGTTAATGTTTGGAATCCCCAAAAAACTTAGGCTGCTGCCAACATGGAGAAGTTGACCTGGTGCCTATATACAGCCTTCACCCCAGAGTTCTAGCGTCTTTGGACAGGAAGGTACACTTTCAAAGGTAGAACATAAACACCAACCTAGCTACAAACTCTTTGATTTACAATGGTCTCCTGCCTGCAGATACATTAGTAAAATGACATTACAAAACTGTGGGAATAACCCGCCAATATCTGATTTAACTTAAGGCCCGCTCAAACCCATACTTAACACTACTGGGGTAACCAAGAACCTGTGACTAGATAGCCCATGGACCTAGAGTAAAACCACTGTTTAAAAGTGGTTGGGGAGGACTCCTAATGACATTCTGCTGTACTCATAAATTAGTGTCTTGTTCAGTCATCATCAACAGATGCAACAAATACAAAGACCCACAGCCACACAGCAGAGAAAGAGACCTTGGAACACTCAACCTTAAACAGAATGTCTCCATCAAACCCTTCCCTTTGGAGTGCAGAGATCCTTACAGAAGAAGAGACAAAAAGAGTGTAAGAGCCAGGGGGATGGAGAAGAGCAAGGAAACAAGGCTCTCTAAATCAACATAACTGAATTACATACGAATTCACAGAGACTGAAGCAGCAACCACATGGCCTGCAGGGGTCTGCACCAGATGGGGTTCTAGAGCTGAAAGGAGAAGAAGACACATGTCCCCATCCCTAACCCAGAAGCAATGTCCAATCGATAACCACAAGCAAATAAAAATTTTAGTTCCCTCCAAGGGAGATACACTAGGAAAAACAAACTACTCTAAAATGCATGGTGCCTGCCCAGCTGTAGATGGCTAACAGAAGACAAACTCAGAGGCAGCTTTGGAGGCTCCTGTCTCCAAAGCTCACAGTGTCTCTTAATGTCATGTCAGGGCTTTTCCTCTTGAAAAAAAATATGATTTTACTTACATAGTTTCTTTTGTCTCTTTTTACACGGTAGTATGCATTAGCATATTTATTATGGTTTCAAGTTTTTATTGGGTAACTGAGTGTGCCTCTGTTTCTCATGCCTTCTCTTTGGGCTTTCTTACTTCTCGTTGTTTGTTTTGTCCCATTCCAACGTGTTATTTTTTGTTTTATCTTATTTTAATTTATTTTACTAGTGTCCCTTAGGAACTCAGTTGTTTTCTAATGAGAGACAGAATGGATGTGGATCTGGATAGGATGGGAGATGGGAAAGAATTTGGAGTAGAGGAAGGAGAAACCATAATCAGGATATATTATGTGAGAAAAAAAGTATTTACTTTCAATAAGAGGAAGAAGGAAGAGTGAGCTATTTAGAGCAAGGTACTAAAGGCTCTAAAGAAGTGACATTTGAGTCTGTAAGTCAGAGTAGTTTCTAGCTCTACTACAGTCAATTCATCTCTAATCCTAGAAACAAAGAGAAAATCAGCAAGCCTTTTAAATCCAAGTTTCTGTAAAACACTAGGAGCTAGTCCTACTTTGGGACTTGGTTAGCAGAGTGATACAGTAGAGAAAATATATTCTCCCTGCGTGACATGGATGGCAGCAACAGAACAAGGTCTAAAATGATCTTCTGTATCAGAATCGGAGTCAGCAGAGACTTCAAAGACTCAGAGGAGCTCTCTAGGTTAATAGACTTGCAATCAGAAGACATTAGCAGTTCTGTACTAACACAAGAGATAATGTAAAGGAGAAAATAGCTCCCTCGTAAAATACCATAGTAAAGCTATGAACTGGCCAGGGGCAGAGATGCAATGAGAGGAAAACAGGAGGCAAAGAACTTGGTTGCAAGAAGTTGTTCAAGTTTGGATACACATGTGCTCTCCCACATGTGAGAAAGAGGGGAAAGAAATGAAGGGGGTTGAAGGCTTGCAGAAAAATGTGGCAGCCTTCCACTAAAGGCTTCTAGAGACAAAGAAATGCCATTCGTGAAGAATAAACTCAGCTGATGTTTAATGAAATACTTGGGATATAAAGCACAGTACCGTTTAAAAGTATAGGAACACCCTTCCGATCTGTGCCTGAGCACTGAGCAGATATGACCTTCAGCTCTGCACCTAATCCCACAAAACCCAGAGGAGGCGGGATTTCCAGGAGGTCTAACCCTGGCAGTATCTTAGGTAAGGAGACAGCAACATCTGCTCCAAACAAGGAGTAACTGGGACCCACTGGGACCCAGAAATTCACTCCTGGCCCAGGGCACTGGTTCCTTCCAGTGTGCACCTGAGCACTGAGCAGATCTTGGGCCTCAGCTCTAACCCTAGCAGCTACACCCACCCCAAACAGTTCTGACACAACCAAGATAATAGGAAAGACAGGCTCCAGTCGGAGACAGTGCAGGTAGCACTAAGAAGATCCAGATGGCAAAAGGAAAGTGCAAGAACATAAGCATCAGCAACCCCGGGTACTTGGCATCATTAGAACCTAGTTCTCCCACACTAGAAAGTCCTGAATTTCCCATATCACCAGGAAAGCAAGAACCAGATCTAAAATCACTTCTAATGATGATGATAGAGGACTTTAAGGACATAAATAACATTCTCAAAGAATTTGAGAACACAGGTAAACAGGTAGAAGCCCTTAAAGAGGAAACACAAAAATCCTTTAAGGAATTACAAGAAAACAACGAAACAGGTGAAGGAATAGAACAAAAACATCCAGGACATAGAAATGGAAGTAGAAACAATAAAGAAAGCACAAAGGAAGACTACCCTGGAGATAGAAAACCTAGGAAAGAAATCAACAGCCAAAGACACAAACATCACCAACAGAATACAAGAGATAGAAAAGAGAACCTCAGGTGCAGAAGATACCATAGAAAATATTGAAAATGCAAAACGTTCTTAACCCAAAACATCCAGGAAATCCAGGACACAATGGGAAAACCAAACCTAAGGATAATAGGTATAAAAGAGAATGAAGATTCCCAACTTAAAGGGCCAATAAATATCTTCAACAAAATTAAAGAAAAAACTTCCCTACCCTAAAGAATAAGATGCCCATAAACATACAAGAAGCCTACAGAACCCAAAATAGACTAGACAAGAAAAGAAATACCACCTGTCACATAATAATCAAAATACCAAATGCACAAATCAAAGAAAGAATATTAAAAGCAGCAAGGGAAAAAGGCCAAGTAATATATAAAGGCAGACCTATCAGAATTACACCAGACTTCTCACCAGATACTATAAAAGTGAGAAGATCCTGGACAGATGTCATACAGACCCTAAGAGAACACAAATGCCAGCCCAGGCTACTATATCCAGCAAAACTCTCAATTACCATAGATGGAGAAACAAAGATATTCCATGACAAAACCAAATTTACACAGTATCTTTCCACAGACCCAGCACTACAAAGGATAATAGAGGGAAAACTCCAAAACAAGGAGGGAAATTATACCCTAGAACGGGCAAGAAAGTAATCTTCAAAAAATCCAAAAGAAGATAGCTATACAAACAATTCCACCACTAATAACAAAAATAACAGGAAGCAACAATCTCCTCTGCTTAATATCTGTTAACATCAATGGACTCAATTCCCTAATAAAAAGATATAGACTAATGGACTGGATATGTAAACAGGATCCAGCATTTTGCTGCATACAAGAAACCCACCTCAGTGACAAAGACACATACTACTTTAGAGTAAAAGGCTGAAAAACAATTTTTTGAGCAAATGGTCCTAAGAAACAAGCTGGATTAGTCATTCTAATATTGAATAAAATAGACTTTCAACTTAAAGCTATAATAAAAAAATAAGGGAGAACATTTCATACTCGTCAAAGAAAAAGTCAATCAATATGAACTCTCAATTCTGAATATCTATGCACCAAATGCAAGAGCATTCACTTTCATAAAAGAAACCTTACTAAAGCTCAAAGCACACATTGTACCTCACACAATAATAGTGGGAGACTTAGACATTCCACTCTCAGCAATGGACAGATCATGGAAACAGAAACTAAACAGAGACACAATGAAACTAACAGAAGTTATGAACCAAATGGATTTAACTGATATCTACAGAACATTTCAACCTAAAACAAAAGAATATACCTTTTTCTCAGCACCCCATGGTACCTTCTCCAAAATAGACAATATAATTGGTCACAAAACAGACCTCAACAGATACAAGAAAATTTAAATAATCCCATGCATCCTATCAGATCACCATGGACTAAGGCTGGTCTTCAATAATGACAAAAACAATGAAAAGCCCACATTCACATGGAAACTGAACAACATTCTACTCAATGATAATGTGGTCAGGGATGAAATAAAGGCAGAAATTAAAGACTTTTTAGAATTTAATGAAAACGAAGGTTCATCACACTGAAGCTTATGCAACACAATGAAAGCAGTGCTAAGGAGAAAACTTATAGCTCTAAGTGCCTACAAAAAGAAACTGAAGAGAGCATACATTAACAACTTGACAGCATACCTGAAAGCTTTAGAACAAAAAGAAGCAAACACACCAAATAATCAAACTCAGGGCTGCAATCAACCAAGTAGAAACAAAAAGAACTATACAAAGTATCAGCAAAACCAGGATCTGGTTCTTTGAGAAAATCAACAAGATAGATAAACCCTTAGCCAGACTAATCAGAGGGCAGAGAAACAGTATCCATATTAATAAAATGAGAACTGAAAAGGGTGATATAACAACAGGAACCAAGGAAATTTAAAAAAAAATCATCAGATCCTACTAAACAAGACTATACTCAACAAAATTGGAAAATCTGGAAATCTGGATGAAATGGACAATTTTCTAGACAAATATCAGTTACCAAAGTTAAATCAGGCCCAGATAAACTATCTAAACAGTTCCATTACCCCAAAAGACATAGAAGCAGTCATTAAAAGTCTCCTCACCAAAGAAAGGACAGGATCAGATGGTTTTAGCACAGAATTCTATCAGACCTTCAAAGAAGACTTACTACCAATTCTCTATAAACTGTTCCACAAAATAGAAACCAAAAGAACACTACTCAATTCATTCTATGAAGCCACAATTACACTCATACCTAAACCACACAAAGATCCAACAAAGAAAGAAAACTTCAGACCAATCTCCCTTATGAATATCAATGCAAAAATACTCAATAAAATTCTCACAAACCGAATCCAAGAACACATCAAAAGAATTATCTATCTTGATCAAGTAGGTTTTATCCCAGGAATGCAGGGATGGTTCAATATTCAGAAATCCATCAATGTAATCCACTATATAAACAAACTCAAAGAAAGAAAACACATGATCAACTCACTAGATGCTGAGAAAGCATTTGAAAAATTCAACACCCCTTCATGATAAAAGTCTTGGAAAGATCAGGAATCCAAGGCCCATACAGAAACATATTAAAAGCAATATACAGCAAACCACTAGCCAACATCAAACTAAATGGAGAGAAACTTGAAGCAATCCCACTAAAATCAGGTACTAGACAAGGCTGCCCACTCTCTCCCTATCTACTCAATATAGTACTGGAAGACAGAACCAGTGCAATTAGGCAACACAAGGAGGTAAAAAGGATACAAATTGGAAAGGAAGAAGTCAAAATTTTACTATTTTCATATGATATGATAGTATACTTAAGTGACCCCAAAACTTCCACCAAAGAACTAAACTTGAAAAACAACTTTAGCAACGTGGCTGGATATAAAATCAAACAAATCAGTTACATTCCTCTACTCAAAAGATAAACAGGCTGAGAAAGAAATTAGGGAAACAACACTCTTCACAATAGTCACCAATAATATAAAAAACCTTGGTGTGAATCTAACCAAGCAAGTAAACGATGTGAATGACAAGAACTTCGAGTCCCTGAAGAAAGAAATTGAAGCAGATCTCAGAAGATGGAAAGATCTCCCATGCTCATGGATTGAAAGGATTAATATAGTAAAAAATGGATATCTTGTCAAGAGCAATCTACAGATTTAATGCAATCCCCATCAAAATTCCCACTCAATTCTTCACAGAAAGAGTAATTCTCAAATTTATTTGGAATAACAAAAAACCCAGGATAGTGAAAACTATTCTCAACAATAAAAGAACTTCTAGGGAAATCAGCATCACTGACATCAAGCTGTACTACAAATCAATAGTGATTAAAAAAAAAACCTGCATGGTATTGGTACAGAGACAAACTGGAGGATCAATGGAATGAAATAGAAGACCCAGAAATAAACACTCATACCTATGCTCACTTGATTTTTGACAAGGGAGCTAAAACTATCTAGTGGAAAAGAGACAGCATTTCAACAAATGATGCTGGTCAAACTGGAGGTCAGCATGTAGAAGAATGCAAATTGATCCATACTTATCTCCTTGTACAAAGCTCAAGACCAAGTGGATAAAGGACCTCCACATAAATCCAGCTACACTGAAATTAATAGAAGAGAAAATGGAGAAAATCCTAGAACACATGAGCACAGGGGAAAAGTTCCTGAAGAGAACATCAATGGCTTATGCTCTAAGATCAAGAATTGACAAATGGGACCTCATAAAACTGCAAAGCTTCTGTAAACCAAAGGACACGTCAATAGGACAAAGTGGCAACCAACAGATTGGGAAAAGATCTTTACCAATCCTACATCTGATAGAGGGCTAGTATCCAAGATATACAAAGAACTGAAGAAATTAGACTCTAGATAATCAAATAATCCTATTTAAAAATGGGGTACAAAACTAAACAAAGAATTCCCAACTGAGGTAACTCGAATGGCTGAGAAACACCTAAAGAAGTGTTCAACATTCTTAGTCATCAGGGAAATGCAAATCAAAACAACCCTGAGATTCCATCTAACACCAGTCAGAATGGCTAAGATCAAAAACCCAGGTGACAGCAGATGCTGGTGAGGATGTGGAGAAAGAGGAACAGTCCTCCATTGTTGGTGGGATTATAAGCTGGTACAACCACTGTAGAAATCAGTCTAGTGGTTCCTCAGAAAATTGAACATAGTGTTACCTGAGGACCCAGCTATACCACTCCTGAGTATATACCCAAAAGATGTTTCAACATACAATAGGGACATATGTTCCACTATATTCATAGCAGCCTTGTTTATAATAGCCAGAAGCTGGAAAGAACCCAGATGTCCTTCAACAGAGGAATGGATACAGAAAATGTCATACATTTACACAATGGAGTACTACTGAGCTATTAAAAACAATGAGTTCATGAAATTCTTAGGTAAATGGATGGAACTGGAAAATATCCTGAGTGAGGTAACCCAATCACATCATATGCACTCACTGATAAGTCAATATTAGCCCAAAAGCTCACAGTACCTAATATACAACACATAGACCACATGAAGTTCAAGAAGAAGAAGGAAGACCAAAGTGTGGGTGCTTTGGTCCTTCTTAGAAGGAGTATCAAAATATTCAACCAGAGCTCCCAGGGTCTAAACCTCCAGCCTGGAAACACAAAGGGAGGGACTCATGGCTCCACCTGTATAGGTAGTTGAGGGTGGCCTTGTCAGGGATCAGTGGAAGAGGAGGGCCTTGGTCCCTGAAAGTTTGGATTCCCTAGTGCTGGGAAATTTGAGAGCAGGGAGGCAGGAATGGGTGGATGGTGGAGGCACACCCTCAAAGAAATAGGCATGTCGGGGATGGTGTAGGGGTTTGGGGGGGAATGGGAGAGGGGATAAAATTGAAAGGAAAATAAATAAAATATCCAATTTGAAAAAAATAGATAATGGATCTGGCAATTGTAGTTGAGCACTCAAGGCTTTTTGTCAACAATTTATTACAGGGATTCCGTATAATCCTCAAGGACAAGGTATTGTGGAACAGGCCCATGGAACTTTAAAAAGATTGATGAGACATACTGTTGCTGACAAAGAATGATGCCAACCTGTCAGCTTGCTGAGTCCTCTGACAAGGGTGACTGGGGAGCTGTATTGGACATATGTTCCTGACCCACCTTTGCTTGACTATATCCCAGATGGGACAAGCTGCCTTGCTTCAAGTTTTAGACCTTGTGAGATAGAGAAACAAAAATAGAAATTATAATGTCTCTTGTATTCTTCTTAAAGGTGACCGACCAGCTATTAGTACTCAGTCTTGTACTGGTCTACAAATCAGTGCAATATTGGAAATAACAGTCTACTTTTGGAAGACTGGATCTGGACATTGTCAGAGACATATTTGGAAGTTAGCTATAGCTAACTATGATGTTATGATTAGCAAGAGATAAAGTTGGGACAGGATCTGGATTTCAAACAAGGATTAGTGCATTTTTAAAGGCTCTTTTAATTGTCAAGCTAAAATTAGTTTTGTCTCTTCTACAGTATTTATTGTAAGTTGCATTGACTATATAATTTCCAATTTTGTCAGTGTGTTGAAACCTGGCATGTCTGTTACAAGGCTCTATCAACCAGCTTTTGACTTACTGCCCTGAGTATTAGAAAACCTTGATTCTCTGAAAAAAGCTCGAAAGTGTTGGAAGAAGTGAGTTAGGCTTTAAGCAGAAGCAAGAGGGTAGCTAGCTTGATTATTGCTGGTATAACAGCTTTAATTTCATTAAACACTAGCACCACTGCTTCTGAAATAGCATTGACACAAGGAGTTAAGACAACTATTTTTGTTAACCATCTAGCAAAAAAAAAAAATGTTACTAATACATTGAGTATACAAAAAGGAGTTATATAGGTGTCTGGAGCAACATATGATGCTCTATAACTCGTTCAAATTATCTGAAGGAGGTTCAGGGCTCAAGAGTTAGGAGCCATCCCAAGTGTCATGACAAATATCATTGGAGTAGTGCTACTTTTGAAATTCACAATGACTGTCATTATAATTAGAAAAAAAGTTTAAAGACACCTGTAGGGTATTTGGCATAATCCTAACACCTCTCTGGGTGTGTTAACTTTGCATAGTGAGATTATGAATTTAAAGAATGCTGCCCTGTTGAGTTTTGATGCTGCAGATAATGCCAATAAAATTATCCATGGCCTGAGGTCAGTATTTCCATTTTGGTCAAACCTCAGGAATGGCATATATAGCTTGATCAGTCTAGCCCTCTTGTCCTGGGAATACTTTATTCCTGCCCATCATGTTAAAGCTTGTCTCTAACTACATCAACAGGCTGGCAGCCAAAGTACACGACTTGAAACTGATAATGGACCCCCAGACAGAGTTATTAGCTTAACAGGCTGGCAAGCCAAGGATGGGTAAGATTCTGCACAGAGCCTTACCAACCTAAGACATAAGTGCATTGCTTTTGATAATACATATTCCATGATGGGTAAGGAAGGCATTCTTGTCAGAACAACCTAAGACAGGCTCAGTCTTGTTAATGAAATAAAAAAGGGGGAGAGATGTAGAGCCTTTGGGGCTGCTTGGCAAGAATCTGACATGAGCCAAGGACAAGGAAACGGGCTGCTTGGCAGGAATATGACATTGGTCAAGGACAAGGAAGTAGGCTTCATGCAGGTATCTGACATTAGGCTAGAACAAAGAAGTAATTTCAGGCAGGAGTCTAAATCTTAGGCTAGAACAAAGTAATTTCAGACAGGAATCTAAATTTTAGGCTAGAACAAGTAAGTAGGCTTCAGACATGAAAATCACCTTGGGCTACAACAGGGAAGTAGGCTCCAACACTTTGGTCATGCAGATAAGTCTTTTGAAAGAGTGATCACAGGAGTGTTCAAGTAATTGGGTTTAATGTTTTGCTTTCTCTTTGACTATTTGCATTTATGTCTTGCTTGTTCCTAGACTATTTGCATCTATTGTCTTGCTAGACCCTCAACCTAGAACTGACCTCAATACATGCATGTGATCAAAATGGTATAAAAGCACGAAGGAAGAGGGGTATAGGATAGGGAGTTCTAGGGAGGGAAATGGGGAAAGGGGATGACATCTGTATTGTAAATAAATAAAATATCCAATAAAAAAGTATAGGAGCCTAGAATTTTATGTTGGCACTGATATCATCTTTTTGAATAAAGAATGACCCATCAATCTCTGTATGCAAAAAGTCATCCTTTTTTACCTTAAAATTGTTGTGCAGATCTCAGGTGATAAAAAATAAAGAAGAAATTTTTAGCATATACATGAACATTTTTACTGTTTTATTAATTACAGTGTAGGCAAAAACTAGAATGAAGGTGTCTACTAAAGAGAGGACTATTGCCTTCAAATAGAAATCATTAGAAAAATAAATGAGACTGAACTCCACTCTACTAAACTTTGTTTTGCAATTAAGAATGGAGATTTAAGATTTCAGTTTCTACCACTCCTACCTTACTGGTTTGAGTAAACACTGAGAACAGAGGATTAAAGCAAATTAGCCAAGAATCCAGTTGAGGCTATTTAAGATTTATCGTAGCAGACAGGTTAGACCACTGTACTGTACCCAAGACCGATCCTAATCTTCCTGCCTTGTGTTTCTAGATGATCCCTTCTGGAAAAATATAAAGCCAAACATCTTTTTTTTTATTGGATATTTTATTTACATTTCATATGTTGTCCCCTTACCCCATCACCCACCCACCCGGCAACCCCCCATCCCCTTACCCCTCCTTCTTCTTCTCCGTGAATGTAACCCCCACCTACTCCCCCCACTCCCACTTCCCCACCCTCAAAATTCCCACCCCCTGGGGCATCCAGGCTTCATGAGGTCAAGGATCTCATCTTCCACCTGTGCCCAGCAGGGCCCTCCGCTCTTACATATTCAGCTGAAGCCTTGGATCCCTCCATAAGTGCTCCCAGGCTGGTGGTTAGGACCCTGGGAGCTGTGGTTGGTTGGTATTGTTGCTCTCCTCATGGTGCCACAAACCCTTTCAGCTCCTTCAGTCCTTACTCTAACTCCTCCATTGAGAACCTCATGATCAGTTCAATGGCTAGTTGTGAGCATCTGTCTCTGAATATGTCAGACTCTTGAAGGCCTCTGAGGAGACATCCATATCAGGCCCTTATCAGCATGCACTTCCTGACTTCCACATCAGCATCTACCTTTGGTGACTGCACATGGGATGGATACTCAGGTGGAAAGGTCTTCAAATGGCCCCTCCTTCAGTTTCTGTCCCTCACTTTGTCTCCATATTTGCTCCCTTGAGTATTTTGTTGCTCCTTCTAAGAAGAACTGAATCACCCCCACTTGGTCTTCCTTCTTTATGGGCTTCATGTGGCCTGTGAGTTGCATCTTGGGCATTTCAAGGTTCTGGGCTAATATCCAATAATCAGTGAGTGAATACCATGTGTGTTCTTTTGTGATTGGCTTACTTCACTCAGGATGATAATTTCTAGTTCCATCCATTTACTTAGGAAACTCTCGAATTCATTGTTTTTAATAGCTAAATAATACTCCATTGTGTAAATATACCACATTTTTTGAATCCATTCCTCAGTTGAAGGACATCTGGGTTCTTTCCAGCTCCTGGCTATTATAAATAAGGCTGCTATGAACATAGTTGAGCATATGTCCTTGTTATATGTTCGAGCATCTTCTGGGTATATGCCTAGGAGTGGTATAGCTGGATCCTCAGGTAATGCTATGTCCAATTTTCTGAGGAACCACCAGACTGATTTCCAAAGTGGTTGCACCGTCTTGCAGTCCCACCAACAATGGAGGAGTGTTCCTCTTTTTCCACACCCTTGCCAGCATCTACTATCACCTGAGTTTTTAATCTTAGCCATTCTGACTGGTGTGAGATGGAATCTCAGAGTTGTTTTGATTTGCATTTCCCTGATGACTAATGACACTGAACATTTCTTTAGGTGCTTCTCGGCCATTCGAGTTTCTTCCATTGAAAATTCTTTGTTAAGCTCTATACCCCATTTTCTAATAGGGTTATTTGGTTGTCTGGAGTCTAATTTCTTGAGTTCTTTGTATATATTGGATATTAGCCCTCTATCAGATGTAGGATTGGTAAAGATCTTTTCCCAATTTGTTGGTTGTCGTTTTGTCCTATTGACAGTGTCCTTTGCCTTACAGAAACTTTGCAATTTTATGAAGTCCCATTTGTCAATTCTTGATCTTAGAGCATATGCCATTGGTGTTCTGTTCAGGAACTTTTCCCCTGTGCCCAAGTATTCGAGGCTCTTCCCCACCTTCTCTTCTATTAGTTTCAGTGTATCTGGTTTTATGTGGAGGTCCTTTATCCACTTAGACTTGAGCTTTGTACAAGGAGATAAGAATGGATCAATTTTCATTCTTCTACGTGTTGTCCTCCAGTTGAACCAGCACCATTTGTTGAAAATGCTGTCCTTTTTCCACTGGACAGTTTTAGCTCCTTTGTCAAAGATCAAGTGACCATAGGAGTGTGTGTTCATTTCTGGGTCTTCAATTCTATTCCATTGATCTTCCTGCCTGTCTCTATACCAATACCAGGTAGTTTTTATCACTATTGCTCTGTAGTACAGCTTGAGATCAGGGATGGTGATTCCTCCAGAAGTTCTTTTATTGTTGAGAATAGTTTTCGCTATCCTGGGTTTTTTGTTATTCCATATGAATTTGAGAATTTCCTTTTCTAACTCTGTGAAGAATTGAGTTGGGATTTTAATGGGGATTGCATTGAATCTGTAGATTGCTTTTGGCAAGATGGCCATTTTTATTATATTAATCCTGCCAATCCATGAGCATGGGAGATCTTTCCATCTTCTGAGATCTTGTTCGATTTCTTTCTTCAGGGACTTGAAGTTCTTGTCGTATAGGTCTTTCACTTGCTTGGTTAGATTCACACCAAGGTATTTCATATTATTTGCAACTATTGTTAAGGGTGTCATTTCCCTAATTTCTTTTTCAGTCTGTTTATCTTTCATGTAGAGGAAGGCTACTGATTTGTTTGAGTTGATTTTATAACCAGCCACTTTGCTGAAGTTGTTTATCAGGTTTAGGAGTTCTCTGGTGGAAGTTTGGGGGTCACTTAAGTATACTATCATATCATCTGCAAATAGCGATATTTTGACTTCTTCCTTTCCTATTTGTATCTCTTTGACTTCTTTTTGTTGTCTAATTGGTCTGAAAGCCAAACATCTTTAATTCTCTCTCTGTCTCTCTCTGTCTCTCTCTGTCTCTCTGTCTCTCTGTCTCTCTCTCTCTCTCTTTCTTCTTTCTTTCTGTCTTTTATTTCTTTCTTCCTTTCTTTTTAACTTTTGTGGTGTTTCTTTTTTTGTATTTTTTATTGGATATTTTATTTACATTTCAGATGTTATCCCCTTACACCATCCCCCCAATCCCTACCCAGGAACCCCCTATCCCATTGCCCCTCCTCCTGCTTCTGCTTCTCTGTGGAAGTTCCCCTACCTACTCCTACCCCCACCTCTCCACTCTCGAATTCCCCCACACTCCATGTCCAACCTTCATGGGACCAAGGACCTCCTCTCCCACCTATGCCCAACAAAGCCATCCTCCCTTACAGCTGAAGCCATGGATCCCTCCCTAAGTGCTCCCAGGCTGGTGGTTTACACCCTGGGAGCTCTGGTTGGTTGGTATTGTTACTCTTCCCATGGGGCCACAAACCCTTTCAACTCCTACAGGTTTCACTCTAACTCCTCCATTGGGAACCCCATGATCAGTTCAATGATTAGCTGTGAGCATCAGCCTCTGAATATGTCAGACTCTGGCAGACCTCTAAAGACACAGCTATATCAGACTCCTGTCAGCATGTACTTCTTGACATCCGCATCAGTGTCTACCTTTGGTGACTGCACATGGGATGGATACCCAGGTGGAATGGTATCCAGACGGCTCCTCCTTCGGTTTCTGTCCCACACTTTGTCTCCATATTTGGTTCCTTGAGTATTTTGTTACTCCTTCTAAGAAGGACTGAAGTGCCCCCACTTGGTCTTCCTTCTTCATGAGCTTCATGTGGTCTGTGAGTTGAATCTTGGGTATTGCGAGCTTCTGGACTAATATCCAATTATCAGTGAGTGAATACCATGTGTGTTCTTTTGTGATTGGGTTACCTCACTCAAGACGATATTTTCTAGTCCCATCCATTTACCTAAGAATTTCTCAAATTCATTGTTTTTAATAGCTGAGTAATACTCCATTGTGTAAATATACCACATTTTTTGTTTCCATTCCGCTGTTGAAGGACATCTGGGTTCTTTCCAGCTTCTGGCTATTATAAATAAGGCTGCTATGAACATAGTGGAGCATGTGTCTTCATTATATGTTAGAGCATCTTCTGGATATATGCCCAGAAGGATGGCTTATACTCTAAGATCAAGAATTGACAAATGAGACTTCATAAAATTGTAAAGTTTCTGTCATGCAAAGGACACTGTCAATAGGACAAAACGGCAACCAACAGATTGGGAAAAGATCTTTACCAATCCTACATCTGATAGAGGGCTAATATCCAATACATACAAAGAACTCAAGAAATTAGACTCCAGACAACCAAATAACCCTATTAAAAATGAGGTATAGAGCTTGACAAAGAATTCTCAACTGAAGAACCTCGAATGGCCAAGATGTACCTAAAGAAATGTTCAGCATCCTTAGTCGTCAGAGAAATGCAAATCAAAACAACCATGAGATTCCACCTCACACCAGTCAGAATGTCTAAGATCAAAAACTGAGGTGATATTAGATGCTGGCAAGGATGTGGAGAAAGAGGAACATTCCCCCATTGTCGGTGCAACCACTTTGGAAATCAGTCTGCCGGTCCCTCAGAAAATTGGACATAGCATTACCTTTAATTCTTTCAAAAGAGAGTTACTAAAGATATTCTGACAGAAAGCAGAGTCGAGCTGATACACCACTAAGTGCTTCTAAATCAGCACATCTCATTTCCCTGGAGGATACACAATCTGAAAAGCATTCATTTAAGAATCTATCAGAGTGCAAGTGTTGATATCACTATAAGAGGTTAGGATAAATTCTTTAAACCTTTCTATAAACCTTTTTGTGCTGACCGACTAACCCAGAACACCAGCGATGGATATGAACAAATTAACTTCCCTTTTTTTGAAGCAAGAAATACAGCACCCATTACTGCCAACTACCTAGAAAGCATATTGATTCTCCGTTTTACATTGACATGTCTACTTGATCTCACTTACATTCAGCCTGTAGTTAAGTTTGATTTTAGTACACATAAGTCATGGATTCAGTAACTCTAAAATATGCTTGGATTTTGCCCTTTTCGGAAACCAATTATTTCAAATGTATAGAGTTTTCTGCCTACCGTGTATACTAAATCATGCCCATGGTGCATTGTAAGCACTGTCGTCAATATATAATTTTATCTACTTGGATTCCATACATACTTCAAGTCAGTGTAGCCTTAAATTATGAATCTTCTAATCTAGCTACAGATCTCAACTTTGATGACAATATGCATAGCTTGAGTTGTACAGCAGAAAAGCAGACCTTACTCCAGATCTAAGCCTTCAGACTTCTAGTACTCCAAACATAATTTACCATGGCTGCTCATGTTTTCACATGAATCACACTTACTCATGAATTCAAACACAAACAAAAAATAGGCTTAGATTTTAAACTATTTTGATGTTACTTGAACCTGGAAGGTCAGTGGTATTTTGAAGAAATTTTTTTTGAACTTTAGATCACACAGTAAGATTTTTCCTTTAACATTTCTTCATATTAATTCACAATTTTGGTTAATGTGTAAAGCCTAAGAATAATGTCTTTCCTGAAACTTTGGGCTATCATCTTTAGAGTGACATTTAAATGAGCAATTTTAAACTAACCATTCTCCTTTATAAGTTATACATTTATAATTATATGACATTTTCAAATGTCAAAAACAAAAGATGGAATGAATGGACTAATATGCCAAACAGGCGTAGGACTCTGTGACTGACAAATTAGTGTAAAACGACCTCTCAGGGGGCTGGAGAAACAACTTAGTGGGTCAGATTCCTTTCTGTGTTACCATGAGGACCAGAGTTAGGAACCTCTCAGTACTTATTTAATAAGTAGAATATCTGACAAATGTCTGTAACTCAACTCCTGAGGGATCTGATTACCTCTTTTGTCATCTTTATATGTACCTGAGCAGGCAAAATACACATACATACATACACACACACACACACACATGCATGCACACACACACATAAACAGAGAAGCACACACATATTTTTAAATATTCATTAACAAGCATGTCCTGACACACTGATATGTCCTGAGAGCTGGAAATTTTCTGTGATTAATAAATATGGCAGCTGGGTGTTGAATGTGGTCATGCATGCCTTTAATCCAAGCACTCTAGGGAGATAAAGGCAGGAAGACTTCTGTAAGTCCAAGGTTAGCCTGTTTTATACTGAGTTCCAGGACAGCCAGAGCTACATAGTGTGACTTTATCTCAAAAAAAGGAATGAAAGGAAGGAAGGAAGGAAGGAAGGAAGGAAGGAAGGAAGGAAGGAAATAAGGAAAGAAGAAGGAAGGAAGAGAAAGGTGACAAAGTTTAAAGCTGAGTATGGAGATGAATTACAGTGAAGAACTTTAAAAATGCTGTATGGAAACCTATTACTGTAGACAGGCCCTAAAAATCTATACACATCCATGCACATGCATACACACACACACACACACACACAAGTACATGCATGCACGCACATATGGAGTCCTCTTATAACAGGGGACAATGCTTCCCCCAGACAAGACAGGCAACCAAATAAAAATCCTTATTCCAACTATGTGTCACTTCTTTTCAGTTGTTTGTCAGTGAGGTCCCATAGACCACCCCTCCCAAAAATTGTGAGCTATTGCTATTTCTCTTGATTAACTTCCAGAACTTGAAGGCAAGATCACATTATGAAGAAACCAAATAATTGAGTCATGGGATATGAAGAAATCAAACTGGTACTGACTGGAAGCTCCATCCATTCCTACTGGATAACTTTTAATGAGCTGAAAAATACTATGTACGATACCAGCAGGATCAGGTTAACAGTCTAATCAGCTCCTAACCCTGGGAACTACAACCACAAATAGCCTGGTAAAATATGTCTTCCAGTACAATAATGGCATAAGACCTGCACAGTATCAAACCAGCCCAAATCCCAGCATGGTTAGGGGAGGGGCTCAGAAAGGTCCACATGTAGCTGAGGATCCATTGGCAACTGATGGCTGATGGAGTTAGGGGAAGTCACTTTTCTTCAAGGACACAGGCCATCCAGGCTTCACTGGATGGTCCCATACCCACAGAGACAGCACTAAGTGGACTAGGGTTATAAAAAATATAAAGTATATAAAATTGAGAGGAAAAGTAGTGAGGATGAAAGGGTGGGAACTTGAGAAGAGAAAAAGGGCTGGGGATCAAAATGGATTGTACACAATTATTTGAAAACAATAAAAGAAAAAACAAAAATTCATTTCTTATACATAAGATCTCTTATGCAATATCTACAGAACAAAGAAAGAAAGAAAGAAAGAGAGAGAGAGAGAGAGAGAGAGAGAGGGAGGGGGGAGGAAGGAGGAGGGGGGGGGAGGGGGGGGGAGGGAGGGAGGGAAGGAAGGAAGGAAGGAAGGAAGGAAGGAAGGGAGGAAGGAAGGAAGGAAGGAAGGAAGGAAGACCATACTGGTGCTTGGTTATAATCTCAGCATTTGGAAGGCTGAGGCAGAAGACTTGCTGAAGAACTCTCTTAAGAGGCCTAAACATGGCAAACATGGCCCTGGCAGATTTTGCCCTTCATTCTTCTCTCCTTTGCTAAACTGGTAGATGGCATTCCTAAACTAGCCCCCAAGGCCCTTTTCCTTATGTGGCCACTGACTCATTCCTGAGACAAAACACCATGGTCTAACAATAAAAATTCATTATTTGGCCAACATGTCCAACCAGGATTTACCAATTCATCCTAGCACAGGCTCCGCCTATTCTCCTAAATTTGATGCCACAGGGAAGTGGGATGCTGTTGGGGGCGAGGTGGGGATGTGTAGGTGGGTGAGGGAGCACTCTCTCAGAGGTGGGGGAATGGTGGTGGGTACAAAGAAGAGGGAAAACTTATGGAACGTAAATAAATAAAATGGTTTAATGAAAAAAACCCACTCCTGGTGGGGGAGAACACTTGTTGCTTACTGTCTGCCTTTGTGCAACCCAAAGGCCCCACCATGACTTACCCCTCTGGGGTAATAAATCTCTCTTGTGCTGAGAATTTGTTGTCTGAGTATGTCCTGCACTGACTCTGGAGGGCCAAACTGAGTCCCTCCTTACATTTGCTATGAGTCGAGGCAACTGTATAGCTGGTATCATGCAGGCAAGTGCTACATAGCAAGTCCCTGTATCACACAACAGAAGTAATTATAAAATAGAGAAAGAAGACTCTTAAGGAAGGGGGTAGGGGGTAAATACAAAGAAGATAGAAGGAGGGTTTAAAAAAAAGATTGGTAGGGATACAAACTGGTGCAGCCACTCTGGATACTGTATAAAGAATCTTCAAAAAGCTGAAAATAAATCTACTGAATGACTTAGCTATGACACTTCTTTGCAGATACCCAAAGCACTCCACAGGTGTTAATCTATTCATGATATCAAGAAAATGGAAGCAACCTAAATGTCCTTCAACAGAAAAACGTAGAATGAAAATGTAGTACACATACACAACAGAATACTATCCAACAATAAAGAAAAATGAAATCATGACATTTTCAGACAAATGAATAGAAAAGGAGGTATTTTCTTTCCTATGTATTTATTTATTTATTTATTCACTTACATCCTGATCTCAGCTCCCCTTCTCCTCCCAGTCCCCCCCACATCTATGATACCACAGTAGTACAGCTGCCTGATAAAGACCTAAACAAAACTAGTGAACATACTGTCACACAAGGGGAGACTATAACCAGGCCTTTCCCAAACATAAAACTGCAGGCAACTAAAGACTATTGCAAGCAAAAGAATTAGTCTTCCCCAGGAATTAGTCCCCTAGCTGGTTTCCAACTGGTCAGCTCTGAAATTGTATACATATAAGCAATGCAAAACTGACTCAGCAGATTTTATTTACATATTTACACATAAACACACACACTAATCAAGGGGAAAATGATATTGATTTTGAGAAGGCGTGAGGAAATGACACAAGAAAGTTTGGAGGGAGGAATTGCCAAGACCTGCCTGTGGGGTAGACCTGACAGAAAGGAACCAACAGATGCATATACAAGAAAACTGGAATTGAGTGGATGTACATTCTAATAGAGATGCACCAGCTTCCAGAAACTTACTGCAATTCTAATGTACAGCTAGACAGGGAGGCAGGTTTACTACACAGAGCTGAAGAAGGAGGTGAGCTAGTAGTACTCATTGCATGGATACTCTTTGCATGTACTGTGTTTTTAGCCAAAAGTTAACCATTCATCAGTATCCATACTTGGATTGGGGAGGGCCTTACCATCCTCTCCCCAACCTCCACTCCATCTTGACCTGGGGCACTCTTGCTATTTCCATGATTCTGACTCATTGGTAGACTTAACATGTGTCAACAATACTCATTCATACAGGAAAGGATCTACTCAATCACCACAGAGGATTTGGTTGAAGGAGGGAAATGATATTCTATCTTAAATAGTAGCAGGCTAGGCAAATGCCCTGTCACTGTGTTACAACTCTGGTCCTAGTGTTTTGGGTTTTGGTTGGTTGCTTGCTTGCTTGCTTGCTTGCTTGCTTGCTTGGTTTTTGTTACTTTAAATATAACTAGTCATGTATTTTTAACCTCTCCTATAGTGGGTAGTGCATATGTCAAGTTTGCAGCTCCACAGAGGTAGTTGTATTTTAAAAAGAAAAGTGACTGAATTCAGTAATTCTTGGTAAATACTTTACAATGGTATTAGTTTAGTTTTTAATGTCAACTGACCACAAATTAGAATCACCAGAGCAGGAAGTCTCACCTGAAGAAATGTCTTGATTGCTTTCATTGATGTGAGAAGACCCACCCTGATTGTGGGGGCACCTTCTGGTAACAGTGAAGACCAACGGAAGTAATAGAAGAAAGGTCGTCTTGCCTTTTACTACCTGGACCTTCTCTGTTGCCTCATGGTTAAATTAGCCTGCTTCTTGCTGCTTATTATCCCTATACTTATATTAAAACTAGCCATCCCAAGCCTTCATCAGGAACCAGAAACAGTGGCTCTTCGAGAACTTTTTGGATTAGTGGGGTACCTAACCTTGAGGACTGTCTTAGCATTTTATTTCTGTAAAGAGATACCATGACTTTTACAAGCAATTCATATAAAGAAAAACTTTTAATTGGGGCTAGCTTACAGATCAGAGGTTTAGTCCATTATCATCATGGAAGGAAGCATGGTGGAATGCAGGCAGACATGGTGCTGGAAAAGGAGC
The DNA here is from genome assembly GCF_004785775.1 of Grammomys surdaster. NCBI lineage: Eukaryota > Metazoa > Chordata > Mammalia > Rodentia > Muridae > Grammomys > Grammomys surdaster. Next base: position 2,692,963 of record NW_021604676.1, on the reverse strand, counting down.
TGAGAGTTCTACACCTAGATCAGCAGGAAGAAGGAAGAAAGTGACACTGGGCCTGGCTTGAGCATCTGAAACCTCCACTTCCTCCAAAAAGCCACATTTACTCCAACAAGGCCACACCTTTTAATAGTGTCACTCCCTGATGATCAAATCTGTGACTCTATATAAGGGACCATTCTTATTCAAACTGCAAAAAACAAAATTAAAAGTAAAAAGATATGACATTAATAACAACAGCAGAAAAATCAACCAAAAGAGAAAAAAACTCTGAAGAACTTAGAGAGGTTTAGCATGAAAAAGGTCACAGTCAGCGACACATGACTTCCACCTTTTAACGCTTGAAGGAATGTCATAAAGCAAAGGGGTTAATCCTTGTGCTTGACCCTAGACAACAAAACACAGCCTGATGTAGGAAATCTGCAGAAAACAGATTGTTTAACATAATAAACTTCTTGCTAACAGTCTGAGGATACCTCAGGAAGATATCCCAAACAGTTATTTTAACAAGTAGCTGGGTAAACATGGTAGTCAGGCATCCTGTGTTGATTTAAGTGCTGACTCTTAACATTCTGGGGTTCTAAATGAGCACCCTGCTAGGAGTTAGGGGAACGTTCTTCGTTTTGGGGATTTTGTAGTTGCGGGGGTGTATTTTATAAACTTTATTTTTTTAAAACTTGCAAATAAATAAAAACATTATCACATATTAAAAAATAAAATAAATAGTTATAATTTCAAGTAATATAAAACTTTTGAAGAAACTCATTTTCCTCTGTGACTGGGGCACATTCAGAGTAGAGAAGCAAAAAGGGGAAAGTCTTCACCAACACTTGCTTCTGTCTCTAAACACTTCGCATTAGAGTATCTGATGCCTTCATTTTGAGATGTGAGGGGGCTGGGAAGAGAAGTTAGTGTGTGTGAGCAGAAACATTGCCAAGTAACTGGGATGTGGCCAGAAACACAATTCTTGAGAATCAAAGCTCAGGAGACCCTAGGAAAAGAAAACCTGAGGAAAGAAAGGCTGAGACACACACAGAAGTAGAGCCAGAGATCTGTGTCCAGTGTGGATGCTTTTCTGCAAATTCAAATATTTTACAGTCTGGAGGGCAGTGCTTAGGTGGTAGAGAAACAAATCTGTCTCCTTCCACACTCAGCCTGAAATGAGAGGTGCACTACCTTCCCATGACAAGCCCACCAAATGCTTCTTCCTTGGCCCCAATTTTCATCTGATGGAAATATGAATCTCTGACCAAAAATTGTAGTTTATCTTCACAGAAGCTCTTAGTTTTTAATAGCTATTGTCTTTATATAGCCCCATTCCCCTGGGACCCCAAGAGCCCTGTAGACATCATCCGCTCCATATCCCAGAAAGTCTGGCTAGCGTTTTGTCTTACGGCCCTCATTTATTTTAAGAAAGCAGAAACATTCTGTTCACTAAACCATAAGAAGAATGAATTATTTTTAGTCTTCTTTCCAATTACGTGACTTTTTATACTAAAAAAAAGTATTACACTGAGAATTTTTCTTAAAAAAGAATAGGAGATATAGATAAAGCTGTGGTAAGTCACAGACTAGCAGAAATCTACCAAAGGTCTTTAAACTCTCGGTGAGTTTTGATATTCATACAGAAATGCTCTTAAATTGAAATTTGTTTATTTATTTTCACATGTATCTGCTGTGAGATTTGCTTAAGGCTTGGTGTTTGGTTTACATGATGACAATGGTCTTAGAAAAGCACTCAGTGCTGTGATGGTAAAATGAGTGTCTAAAGAAAGCATCGCTTTGTACTCACTTATCTAGAACTCTTTTATCATGGAGAACAGCGTACTTCACTAAAGATTTAACCTGATTGGACCTTAATTTTACATTCTGTACATGATCATAAGCTGCTTCTACTATCATGAAAACAGACGATCGATAAAATATTTTAACAATGAGAAAATAAAATAAGTGAAGAGACCAGACATCAAATACCTAATTAATAGTAAGTGTCCACATTTAACTCCCCTGATATTGACTGAAGACACTTGGGGCCAGATATAGGGATGCATTCCTGTGATCCAGCATTCAAGATTGACCCAAAGCATATGAGCTGTTTTCAGTTTGAGGCCAATCTGAGCTATAGAGCAAGGTGCTTTCTCCAGCACCAACAGGTAAGTAAACAGAAATGTACTTAGAAGCCATTTCCTTTATTTCCTTCATACATATAACGAGATAACAAGCATTCCTCTTAGAAAGAAAAGATGCAGCTTCCACTGACAATTTTCCTATGCTCAGTCAACTTAACACTTCCGATGCTAAAACGAGGGCAACGGCTGCCCAGGATTGAAGCCAGGTTACACCTGTTGCTTAACAAGTATCTCTATATCCATTCCTCACAAAGCAACAATGGTTGGTCTTTTTAAATTATTAAAATAAGACTCAAAGAGTGGTCACGTTTTAAAATAATACTTATAATTTATTCTTTGAAAATTTCATACATGTATACAAGGTATCCTGATTATATCCATTTTCTTCTGCAGGTCCCTCTAACTGCCCCTCAGATACATTCATCACCTCTCCCTTCTAATACTATGTCCTCCTTCTAAATTGATTATTAGTAATTAATTGTTATAATTCATACACTGAGTCTGATTAGTGCTAATGACACATACATGGTGGTATATCATCCACTTAGGCATGGGCATCCCTCCAGCAGTCACACTCCTAAGGTAAAGTGACTCTCCCTGCCCCAGCAGCCATCACTGTCAACAGCTGTGGATGGGGAGCAAAGACATATTTTAAGAGCACTTTCAACCCTAAAGTAGTATCTTTTCCCCACTTGGTGCTAGTAAATTATTATGGTTGATGTTTTTCTCTCAAGTCTCTCTATAAAAATTCTTCCCACGCTGTGAAGAACAAGAACAACTCTCTTCACAGTCTATCAATGGCGCATGTAATATAGCTGTCAAAAACAACAACATTTATAATTCAGAAACAGTCAGTCCTGGAAAGGCAGATTGTTTTCCCTAAGTGTCTATTTCACAGAAATGAAGACATCACTATATAGATAAAAGAATAGCCCTTTGCGGGGGGAGGGAGGTGTTATATGTGAGCTACCAATCACCATTCTCTGCTCTAACTATTAATAATCATGTTATTGACTTCTTTTGTTGGCTTTTTGTTTGTCACTATTTTGAGAGTTTTCCCCTTGACCCAATGAACCTACAGCAGGCTGTAGGTTGAACTCAGCAACACAGAACCCCTGAAAAGTCCCTTGACTTCTGATGAAATTTTTCTTACTTCTTCCCAGTGTGCTGTTTGTAAAGCATGCATACATCAAGACTGTCATTAATTTATAATTTACTTTGGAAACTTAGGTATCATCAAGAAGTTAAGCTCATGTAAAGAATCGAGATGTTATGTGGTATCTTGTATAACTATTTCACTGCATTTGTGATGATGGCATTACTGTAAAAAATATTTTTCCCTCAAAACTCAGTAGAGCCATAGTGAAGAGCCCAGAGTGGGCCCATGAGACGCAAAGGGAGATGTTCTTGACATATTATTTGTCGAGCATGTTGCTCCATAGCTACTTTTTTGAATTTACAGACAATAAAACACAAAATATAGATTTAGCAGAATTATTTCATATCCATTTTCATTAAATGGAAGCTTTAAAATGATGAAATGACCTGGAGAGGTGGCTCAGTGTTTTAGAGTACTAAATGCTCTTCCAGAGGACTCAAGTTCAATATCCAGCACCCAATGTCTCACAAACATCTGTAACTATAGTCTAGGGGATCCAGCAACCTCTTCTTGCCATAAGGAATACCTGTGGGGCAAGCATAAATGCAGAAAACACACACACACACACACACACACATATATATATATATAAATTTTAATATATATATTAAAATTTTAATAGTGAACTGTACCTTTCAACAATATTTTAAAATCCACCAGTTCTTTTTTTATAATTTATTTATTTTTTCTCAAATCATAATTCATTCACACAGGGGTTATAAACACAGAAAGGCAGGATATGGGGAAGGGGATGACACTGGAGTGTGGGTGTTCGGGAGGAATACAGATATCTTTCAGAACCGAGTATCGGCTGGGTGAAGGTTCAGGGGATAGGTCACTGTGACTCTGCCTATGACTCACTTGTCCTTATCTAAGTTGGTATTGTCTGCTAAGGCTACCTATTTACTAGGTCTATGACTACTCAGGCTGGTAAATTTCCACAAAACCTGCCTGTTTACAAATGCTTATAGTCATCTGTTTCAATGTTTTTCCACAGAGACCCAAGACTTGGTGTTAGTATACATGTATGACAGGCCTTTTGCTGATTTTAGGCCTATGGCTGAAAATCCACCAGTTCTAAGTAACATTTATCTTTAAATTGCTGCATTTAAAACCTATTTCCATGTATGCTCTTGAGTTGTAATACTAAACTTTGGGTAAATAAATGAGGGTTATAATCTAGCCCTCATTCAATTATAAATATATTATAAATTAAAACATAAGTCTTTGCTTTTAAAAGCTAGTTGTTAAATTATATGAACACGATTAAAATAGCTAGAGATGTTGCTTTTTTGGCCTGTTCAATTATTTTGTTTTGTTTTTATATATGTCTCATGTGGTCCAGCTTTAATACACAAATGAAGATGACTTCAAGCGTCTGGTTCTTCTGTCTTCATCTCTCAAATACTGCTGTTACAGGTATGTGCTTTCATCCCCAGCAACTTCGTAACTTTAATAAACTACTGAAATGTATTCTATCACATCTATTCACAATGGCTACTTCTACAAACACTTCCACACCTAAGTCTCAGGGAACAGTGAAATGAGTGGAAGTGGGAGCAAAAAAAATTGTTAAGAGCCAGAGGATCAGAGAGTTTGCTATAAAATTCTGTCTCCCAATAATGTCAGCAGCTACACCCATAAAGTCTCATGAACATGACTACTCGATGTAAGCTGAACAAGGATGACACCAATGAACATGCCGAAGTAGATGTGGGAAAGCCCCAGAGGCCTAAACCCTACACAGAGAACTACAGATGACTGAGGAAAGCTGGGAGTGGGAGAGGGGGTCTATCCCAGGGAAGAACACACTAATCAATTGCCTAGTGCCAAATGGTCAGTCTTAGAAACAAACATACAATTAACATTGTATTAACTGAGCAAATTCTATTTACAAATACACACACACACACACACACACACACACACACACACACACACACA